>NC_080380.1:14058765-14666765 GCF_014773155.1 Arachis stenosperma
TTTATTAGATAAGCAATGTGTTTGTGAAATTTAGTTGTATATGAATTTATTTATATTTAGTTCATTTTACTTTTAATTCATCTCAGGCAGAGATTTCATTGCTCCTTGTAAATGCTAAGGTACATCAAAATATGTATATATCGAGAGTGTTTGGATTATTGGCGTGCGGTTAAGATATGAATACTGTCTATATTTTGGTTTCAACGGTTTGCATACTATCGCAATATCAATCTATATATTGTTTGCATAACAACTATGTGGTTCATAAGTGATTAACATGATTACTAGTTAAAGGTTGTCAACTTATGTGACAATGAACAGATGTCATTTTTATTGATATTCAGATTTCTTTTTCTACCTATTGTTATTAAACCATAGCAATTTTAATCTATGGTGTAGTTTGAATTACTCTATTAAAGAATGCATGTGTATAATGTAACAGCTTCTAAGTTATGAGCATCATATTCTAAGACTAAGTTTGGGCAAAACAGAAGATAGCATTGAGTGTGATCAATCATAATCTAGTGCAAGTTAAGATCGACCTTATCCTTGTGTTGTTAACAAGAGGTCTTTACCATTATCAACTAATCTTATTTTACTTTACTTTTTGTTTGGGATAGAAATATTAATTCTATATCATTTTTGTAATTATGTTAAAATCTTAAATGCCATCAACTAGGTGAATATATTTGTGATTAGATTTTATATTGACGTTGTGTCAAATGTTAAATTTTTAGTTTTAGGTGACTGATTGGCAATGAGAGCCTAGGATTCCCTTAGAAATTAAAGATTTCTTTTTTCCTTGTGAAATAAAAGCAGCAACTCTATTGTAACTTTAAACAACTAGAAGGAGGAAAGTGAATTTCAGTTAGGATCTGTTAAGAAAACAATAGACTATTATATATTTTTCTTAATAAGAAGCCAAAAATAATATTAATGAATTCAATTCTATTGTAAACTCAAATCCATGTGTTGGAACACCTTGTATTAATGAATTGAATTACGATTTCGGAAACTGAATTATAAAACTCTTCTTACCAATGATCCTTTGGGTTAGATTCTTCACATTCTTTCTTTCTGCATCTCTTTTTCCTTTTCACTTTCTGGTTCTTCTTATGTGAAGAGTGAACTGAAGTATTATTCACTATTACTAGGAAAATCATCATACCTATTCCAATTTCCTCCTTCTTATTATGCTATTACGATTAACACAATGATTGCAGGTAATCTGCATCCAAATCAAGCAGATTAGAACCCCGCAGGTGACAAATGCATTCACAAATATTCTTTACCAGAAAAGTAGGCACGACGAACTCAATCCATGTTCATTTCCACTGGAAACAAACTCTGCTTCTCATTTCCTATATATAGACGCCATAGCCATAGGCAGGGGCAGTTGATTGTTAATGTTGCAAGTGTGGGGAGTGCATGAAGTTAGTATCACATCAAAAAAAGTGAGGAAGAGTGAGGAGTTTATAAGATGAGAGACACATTAACTTACTACCTTAAGGTTTTGAGTTGGATGTAGTGTCCTCTCATTTTATCTTATCTAATTTTCCAAAATCTCCCCGGTAGTCGAGAGTTTTCCACGGTTGACCCAACATTCTATTTACAGTCACGTTTGAGGATGATTGGAAATTGGTTTATTTCTTATTTATTTTATTCAGAACCTCTAATTTGTTCTTATTTAATGGCACATAGTCGAGTTAAGCCTCAATGTAGAAACGACGCCGTTTTAGTTGTGGCGCCAAAATGATATGAAACGACGTCGTTTCATGCTGAAAGCCTCTCTCCCTCAACGTTACACTAACGTATGATCTCCCTCCTCCTCTCAGAGTCGTCAATGAGAAGGTCGTCGGCATCGATTTGGAAACCACCAACTCCGCCGTGGCTGCCATGGAAGGAGGCAAGCCCACCATCATCACTAACGCCGAGGATCAAAGGACTACCCCTTCCGTCGTTGCCTACACCAAGACCGGCGACAGGCTGGTTGGCCAGATTGCGAAGCGGCAGGCGGTGGTGAACCCGGAGAACACCTTCTTCGTTAAGAGGTTTATCGGAAGGAAGATGTCGGAGGTGGACGAGGAGTCCAAGCAGGTCTCCTACAAAGTCATTAGGGATGAGAACAGCAATGTCAAATTCGACTGCCCCGCCATCGGCAAGTAGTTCGCCGCCGAAGAGATTTCCGCTCAAGTTTTCATTGTTCCTCTTCGATTCTTTTTATTTTTTTTTGTCTATTTTCTTCAATTTGTGCTAATAGTGTTGTATGCCATAGAATAGGGTTCATGTTCCGTGAATGATTTTGGGGCATTTTTTGGGTGTTAGGTTTTGAAGAAGCTTGTAGATGATACTTCAAAGTTTTTGAATGACAAAGTAACAAAGGTCGTGGTCACTGTGCCTGCTTACTGTTAGATAATGTATTAGGACCTGATATTTATTTATTTCTGTTTTATGCTTATGTGTATGATTCAGTTAATAGGGTCAAAGTTATTAGTGGCCTCAGAGGCAAGTTAGTTTTTTTTATTCAGCTAGTTTCTAGTTTTAAGGAAGTGGAGTCCTATTCTTAAGGTAGTGGAGTGAGTGGTTAGTTTCTTTTTCTTTCTGTTATTGTATTTAACAGTTTATTGAATAGTGTCAGAGGCCAGTTTTTTGCTTCTTCAATTCTCTAGTGTTCAACTCTCTCTCTCTTTTTCTCTGAACATACAACAGTTCGAGTGTGAGATCTGCAATACATTGCAGAACAGTGAGTGAGAGTGTGTGAGGATTGAGTGAAACAACAACAAAGTGGTATCAGAGCCTTAAGTATCTTAAGGGCTGTGGTGATGGAAGCTTCATCAACAACTATTGGGCTAGCAGGCATTGCTCCTCCAATCCTTGATGGGAGCAATTATCATGTCTGGCAAGTGAGGATGAAAGCATTCCTTGAAGGAGCTGATCTGTGGGAGGCAGTGGAGGATGACTACGTGGTGCCTCCATTGGTTGCCAATCCAACTGCAAATCAACAAAAGCTCTACAAAGAACGTGTGACTAGAAAAGCCAAAGCAAGATCTAGTCTCTATGCTGCTGTTACTCCTATTATTTTTAATAGGATTATGAGTCTAGAATCTGCAAAAGATATTTGGGATTTTTTGAAGAAAGAATATGAGGGCAATAAGAAGATTAAAGGAATGAAAGCAATGAACCTTAAAAGGGAGCTAGAAAGAGTGCAGATGAAGGAAAATGAATCAGTTCAAGAATTTGCTAATAAACTCCTAGACTTAACCAATAAATTGGCACTGTTGGGTACTGATCTTGGAGAGGAAAGACTTGTCGAGAAACTCCTGTGTTCTGTACCTGAAAGATTTGAAGCTACTATAGCATCTCTTGAGAACACAAGAGAAATCTCAGAGATGCCATTTGCTGAAGCAGTTAGTGCTCTTCAAGCACAAGAACAAAGGAGGGTACTGAGGAGAGGAGATGAGCCAGTTGAAGGTGCAATGCAGGCTAGGGTGAAGCATGGAAGTGGTGAGAAGAAGAAGCAAGGCAAGCAGTTTGGTGCTCAACAGACCAGTTTTAGTTCAAGTGATGCACAAGTGAGGAAAGGAAGTGATGAAGCCTGCAAACACTGTGGAAAGAAAGGTCATCCTTTCTTTAGGTGTTGGAGAAGACCAAATGTAGTCTGCAGGAAGTGTGGGAAGATGGGGCACATAGAGAGAATCTGCAAAGAAAAGAGCTCTCAACAAGGAGAGGCTCAAGCAGCTGCAGGTGAAGTGGAGCAATTGTTTGCTGCTTCAGGCTTTGTGTCTCAAGTCTCACGTGATGGATGGCTGGTGGACAGTGGCTGTTCCAATCACATGTCAGGAAATGAGGCAATTTTTACTAATATTGACAGATCAGTCAATACTAGAGTGAGAATTGGGAATGGTGATCATCTAGAGGTTGAAGGAAGAGACAATGTGTTACTTGAAGGCCCTGGAGGAATAAAGCTGATGTCTGATGTCTACTATGTTCCCAAGATAGATCAGAATCTTCTGAGTGTGGGACAATTAGTTGAGAAGGGCATGAAGATTGTGTTTGATAAGAATGAATGTGCTATTGCAGATGAGGAGGGCAAACTCTTGTTTAGGATCCCTATGCAGAACAAAACATTTGCATTCGATCCTGCAAGCAAAGAGAGCAAAGCTATGGCATGTGTGCAGGGTCAGGAGGAGTTGTGGCATAGAAGGTTGGGTCACTTTCACTATAAGGGATTGCAGTTTATGCAGAGGCATGGTTTAGTTGAAGACCTGCCTCAGTTGGAAAGTGAAGTGTCTGATTGTGAAGTATGTCTGCAAGGGAAGCTAGTAAGGAAGCCATTCCAGAAAACAAGATGGAGGGCCAAGAAGAAGCTTCAACTGGTTCACTCAGATGTTTGTGGGCCTATGCCTGAGGAGTCACTGAACAAAAGCAAGTACTTTGTGACCTTCATTGATGACTGCACAAGATTTTGCTGGGTCTACTTTCTCAAACAAAAGTCAGAAGTTGATGAAGTATTTCTGAGGTTCAAACAAGAGGTGGAGAATGAAGCAAATTGTAAAATAAAGACAGTGAGGAGTGATAATGGTGGTGAGTATACCTCAAAAAGGTTCAAAGCCATCTGTGAGGACTCTGGCATAAAGCAGCAGTTTACAGTTCCTTACACTCCCCAACAAAATGGGGTGAGTGAAAGGAAAAATAGAAGCATTGTGGAGATGGGAAGATGTATGCTACAAGGCAAACAACTACCCAAGAGCTTCTGGGCAGAAGCAGTAAATACTGCTGTCTTCTTGTTGAATAGGTTACCAACCAAAGCTCTCAACAAGCAGACATCATTCGAGGCATGGCACGGGTACAAACCAAAGGTTAGTGGACTAAGAACATTTGGTTGTCTATGCTATTACTTGACTCCTTCAGTCAGTAGAGATAAGCTTGATCATAGAGGTGAGGCTGGTATTTTTGTAGGGTATAGTTCTCATTCTAAAGCCTATAGAGTGTATTGTCCTGATGCGCAAAAGATTACTGTGAGTAGAGATGTGATTTTTTGTGAAGATAAAAATTGGGAGAGGGCAATATTTGAAAAGAAAATGGCTGACAATATTGTAGTTGAAGCTAATGTGCAGAATGAGGATGAGTTAAATGAGGAAGCAGATCTACAGAATGAGTGTGAGCTGATTGAAGATGAATTGATTGATCATTTGCCTATGCGAGGTACAAGACCACTGGCAGAGGTCTATGCCAGATGTAATGTGGCTCTCCTAGAACCAGGAACAGTTGAGGAAGCAAAAGGAAGTGTGGAGTGGGCCTCAGCTATGAAAGAAGAACTGAGCATGATCAACAAGAACAACACATGGCAACTTGTATCTAAGCCTGATCACAAGAAGACTATAGGTGTCAAATGGGTTTTTAAGACAAAATTGAACCCAAATGGCACTGTGAACAAGTATAAAGCCAGGTTGGTTGTGAAGGGATATGCTCAAGTGAGTGGGGTGGACTACTCTGAAACTTTTGCTCCGGTTGCTCGCATGGATACCATCAGATTGCTACTAGTTGTTGCTGCACAGAAAAGGTGGACCATCTATCAGCTGGATGTGAAATCAGCTTTCCTAAATGGTGACCTATCTGAGGACATCTATGTAGACCAACCAGAAGGATTTGTTGTTAAAGGCCATGAAGACAAAGTGTATAAGCTGAGGAAAGCCTTGTATGGGCTGAAACAAGCTCCCAGGGCTTGGTATAGCAAAATTGATTGTTATCTGCATCAGCTTGGGTTCCAAAAGAGTCTAAGTGAAGTCACTCTGTACTACAAACAGAGTGAGAGAGGCCTTGTGGTGGTGTCTATCTATGTCGATGATCTGCTTGTTACAGGAGAGGAAGAGAGTGAGATAGTGAAGCTGAAGGTAGGACTGATGAAGCAGTTTGAGATGACAGATTTGGGGAGAATGTCTTACTTTCTTGGCATGGAGATTCAGCAAAAAGAAGGTGAGATATTCATCTGTCAGAGAAAGTACATCAGAGAGGTCCTAAAGAGGTTTGAAATGGGAGAATGCAAGACAGTCACTACTCCTGTTAATCAGAAAAAGAAGTTAAGCAAGAGTAATGTGCAGGATTCTGAGCATGAGAATGAGTACAGAAGTCTAGTAGGCTGTCTAATGTATTTAACAGCTACTAGGCCTAACATTCAGTATGCAGTGAGTATTCTATCGAGGTTCCTTCATTGTGCAGCTAAGGAACATCTTACTGCAGCAAAAAGGGTGTTGAGATATCTAAAGGGGACTCAAAGTTATGGTGTGAAATTCAAAGCAGTTCCTGAGATGAAGCTGGTTGGTTTTGTAGATAGTGACTGGGGTGGTTCGGTGGAAGACATGAAAAGCACAACGGGTTTCTGTTTTTCACTTGGATCAGGTTGTTTTTTCTGGAGCTCAAAGAAGCAGGAAGTTGTAGCACAGTCTACAGCTGAAGCTGAATTTGTGGCTGCAACTGCAGCTGCAAAGCATGCAGTATGGCTCAGGAAGTTACTCTGTGATTTGGGGCTGCAAGAGAAAAGATCAACTGTGTTGTATGTGGACAATCAAGCTGCAATTGCAATTGCTCAGAATCCAGTCTTTCATGGCAAGACTAAACATTTCAAGCTGAGATTCTATTATCTGCGTGAAGCACAACAGGAGGAAGAGGTGGAGCTGAAGTATTGCAAGACAGATAATCAGATAGCTGATGTCTTCACCAAGCCTCTTGCTGTTAGTCGATTTAGTCAATTGATTCATGAAGTTGGAATGTGTCCAGGTCTCTAATCCAAGGAGGAGAAATGTTAGATAATGTATTAGGACCTGATATTTATTTATTTCTGTTTTATGCTTATGTGTATGATTCAGTTAATAGGGTCAAAGTTATTAGTGGCCTCAGAGGCAAGTTAGTTTTTTTTATTCAGCTAGTTTCTAATTTTAAGGAAGTGGAGTCCTATTCTTAAGGTAGTGGAGTGAGTGGTTAGTTTCTTTTTCTTTCTGTTATTGTATTTAACAGTTTATTGAATAGTGTCAGAGGCCAGTTTTTTGCTTCTTCAATTCTCTAGTGTTCAACTCTCTCTCTCTTTTTCTCTGAACATACAACAGTTCGAGTGTGAGATCTGCAATACATTGCAGAACAGTGAGTGAGAGTGTGTGAGGATTGAGTGAAACAACAACACTTACTTCAACGATTCTCAAAGCACTGCTACAAAGGATGATGATCGGATTGCTGGTTTGGAAGTTCTTCGTATCATAAATGAACCAACTGCTGCCTCCCTTGCCTATGGATTTGAAAAGAAGAATAATGAAACAATCCTTGTGTTTGACCTTGGCGGTGGTACTTTTGATATCTCGGGTATGGAAAACAACACAATTCTAGTGTCCCGTATTTGTTAAAATAGTTGTGTTGATACATGTATTCATTTGTTTTTTACTCTGGTTCAGTGCTTGAGGTTGGTGATGGAGTGTTTGAAGTGTTGTCTACTTCTGGAGATACACACTTGGGTGGTGATGATTTTGATAAGTGTTGTCTATTTTAGCATGATAAGTTATTGGCTTTTGTTCTGTATAATGTATTATATCTAAATGTTTCAAGTTATTATCGTGTGGCTGCAGAGAATTGTCGATTGGATAACTGGAAACTTCAAAAGGGATGAAGGTATTGATCTTTTGAAAGATAAACAAGCTCTTTAGCGCCTTCAAAGGATTAGGGAACAGAGAAGACAAGAGCACAAAACCGAAAAGAAGAGAACAGAGTGAGCACGGTGACCTTTAAATTTGAGGATTAGGGTTTTAACTTCAATTGAGGGACCAAATTGATTCGAAAGAGTTTACTCTGCCACATTAGCTAGCTGTTGTAATGCCCACGTGTCACGAAGGCTGCCAGTTCTGTTTTTCGGTTGCGCTAGGTGGCCAGAAATTGCCGAAAGGACAAGTTTGAGTCCCGAAGTGCAAGTTCGGAGGTAAATTTAGAGAACTTTTAAGTTCAGAGACTATTATAAGGCTCGAGTGCAACTTCAGAGACTACATTGAGACTTAACTCTATATAGTCTATAGACCATGGGAACCTGTTTATTGAGTATTTATTTGTTTTCTATTGTGGGAGTTGGAGCATTTTGAATTGAATATGTATTTCTTCAATTGTTAAGGCAAAGATAATAGTAACATGATTTAACTATGACACAGGCTGCTGGACTATCCTATACTAATGTTTCTTAATCATCAGTGGCGGAACCACGTTATGAGCAAGGGGGGCAATGGCCCCACCAAACTAATAAGATGTATATATAAGTTTTTAATTTTTTAGTTTAACCCCTTTTTAATTTTTAATTTTTCTTTCTTCTTAATTTATATTTTTTATGTTAGTCCCTCCCAAAATAATTTCTAGCTCCGCCCCTGCTAATCACTGAATCTTATTGACTACTTGTGCGCCCCCTTTATATGTTTGCGAATTTAGGTGGATCAAGAATGGTGAATTTATTAGGTTAACTGAAATTAATGCTCAATTACCTTGTGTCTTGTATTAAATAGACATTGTCTATTGTCATTGCATGATCTTTCAAAAATTAGTATCAAATTAAACTTTTTAACTGGGTATCCTTCTTTGATCTTATATCATTCATTCTTTGCATTTAGCAATTTTGTTTCATACTTAATGCTATCATATGTTGGTTACAGGGTGATGTCGATAATGCACTAGACCGCTTATGGCAGAAGAAGAAAGTCGAGAAGCAGCAGTAGTAGAGATATTCAATGATAGTATTTTTTTTATGGACTAAGTTCTTGCTAGAGATATTTTGAGTATTACTATCTTTATATTGTAGAATTTTTAATGTATCAAGTATCAACACACTACTTGTGTTTATGATTTGAATTGACTTGTTTGTTTATAATATTTTTTTTTAGTTTGATAATACTATAATTTTGTTTATTTTTTGAAATACTATAAATGTTCGAATACAAGTTAGATGAAAATTGGATAAAAATTTGTCTTGATTAAATTTATATTTATTTTGTATGAAATCAGGTTTATTTTAAATGGAAAAATTTTAAAAAAATTATGTTTTACTTATTGACGGATTTTTCCGTCTTGTGAATGCTTTTTTAGACTTCAATTATTGATAAAAAATTTGTTGAAAATAATTCTAGTTATTGACAGAAAATTTGTCAAAAAATTTGATGTTAATTACCAATGAAAATTTGTTGAAAAATCTGACTTTTTAGCAAAATGGACGATTATCGAAAAAAAATTTGTTAGTAACGATTATCATAAAATCAAATAAAAAAAATCTTGTTAGATTTTAAGTTTATTCTTTTATATTGTCCTTATTGATATTCAATATTTTCTTTTAAAAAAATAGTTTAGACAAATAAAAATATTTATTTATTATAATTTTAGACACTATTATTTTAAATTTTTTTAGAATTTATTAAAATCCTATAATTATAAATTTATAATGATTGAAAAATCAAACAATTAATATAATTATGCTCAATTATATATTTAGCCCCCATTTTTTTTTCAAGATCAGCCACTTGTTGCGGAACTTTGGCGCCATATCAAAAAGAGAGAGAGGGACCCTTTTATGGTATACACAATTCCAACATAGTATGATCACATGCGTAGCTCTATATATGTATTGCAGATTATTCTGATTCCAAGAACACGAGTAACTTTTTTTTCTTTTTCTTGATGGAATTCACGGGATGATGTTTGTTAATTAGTGTTGTTGTGTATGTCACGGGGTGGATTCGGAAAAAGGTTGATTAGATTAATTGCATTTTGTTTTTTTGGTGTTATTTATAACAGCTGTTATAATGACACGTTGAATTTGGAAATTATTCATATCTTTAGAAACAAATATGTATGTTAATTAAAATATCTCTTTTTATTATCATTGGATGGAGTATATGGTACAGAATGGCTAAACCAAAACATTGTTTTCACAAATCACAACAGTTCTAAATAATATAACAAGCACAAACAACAGAAGAGTGAAGACTAGGATGCTTTTAGGTCTTCAATGTTCAAAGTGTTTGCTTATATTTCAAGTAAAAGCAAAAATCCAAGCACATGAAAGTGTGCATTTGTTTTGTTTCAAAGCTATTTCATATTTAAATAGAAAATAATACTAAAGAACTAACAATATAGTCATTAATTTCAACGAACCAACATTGAGAAAACTGCTAAATAAGTTCAGTATGAAGCCTATTAAAAATAAACTTTTGTTGAGTTTGGAATGTTTTTATTTTTAAAATTTTTTTTTTTTGTTGAATGTTAGTTGTAATGTTAGATGTATAATGTTTCTTCAAAACTTTCTCTTTTGCAGTTTTACGTTCCATTCTCTATGCACTATGCACAAAAACAATTGCTATTTGAGTTTAGGCGTGGTGACTGGGATGAGTAGAGTTTGTGCATAAGTCATGGCAAGGCTCTCCTTGTTTTTGGAGTTGGATTTGTATCTATTGTGTTTTACATTATTATTTTTAATCATATCTAATCTCATATGTAAAATGCATGATTAACACTTAATTAAATATGTATTATATCAAAATTTAAGGAAGAAGGAGAAAATAAAACTAATGTTACCTATATAGCTAGCAGGATAAATAATCAGATAAATACCTCAAATTCTTTTATATTATTATAATAGTTGCTTATTTCATAAGCCTAAGGTTAAGTGGTGGCCGAAGAAACAGGACCAAGTTCATGGCTCCTATAGGATTAGTTTAAAAAGGTGCTCTAACCGAGTGATTAGTTCACTCGTTACTTTAAGTAAGTGTCCAGAATTAAAAAATACTGTAATATATATATATATATATATATATATATATATATATATATATATATATATATATATATATATATATATATTGTGTCCTTGGCTTTTCTTAATATATTACTAATGTATCTAATTTATTAAACTTGGGAAAAAATTTCTATTAGAAGTTTATATTGAGAATTTGTGACATATAATGATTTTATGGGCTAAATATAATTTCATTTTAAACAGAATATTTGATCTACCAATTAAATCATTTTTATATAATGCTGTCAAAAATTAATAAATTATTATATTGTTGCTTTGCTCCAGTAATCGCATGTCTCATATTATTGGTTTCAATTTCGTGATGATTATAACTCGCAAGCTTTGAAAGCATCAAAGTTTAGATAATAATGACAAAAAAACAATGATCAAAGCAAGGCCCTGTTGTGAAAATTAAAGTACTTTTTTGTCAAGATATTATATAGTCAATAATGGTGAATTATTAGAGATTATGAGGCATGAGGCAGGTAATAATGGGTTACGTTAAGGATTCTATAATATTTATGTATGTAACTACTCGAGTGGGTAATGGTAGGTAAGTTTATCTATCTTTTAACTAATTGATGATTTATCTAAGTTTTACTTTGCCTTTTAAGTTAGTTGTTAGCGGTTAATTCATTGAATAGTAATAATTAAATGTTGATAAGACTCTACTTTAATTCATGATTCTATTATTAAATAATTGAACCTAATTATTGTGTGATAAAACTAATTAGGGGGAGACTCACATAAACATTGCCAAAACAACTTTTTTTAAAGTTGTTGACGTGGCACTTTATGATTGGTAGTTTATAAAACTGGTTTATAAAATTTATTTTTAAACCAAATGCTTTAAATCCGGTTTGACCCAATTGGTTTAAATAAACCGGTCCGAATCTTTTCCTTTTTTACCCTTTTCTTCAGTCCACCAAACTACGTCGTTTCATAATCCTTCTCCTCCCTCAACGTCACTTTCACATAAGCTCTCTCATCTCTCATATCTCATTGACCCAAGTTTTCTCCTTCTATCAGCATCATCCGACAAGCTCGTCGTCGGTCTCTCCAGGCTCCGATTTCACATGCCTTCCTTGCCGTCGTCGTCATTGGCGGCAGTAGCAGCAACTCCCAGACCTGGACGTCGTCGCCGCTCCGTGTCTTGTCACTGCCTCGTAGTCAATCTCGCGCCGTCATTGCGCCCGTCGACGCCGAGACAGAAGCAGCAAGTGCCCGACTTCCTCCTCGCCTTCAGCAACTCCTCGGCCTCCTTCGCACAACCTGGTCCCAATCTGGTGAGTTTTCAACAAATTTTTCTCTTCGTCTGTTTTGTGTTTGGTTGCTGTGTTTGATTTTTTTGTCAAAAATAATCACATTGAGTGAAGATCACCAATATGGACACATGGGTATTCATAAAAAGATGAACTGTATCAATGATTGAAGCCAAAATTGGGATTCTTTACTATTTTATTAATAATTGTATAATTGGGATCAAACAGAATTAAATGGGTTATGCTAAAAACTGGTAACTAAAATTGAAATTGATTTTGAAATAAGAAGTTCTGATGAAAGGGAAACAGTAATATAAAAAAATATAATTGCCATCCTTCAATTTTCTGTCAAAAGCAGTGTATAAATGAAGTATGAATATAAATAGCTTCTGAGTGTGTACATATGTACAGAAAAAAAGAAAGTTATACTAATAAAAGGGTTTATTTAGGTTCCTTGAAACCAAAAAATAAATTAATAATATCAAGGATTAAGCTCAATTGCATTGTGTGCTAACAAAACTTATACGTTGATAGAAAAGTTTATTATCCTTTAAAGCTTTACAATTACTCTTAAGATTATCCATTAACAATAACAAGTAAGCATTGACCTGCATGTCTGATCACAAACTGAAAAAATAAGTATAGAGTATAGCATTGTTGTGGACACAGTTACATATACCTTAGAACTCAAAAGGGTAGATAGATGAGTCAAGAAAGAAACCAACATGTTTGGGTTAAGTGCTTGCCATGTTTGGTTGACCAATTTCATTTTTCTTAATTAAATAAAACTGTAAATGACATTGGACTTGTTAGTGTTCACTTTTGAAGAAATGATAATTCTGCAATTAAATTGTGCCTAAGCTTGACTTTTTTGTTAATTTAGTGTGCAACCATCTAATTTAAGCTGGTATTTTAAATTGATAGTGTAAATAAATCTTCATTTATTTATAATCATATAATTAAGGGTACATCAAGTTTACAACTTAGCAATAATAATATACATAATTCTCTAGTGGCAGGATGAAGAACAGTAATACTCACAGTCTCACACAACACTTGAATAAAAAAATATAAACATGTCGTAAATGATTACTTAGATGTTTGTTTGGTTTGAGAAATCTTGGTAAGGGTGTGCAAAACTTAGACGGAGTTGAAATTTAACATAAATTTAAAGTATATCTTGTTGATTAGGACTAGTCATTTTTTTCGGCATTTATTTTGTATCTGAATTAGGATTATGCTCTGAATCAAATTATTTGAAATATATTGGATAAAATACTAGAGTTGAATTTGAATCTATTAAATATACTGAGGTCTGCAAAATACAATTCTAAGGTGTCGTGAAAAAGTAGAAAATTATATGTGTATCTCCTACTTATAACTGTTCTTGTTTAGGGGGTAAAATTTTCACTTTTTTACATATATAGAATTAGAAAGAAAACGAGTCTGGGTGTAATGGATGTTGATTCGGAACCACTCAATTCACAAGAGAACGTTGAAGATTGCTTGATGACCGGTGTGGAAGAGAATGTAAATTGCACTTGTGATTGCGGTGGCAGCAGTAGCAAGGGTGTTGTTGTGACGGCCGATGATATTATAAACCAGACATTCGAAAATATATCTGCTTTTATTTGTTCTTGTGGTCTCAGTTGCCACAGTAATGTTACAATTATCGCTAAAGTCTCTTAGCATAGAGCATTTGCAGCATTTTTTGTTTCCTAGATGCATAGTTTTTTCTTGTTTTGTAGTTTTGGTCCATGTGAAAGTCATCAAATCAAAGTAACTTAGATTAAGCTATGTATTACTTACTGTAGGAAAATTTTGCTATGCATAATAGTTCTACCCATGTAACCAAGAAAAGCATGTCATTCTCATCTATGTGTATGTTTACCTTTGTAAGTGAATAGACATATGATATGGTGAATTTGAATCCAACACTTGAAAATTTTTCACTAGTTCCTGTGTTTCTTTTTAGGCTACTTATGCTTAATATCCATCTTGGTATTTTGTGCTAGTCTGGGATGTGTTAAGCAATCAAGAGGTGGTTGAGATAGTATCCACGACACCAACTCGAGCATCAGCAACAAGGGTTCTGGTGGATTCTGCGGCCCGAGAGTGGAAACTCAAATATCCCACGTCAAATATTCAATACACGGGACATTGAAAATATTCAATACCATTTCTATGTGAATATTATTGAACTGTTATTAGGTACTGAATCTATTGAACATCAAATCAATTATTATCTTCTTCATTTCAGGCAATAGAGATGCTATCCAGTGCTCAAAGTTCAGTTCCAATAGTTTTTCTAGTTACAAATGGAACTGCTGAAGATAAGAGACAAATTTGTTCTATAGTAAAAAATCATATGGCAGATGGAGAGTCAATATGCCCCCGAATTTACACTTTTGGAATAGGTCTCAGTTGAAATAATCTGTTAGGCTATGATATTCTTTTTGTCCAAAAAAAAAAGGGTTAAATCGTCTTAAGTTCTTTTTATTATTCATTGTATGTATTATCACACCTTATTCAACCCCAGGTTCATTTTGTAACCATTATTTCTTGAGGATGCTAGCTGTGATTAGTAGGGGACTCTATGAGCTTGCTAAGCGCTCTGACCTCGTCTCTCGCTTTCCCCAGCTGGACCAACTCATCACTGCACTCACTTTTTCCGAGTGATTACTCATAACTACTCATAATGCTACATTCCACCTCCTATTTAAATAAATAAATAAATGAGTGCTTTCCAGCTTTGCATTGAACTGAAGAATCTCTACTCTCAAGTGTTGGACTCGATTAAAAAAAATGAAGACTTGAAACCACGTTCTGAAGCTCGTTATTACTTATCAACCATCGCAAGCACTCAGTATCAATCAAATATAAAACGATGAAGGCAAAGAAGAAGGAAATATTTGACTGGAAAATGACTCTTTTGTATATTCATATTCTATTTTTGCTACGAGTGTAGAATTAACTTTCTATTGCATGTGTAATATATGGATATACATTGCCAGAACAACTAAAATTATACTATACAAAGAGAAATTTTCTGTGCAATAAAATACAAGAACCATCATACAACAAAATTGTGATTTCATCAGCCATCGTTTCCGGAACAGCATATCTCTGAACAACATGAGGCAGCCGAAGCATCCTAGACCAATGCAAAGCTGTGTCAATGCAGTTGCAAACTGGTTGTACATCCGCGAACAGCAATCGATGCAGCACATGCAACAGTAGTAACTGCACATCCTGCTATAGCAATTTGTGGCCGTCTCAAATATTTCAGCCACTTCAGGTAGCTTGGATACAGCTCCTGGAGGAGTATTTTCAGCCGTTGCTTTCAAGTTGCCAAAGCCAACACCTAAATGTGGGAGTAAAATTAGGAATAATGGACAACAAAAAGATTAGTCAATGATAGATTGGGATGAGTAAATTAGGCTGTAAAAGGCATTCGATTCATCCAAGACAGGTTCCTATAATGATTACAGATTCCACAAACACTAAATCTACCAACGTAGCCTCATAAGATAACAAATATAACAAACACAAACTCTTAATGGACTTAGAAACATAGGTAATCCAGAACTAAACATCTTTAATACACAAAAAACGGCAGTCATCACTTCCAAACATCTGGATACAGCATCTAACACATGCTCTTGAACTTCTCCATGGCCCCGGGAGCTGCAAAGAACAGAAAATCTGCTTAAGCAGCTGTCCAAAAAAGTGTAAACAATCGCCTTAAAGACTAGAGGAAGCTTAGAAAAAATAAGAAAATGTTTTAACCAATGAATCATATGTATTTAGCTCATGTTTGTAGCAACCAAAGACATGTAACAAATAGCAAATCATCGAAAAAAATGAACAACCATGCAGATCTGTCCTGCTCTAAGCATAACTAAGCATGATATTACACAGTAAATCATTGAAAAAAGGAGAAATATTAATTTCTAGCAGCGATCTTCCTTTAACATTCGTTTTCATGCACTAAGTGATTATTTAGCAAGACAACAACAAATTCAAGGTGCAATCACTAATATATTCAACTCACATTTCCAGCAACAAAAACATTTAGCTAAGTAATTATTTGAGCATGACAGCAACAAATTCAGTACAAAATTCATCTTAGTGATGATTTTAAGCAACAAAGAAACTAGCTCAACAAATTATTCAAGGTTCGGTGGTAATAAATACTAACAAATTCACGACAATGATGATTTCCAGCAAAAATAAAAACTAGTTCAGTTATATTTTCAGCAACAAATTCAAATGCAGTGATGAATTAGGGCAACAAAACTGAAAAAAAAAGACCAGAGAAATTTATTGGAAATCACCAAATCGGGGACCAGCTTCTGGTTGGGCGAAGGAATCTGAGGGCGGGGAGGAAGCTGACGGCGAAATTCAAAGTATGAAGACGACAACGACGACCAACCTCGGGACCGGCTACTTCTGCCGCGGGAAACGACAAGCGCGAGAAGGCGCACGACTAAGTCCGAGACGGTGAGGAGCCATGGAGCGACGACGACGACGACCAGTCCCGGGTCTGGGTGCTTCTGCCGCCGGCGACAACGAGCTCAGGGAAGGCGTCCGAGTGCGACTGAGTGCGAGATGGTGAAGACTGGCGACACGGAGAGCGACGAAAACCTTGAGTGCGAGACCTGAGACGAGAGAGGGAGAAAGCTTGAGATCGAGATAGTGAGCAGAGAGATGAGACGAAGGAGACGAAGGAGATGCTGATTGCTGGGGCTAGGGGTTTTTTGGGGTTAGATTGAGAAATTGGTGAGCCATTGAGATTGGGATTGTCTTGGCTTGGGCTTGGGCTACCAAGAGTTTAGGATTTTTTTTGAAGGACTTAATTGTATTACCAAAAAAAAAAGACTTAATTGTAATTTTATATTTTTATAAATTTAAATGTCTGCAAAATAAAAGTTAAGAATATATTTGTCATTTTGATGAAAAATTTAAATATGATTTGGTTCAGATTATGTAAACCGATGGATCAAATCAGATCTAATAATTATAATCAATTGATTTTATTTTGGTTTAATCAAAATATTTTATTGACCGGTTTAATATTTCGTCTAATAACAATGTGACACGCGTACCATCTTTAAAAAAAGACGTTTTTGATGTGTTTATCAGAGTGGCCTCTAACTAATTAACTAATGATAATGATCATCAGGTTTCATATCAGAGATCCTCCACCTTATAATTTATCTTGAACTTTTGTTGTGATTCTATCACATTGAGCCTAATAGTAGGAACAAACCTAATAATAAAGTAATGAATAATAATCATAGATAAGGTTTCATAATTTAAAATCTCCTCCACACACCTTGATAGGGATTTAGATCCTCTAAATTTTAGATTTTTATTTTAGAGAATAAAATTAAATTTTTTACTATTGAATATTTTTTCTCTCATATTTTCTCTTGATCCCACTTATAAAATAAATGGTGATAGATTATATTTTACCCTCTAAAGTAAATTTCAAAATTTAGAAGATCCAAATCCCCTTGATAGAGCATACATCTTGTTTTTAGAATAAATGTAAAAATGGGGAAAATACTGAAACATGTATTAGAACTAAGAGGAATATATACCTTACAAAATGTTATATATACATTAAAATTTAATTTATTGATTATTATACATTTATATTTATTTATTATTTTATATACTTTTAATAGCGAATAACCATAATGAAATAAAGTTTACCGGACAAGTATATCTGCATAGCGAATAACCAACGTGAAAGTTCGTTGTATGACTCCTCCCAATCACCATATATTCTAGCAATGACTCTCTATTTTGTAAGTCAAACCTTTTTGTAGGACGTCTTATAACCAAAGTGATTCTCCACACCTCCTTATAGAACCCTAATGCTGATTGTTGGATCGGCTTTGACCATCATAAAAATGTGTTGAGCAATCACCTTCGAATCCAACCTACGATGGTCTTGCCTCATTGATATTTGCATGCAAGTATGAAGACTAGTTTATTTTCTAACCTCCCACTTTTCTTGCTTTCGGCGATATGATATGAGTATGCTCTAATTACAACCAGATCCGAACTGGATACATTGTGCATTATACCTCAACTAGTCACTCTCTACTATTTTGTACTCCGCAGCCCTCCTGATGTTGTACCGCTTAACTGCCAACATGACTTCTTCTTATTCTTAAATTGTTGTCCAACCTCAAACTCGTTGCTTGGATCCTCTTCGGGGCCTCCCTAGGTAAACGACCAATCTGAAGTCATTGCATAGAGATTCAACCTGGTGAAATGATCTGACCGGTCATATGGTCGAGAAATAATAGGCTGTGTCAGAGCGATTTGTGTGTCACCGTAGTAGTTCATCTCTTCTTCCTCGTCACTTTCATCAAAATTTCGGGTGGTTCTTCCTCAGCATCATATCCATCATCAGGGTTAACTTCATACTGATCCATCATCAGATCCCTGATAGCAGAACCCTCATGACTTTCAACATCGTCATTCATCAAGTTAGCATTACGAACTTCAACATTGAACCCTCTTGACTATCTTCAAGTGGCATATTTAGATCCATCATTGTCCTTCTGATAGTTCGTCTAACAGCTCTACTCAACAGACTATCATCGACAGTATCTGCAGATGATTCTCGGCCACCCAACTCAACGAGGAATACGAATAATTCTAACAGATGAGCATTTGTTCATCGGTTGTGCCACGACCTTATAAGTCGTACGTCCTCATCGTCACGTAAACGATACCTAATTCAAAACAACAGAAATATTTCTCACCATGGTCTAATAAATATACTAGCAACAGAGACAAGACAACTGTAATATACCTTTTATAAAACAAACTGCCATCTACTTCTATCGGATATCTGTAGTAAATTTTCTTCACCCTTTTTGCCTCTTGCTGTTCGACGGAATACAATATCAGATTCTTCAACGCTGTTAAACCATTGACTTCTGGTGTCATATAAGTAATTATCGGTTGTCTCGATCTAAAAATAATAGAACCTTTTTCATCATACACTATTTCACCATCGTAATGAATGGATAACAATGGATTTCTTGTCATTATAGAAAAAAAATGTTTACAATGATAACGAAAGTCAACAATAAAATCGTAGTTCTCTGCTCTACTACATGTTTTTATTTTTAAAATCCAACATAGAATTGTCAAAAGTGCAGTAGACGTGCGTACTTACAAAAAAAAATCACATTTTAAAAACTAAAACTCAAAAGTCTTGTTTGGGGAATTAATTAATTTTTTTATTTTATTTAAGATAAAAATCCATTAGTACGTAAACAATGTATTATTGTTCAATTTTAATAAATTTTAAGTAAATTATATTTAAAACAAACTAAAACGGAAAAAAAGGTGAAAACTAAGGAAGAAAAGAGAAAGATAAGGGAGAACCTAATTTACTAATTTTGTCACTTTTCGAAAGCAAAACTTATCCGAATTCGAACCAAGCTTCGATCTCGAATCCCTAATTTCAGAACCCTAGTTATTTGGAATAGGAAAGTTTACAGAACGCGGCATTTTGAAGGATGATTGTGAGCCAGAACATGGTGGCGGAAGCGGAAATCATGTTTCAGCAGAGCATTCCGGTGCTGGATGTGAAGTATCATCTATGCGCAATGCAAGAGCACGCCGTTAAGGAATCGGTATTCCTATCTTTAACCAAGTTTGAGTCTTGCCTGAATCGATGGAATCGGTATGTTTTATGTTTTTTCTGTTTTTTTTTTTCCTTTTTTTGTCTTGTTTATGTTTGAATTGAGGTTATTATTGAAATTTCGTTCATGTGATGAAAAATTTTGTTTTTATTTGGTGATGTTTTCTTTATTCGTGTCGGTTATCTCTCTCGGTGTTTTATATACATTGGTTTGGATTTATTTGTGAATTTGCGTTAATTGATGGATTTAGTTTCGTGTATTCCTTGTTTTATTTTGTGAATTTTGAGAAGAATGAGATATTCATGTGGTATAAATATTGAGATTTTAGAACCTGTATTTTACACATGGAATTTGGAATTAGGTGTTTTTATTATTTTTGTTATTGTCTATCTTAATCTATATAATTAGACTGCTATATTGTATCTTATCACATGAAAAGAAAGAAGAGAAGAGACATTGCTTAAGTTTCTTCCTCGGAAGAAACCAGTTGATCTAGCTGGCTATAATTACTAGTGAATTCCATATTCTATTTTCTTAATGAGAATAGTTCTTTGTAATAATGGTGGGTTAGTGCTGGCGATAATACTATGTTTCTATTTTTCACTTATTTTCTTTTTGTTGATGTGCTGCTGATTGTTGTTTCTTATGTTGTTAGGCTGTGAGTTACTTTGAGTTGATTGAAGATACCGTTTTAGAGACTCATGTTACCACATTTACTCCAACAGTTTGTTCTGGAAGCTGTGCTGATATTGGACCAAGGGGATCCATGGATGATGAGCACATCCAAATAGATGATCTAGCTGCCCACCTTGGATTTGTGTTCAAATACCCTATACGGAGTGCATTTTATGCAGTTTTTGATGGGCATGGGGGCCTAATGCAGCTGCTTTCATTAAGAGGAATGCAATTAGATTATTTTTTGAAGACACCAATATGCTGCAATCGTATGATACAAATGCACTTTCCCTAAAATGGTTGGAGGATTCTCATAGGAAAGCATTCTTAGGGGCAGACCTTGCCTTGGCTGGTGAACGGAGTGTTAGTCATACTTATGGGACAACAGCATTGACTGCCCTTATACTTGGAAGGCATTTACTGGTTGCCAATGCTGGTGATTGTCGAGCAGTTCTTTGTAGGCGAGGAGTAGCAGTTGAGATGTCTCATAATCACAGACCGAGTTATTTACCAGAACGGAGGAGAGTGGAAGAGTTAGGTGGTTTCATCTATGATGGGTATCTCAATGGTGATCTTTCTGTCACCCATGCCTTTGGTGATTGGAAGTTGAAGTATCCATTTGGGACTGCGTTGCCTCGTATTGTTGTTCCAGATATTCAAGTATTTACATTGAGAGAGAGGGACGAGTTCTTGATTATTGGGTGCGACGGCATTTGGGATGTAATGTCAAGCCAGGAAGCAGTTAGTTTTGTGCATCGATAATTGAGAAGGCATGATGATCCACAACAATGTGCCAAAGAACTAGTTAAGGAAGCATTGCACCTCAATACAACAGATAATCTTACTGTGATTGGTATATGCTTATCCCCGGTGGAAAAGATTGTTGAATCTCTCCCACCGCATAGGCGAAGATTAAGAGCTTGCTTCCTATCTGAAGAGGCCAGATTGAGGAGCTTACTTGAAGGAAAATAAGTGTGCATATACTTCTCACCATCGGCAGTTGTTCCTTCCATGCATAGATTAGGTTGTGTTTGTAGGCTGTCTTAGAGTGCTACAGAAAATCAGCCAGCAGTTTTGTAGGGATAGAGAGAAAAGATTAGGGGGGTGTTTTTCACCTATTTAATGAGAGGTATTTTTTCTGGGTTATGACTTTATTCGATAGAGACAATTGTAGTAGATATTTTTTTTGTGGAAACCATGGTGAATAGAATTTGACAGTTGTTACGTGTGTAAACAAAGAGAATTGATTCAGCCTTGTCAACAACATGTATGAATGCAGCAAGAATTTGATGTTCTTTTGGAATATTGGATTCAATTGCGGTTTTGTTTTTATGAAACTTGGACACGTTTGAACCATTTTGTGATTGGCTATACAGTTACAATAGCGTTTAACATTGATTTATTCCTTGCTCAAATGCGCTTGATTTGCTAGGTTGATCTTATCACCAGTTCACTGTAAGCTTGTGCATAGTTATCATTAAGGGCAAGCATATTATAGTTGCCACTGGTTCAGATGTGATATCTCTTCTTGGTGTCACTATTGATGAAAAGAAAATTGTATCATCAACAGGAGCTCTGGCGTTGTCAAAAATCGCTAAAAGACTTGTTGGGGTCATTAGGGCAGGGTATATATTGGGCTAGAAATGGGTTCGATGTGGGGTCGTCTTGGCTCTGAGATAACTGTTATTGAGTTTGCACCCGATATTGTTCCAACCATGGATGGGAAAATCTGAAAGCAGTTTCAACGTACTTTGGAGAAGCAAGGAATGAAACTCATGCTGAAGACTAAGGTGGTAAGGGTTGATACATCTGGGGATGGTGTGAAACTAACCCTTAAACCTACAGCTGGTGGTGACCAAACCACATTAGAAGCAAATATCGTTCTTGTATCTGCTGGTAGGACTCCTTTCACGAATGGACTCAGCTTAGATCAGATAGGAGTTGAAACTGACAAGGTGGAAAGAATTTTGGTAAATGAAAGATTTGCAACAAATGTCCTTGCTGTTTATGCAATTGGAGATGTAATACCAGGTCCAATGTTGGCGCACAAGGCAGAAAAAGATGGGGTTGTTTGTGAGGAGTACATTACCGGCAAGGTTGGCCACGTGGACTACGACAAAGTCCCAGGGGTTATGTATACACACCCCGAGGTTGCATTTGTTGGGAAGATGGAGGAGCAGGTGAAGGAACTTGATGTTGAATACCACGCCAAGAAGTTCCCTTTCCTGGCCAATAGCAGGGCTAAGGCAATAGATAATGCTGAAGGATTGGTAAAGATTTTGGCCGAAAAAGAGACAAACCAGATATTGGGAGTGCATATTATGGCACCAAATGCTGGAGAGCCCAATCATGAAGCTGTTCTGGCATTGCATTATGGTGTTGCAAGTGAGGACATAGCACATGTTTGCCATGCGCAACCAACAATGAGCGAAGCAATGAAAGAAGCTGCAATGGTTACTTTTGACAAGTCCATTCATATTTGAAGAATTGAAGAAGCAGTTTTTACTCTATTCTTGTCCTCATTTTTGTCAGTGAATTTTAAGGTAAGATGATACCATCTTGTGTTAAAATAGGTTTAGCTAGGAGCATAAATACAATTAGTTAATTATTTACCTAGATGCATGGTGAGAGGAATACTTGTGTTATTGAATAATACTTCTCTTAGAATTGGTGCAAATTTAGAATTTTGAAACTTGAGTTAACTGAAAACCATTGATTTGGATTGTTTTTACTTATGACTTATGAGTACTTAGTAGTACTGTGGGGAGTAACTAATTATTCACATATGATTTCCACTACCTAGCACTTGTATTGTAGCACTAAAATATAAGGGGTAATTAATATTTTTCATACATTGCAAGGACTATTTTAACTTCGCAGATATTATAACACTCTATTTGTAATTCTATGGTACTTTGCGAATAATTTTTACCTTTTTATGAACTTAACTATAGATCTTAAATGATGTTTTTTTTTTTTTTTTTCTATTTTCTCGAATTACCTGAACATACTAACTTAGAAGTGCAAAGTGCAACGGTCCCTTATTTTATACTCACTATTTTTTGTTCTGTTTTTTTTTCTAATTTTTTAAAAAAATTTAAATATAGAATTTATCTAACATGTGCCTAGCTTACTATTGGTAAAAAGTTTTAAATGTTTTCATTTAATGGAAGCAAAACAAATGCATTGAAAACTTTAGTTTTTTATATTTTCAATCAAAACTTTTCACTAATAACAAGTTTATCATGTGCTCTCAAGACACATTAAATCCTTAAATATATTAGTTTTTAAGAATTAATGCCCTTTTTAGTTCTTAATTATTTGATTAAAAAACAAAGTACCTCTCCATAATTTAAAAGTTTTTAATTGAATTTTAACCATTCAAATAATTAGTTTAAGTAGTCTCTATAATAAATTGTCAAATGGTAATCTATTGATGTGTGAGAAACGGTGGTATTCTCATAGCAACTATACTTAATATATCAATAGATCACCATCTAACAGTTACAAAGACTACTTAGACTACTTAGTTGAGTGATTGAGAATCAATTAAAGATTTTTGAATTATTTTGGAAAGATTCAAAGTTCTAAAAACCGAAATGGATCATCCGGATTAACCGAGAATCAATTATCAGGCCAGTTCAGTTGACTTTAAAAATTGCATGACAAAAAATTGGCCAAATCGGCAGTGAATTGGTGAACTTCTGAAACCGACCGGTTTATTTAAGGGTTTACGGTTCGATCAATCCCCTCAAAACGGTCTCTAAAAAAAATCCTAAATCCCCCAATGCAGCCCCAGTCCTAGGGGTGTTCACGGCGTGATTGACGGGCGACGAGCGACAAACGACGGCAACTTCACGCGCGATGGAAGGAGAGGCTGCGACTGCGAGGGAACGAGGGAGGGAAAGGGAGAAGCTGCCACTGCGAGGGAGAGAAATAATGTCTGTGAAATGTGAAAGGAGGAAGGGAGGGAGAGAGGACCGCACCAGGAGCTGTGGACGGTGAAGAAAGACGGTGCTGGGAGGAAAGTGCTCAGTGGCTAGGGCTTAGGGCTTTATGTTCCTTCGTTAGAGAGAGACTGTGAGAGACTAAGAATGGCGCTGCTAGGTTTAGGTTATCTGGTGTTTGGGCCTTTGGGGGTTGGCCTTTTAGGGTTTTTTAGGTGACTGGTTCGGTTAGGATTTTCAGTGTTAAAGTTGAAAAGCGAACCGAACCTCAAGAAAAATAGTTAAACGTGATTTTTTTTGAATTTTTTTCAGTTTTCGATTTTTTTGGTTCGATTGATCAATTTTGTTCAGTCTGGATCGGTTTTGAACACCTTTACTCAGTCCCACTTCTCTCTGAAAATTGAAACTGAAAGAACAAAGAACCCTAGTCCCACAACCATCGTAGCCATCGTCCCTTTTCGTTGTCATCGCCGAACTCTTCTCCGCTGGGACAAGCGTCGCGTGTGTTGTTGTCGTAGGAAGCTATGTCACGTGTAGAAGCTCCGTCGCCGTCCTAGGAAGCTATGTCGCCATCGTAGGAAGCTTCGTCGCCGTCGTGTGGAAGCTTTGTCGCCGTCATCGTTCTTCTGTTCAAGCTCTCTCTCTCTCTTTGTGTCTTAGCCGGCAGTTTTGTATCCTCTATCGTTACCGTCAGTCCCCTTCTTCCCTCGCTGCTGGTAAGCACTATTATTTGGAATTATTTTTGCTAATTTTACTGTTGTTAATAATATTGAGTTGCTGATTTTCAGATTTTGATAATAATTTGTAGTTTTGTTAATGTTGCTGATTTTCAAATGTTGATAATATTTTGTAGTTTTGTTAATAATATTGGATTTAGTAGTTTATTGAATGTCTGAGTTGTAAGTTACTGAATAATTTTGTCAATTTTGCTGAGATAATTTTGTTCATAGTATTTTTTATTGTATGTTAAAGATGAAACAATCACAAAATGATTTGAAAACGCTACCAATCAAGGGTTATAGTTTGATTGAGTTAGGACATTTTTTTTTCTTTAATATAACTCAATTAGATTTGAATTGTTTTGTGCCTTGGAAAACTTGTTATCTTATAATAAAAAATTAATAAATTTCTAGGTATTAGATTGGTATGCTTCTTAATTTTTTCTGTTCCTATTTTTATTATGTGGCCTGTTGCTTGACTTTTGAATTCTCAGGATTTTATGGGTATGGATTGTTTGTTTGGTTGTTTTAATTTGAAAAATTTTTATGGTCAGAAGTAAATTGTTGAAATTTTAGTTGATTTTTTATGATTTTGTGGCATGTTAAAATGTGTTGTGGCTTCGTGTATATGGGATAGAAGCCAATTTAATTGAGCATTTTGTTTTTTAAAAAAATTGCATTTACTGCATATCTTTTGCAAAGAGAACTTGTTTTTAAGATAAAGAAAATTCATTCTAAATTCGACTTAAATTCCTCGTATATTTGTAGATGTTTCAGAATTCTTCTTATAAATTCTAGGGTAAAAAACCCAAATGAGCCAAGGAGAGCTCAAAATTACCTAATTCAGCCAAATGAAAAATCAATACGTGAATCAACCAGGACGAGTTATTATATAATTCGAATCAATATGATTCGAATTTGATTTGAATGTAATTCGAATTGATATGATTCGAATTACTAGGAAGCCAACAATTGAATGAAGTTCGAAACAACTTGTTTCGAATTACACCATAATAATTCGAATTACTATGAAAGCACATTGTTTAGTAATTCGAATCAACTTGATTCGAATTACTAGGTTAGGTTGTGACATTAGATAATTCGAAACATATAGATTCAAATTATATATATATAGTGCGAGCCAGGTCTCTATATATATGCCGTGAACTGATGTTGCTCTCAACAAAGAGCTGAGATGGCTAGTGAGGAGAGTTTCCTAGTTCTGGTACATTACAGAGGGTCGATTAAGAGAAAAACTCGGTCCGGCGTGAAGTTCACTGATAAGGATCCCCTGTGTATTATCGTGACGCCGACAACCACGTACGATGCACTTGTTAGCTCTGTGCTAGAGAAGCTGGGTGTTGAAGGCGTTAAACGGGTCAAGAAGTTTTTCTACCGCATTCCAACAGCGGTGCTCCATGACACCGTGAAGTTTGATTGTTTCACAATCGGTAGTGACGAGGACTTGCAGGTTATGTTTCTTTCTCGTAGGCAGTTTCCCGAGGTAAGGACACCAGAGCTGTTGGCAAAGTTGGTTGATGTGGTATCTAGCTCGGGTGGTTCGAACCGGAATGCCACTACTATAGCCGCGGTTGCCGGCTCGAGCTCGAGACCTGCTGTTGCTTCATCCTCTGCTCCTGTGTATGAGCCACGGATGCAGCCTGTTGCGTCCCCTTCGTTTGCCGTTGATCTGAGCGGCAATGTTGGAGACGAGGTTCGGTACGGGGAACATATTCCCACCGAGGTACATTGTCCCACACCGGCTGGTGTTGGTGATGGTTTGTTTGATGATCTAGATGACGATGACGTGGAACCGGATATGATCGCTGATGAAAGTGGCGATGATGTTGGAACTAATGTTCCGACAAGGGCTATAGGTGGATCTAGTTCTGGCACACAGCAGTATCCACCCCATTTTTCCTCATTGGACCTGGATGCCATGCGGCAAGAGGACAATGATCTGCAGGCCTCAGGATTTGGTGCTAGAGATACCGAGGGGTCTGCCGGTATGAACGAGTTCCAGGTTGGCCAACAATTTCAAGATAAAGATGAGGCGCTGTTGAGTGTGAAGACGTACAGTATCCGCCGAGGGGTCCAGTACAAGGTCGTTGAGTCTGACTACCGCAGGTATGTGGGAAAGTGTTCTGAGTTTGGGAATGGGTGCACATGGCTAATTCGGTTGAGTCTCCGACAGCGGAAGGGTATCTGGGAAGTGAAGCGATACAACGGACCGCATACATGTCTAAGTGTGGGAAACCTCCAGAAGATCCACGACTGTAATAACTGTAACGGGCCAGCTAACTTAACCACATGTCTGTTGGCGACTCGGCACATGCACCTGTACAGCCATGCTAGTGCCGCCGACGCCCAACTATAGCGACCCATCTCCTCAAGCCGAGCAACATATGGTAGCCATCTGATGTGTATACGATTGCCGGACTTGTCGGCAAACAGCTGCGTACCCAATAACATCATGATGTAGGCCCGGGCAAATCGCCTAACTGTCTCCTCATCTGCCCCATCTGCACACTCCGCGAATGTCTCCTGAAACCAGGTGCAGTTGACTGCGAATTTCTGCACCTGGTTCTCCGGCGGTAAAACACCGAGCAACTCATGGAACCACTGCCAAGCAGGTCTCCCACCCTCAATGTAAAGGTGGAAGTCCGTAAGGCAACCACTAACATAATCTCCGTCGACTGGCAACCCCAGCTGGTATGCGACGTCCTGAAGCGTGATAGTGCACTCTCCGAACGGCATGTGGAAGGTGTGCGTCTCAGGCCGCCACCTCTCGACGAATGCGCTGACTAGGGGCTCGTCTAGTCGGAACCATCTGTCGTTCAGTCTCGCAAGATGGTAAAGTCCCGCCATCTGCAAGTACGGGACATACCTCTCATCAAGACGCATCCCCTGTTGCCGCCTAACACTGGATATGCAACGACGAGGCTGGCCAATACATAAACCGCATAATTAGAACAGATGCACAAACCACTAACATAACGAAAACCATTAACAAAAACCGTTAACAATAAACCGCTAAAACAAAACCATTAACACAAAACCATTAACAAAAACCATCAACAATAAACCGTTAAGAAAACCCATTAACAAAAACCATTAACAATAAACCGCTAAAACAAAACCATTCACAAAAACCATTAACAAAAACCATAAACAAAACCCATTAACAATAAACCGCTAAAACAAAACCATTCACAAAAACCATTAACAAAAACCATCAACAATAAACCATTAACAAAAAGCATTAACAAAAACCATTAACAAAAACCATTAACAAAAACCATTAACAATAAACCGCTAAAACAAAACCATTCACAAAAACCATTAACAAAAACCATCAACAATAAACCATTAACAAATACTATTAACAAAAACCATTAACAATAAACCACTAAAACAAAATCATTAACAAAAACCACTACCCTACACTAATTTCCTAAACCACTATCCAAAAACCATTTACAATAAACCGCTAAAACAAAACCATTAACAAAAACCATTAACAAAAACCATCAACAAAAACCACTAGCCTACACTACTTTCCTAAACCACTATCCTAAACCACTAACAGTAACATAAACCATTATAAAAAACCATTAACAAATACCGTTATCATAAACCGCTTTCATAAACCACTAACCTCGTCGTTGATAACACCGGCGATATGAGCTACTCCATCCAAACGATAAAGCCTTCCCGGATCGTCCCCCATCGACAGATACAGCCGCTCTGGTCAAGCTCGTACTGAACGTTGGTCTTTTTCTCTGGGATTTGGTGGGGTTGGAGAATGAGAAAGTGATTCGAATGAACTTGGCTCGAACTCCTTTTATAGCCGATTCCCTTGTAATTCGAATCAACTTGATTCGAATTACTATGCAAGTCCGTTTTCACCTAATTCGAATCCAATTGATTCGAACTTCTCTAACATGCACTTCTCCTAGTAATTCGAATTAACTAAATTCGAATTCTATAGTTATAATTCGAAACAAGTTGTTTCGAACTTCATTGAATTTTGGCGTTCCTAGTAATTCGAATCATATCAATTCGAATTACATGCAAATCAAATTCGAATCATATTGATTCGAATTATATAGTAATTCGTCCTGGTTGATTCATGTATTGATTTCTCATTTGGCTGATTTAGGTAATTTTGAGGTCTCCTTGGCTCATTTCAGTTTTTTACCCTAAATTCTATCTAATCTTTTATGATGTGTTGACTCTTTAAAATATGCACTCACTTAGTATCATTGATGGAATTTAGTGAAATAGCAAAATTTATTTCATTTAATATAAATATATGCTGATAAGTGTTAATTTTGGATTTTTATTGGCTTTTTAGTCTATTTTATTAGATATAAGAGATATGGAAGTTGTTGTAAATTCTGTGAATTTTTTAATTTTATTAGTTTAAAAATTATTAAATTTAAATATTTAAAATTATATATTAAATTTTTAATAATTTTATTGTATATTTAATTAAACTGATTCAACTACAGTTCGATTCTGATTAAATTATTGAACTATTAAACCAGTCACTTGACTAGTTCTAACCCCGTTCAATTCTCACAACTTTGGGAAAGAGTTTTGTCTTTCAGACAAATAGCGAAAAACTAAAAGGAGTATTTACTATTTTTTAATAAATTTAAAAAAATAAAAAATGCTTATTTAAAAAAGAAATAATCTCCACATTCAAGTGTTTTAACCGTACAAGTTATACAAGTTTTTCACCCTAGACGTGCATGTTCTCTCACGTGTATTCCACGCGCCTTTCTATTTTAACAAAATTTTCAATCAACGCGTGAATATATAACTTCCTTTTTCGAAAGGATTTCGTTTCTTTTTTCGAATTTGCTCTGCATTTTTCGTGCCTTCTCTCTACATTCTCTTTCGGTGTTTTCGTGTGTTTCTCTTGCAAGCTCTGCGCGAATATATAATTTTGTTATTTTGTTTCTTTCTTCTTCTCGATTTTCATTATTTTTAAAAGCAAGCTCTGAAATCGTTTTAAAATCAAGTTCTGAAATCGTTTTGCAAGAAATGAATGATTCAAATTCAGACTGTCAACTCAACCAGAGCGAAATAGATTTTGAATTTGAATCCAATGAAGTCTCTGAGGTGAGGTTCAATTCCAATTAATCTTTTTATTAGTAGTTTATGATTTCTGGAGGTGAATGATGTTGTAAAACTTGCCTGTCAATTTTGCTGTTCATTGTTGATTGTTTGAATTGTATGTAATGTAGTAGTTTTGATGAATCTGTTGCATTTTATATTAGATTTTCGGGTTTAAATTAGGAATATTTGGGTGTAAAGTGGGAACGTTTGGGAGTATTTAGATGTTCTGACTCTTTTCAATTGACCGAGGGTGAATTATGCTATTGTTTTAGTTGAATTGTTTTAGTTTGATGATGAGTCATGAATCTAATTTTTGTTATTTTTTGATGATGGTTTTATAGTTTTAGTTGCATTCTATAGTTTATGCTTAGTTTAGTATGGTGTATTGTGGACTTTTTGGGTATATTTTACAGTCTTTCTGTGATGTTGATGATCACTTTGTTCCCAAAGTTGGGATGACTTTTAAGACGCTTGAAGATGCTGCAAAATTCTACAAGGATTATTCAAAAGCTGCATGTTTTTCTACAAGAGTTCGGAGCACAAATAAGAAGGGTAAGCTCATTAAGAACCAATTGATTACATGTAGCAGAGAGAAAAAATGGAAATCGAAAATATCTCCGACTGAGAAGACAAATCCATCAGCTGGTTTAAATTGTCCTGCAAGAATTTATATACACATATTCAAGGACATTGGTGTTTGGATCATTTCCAAGGTCGTGTTGCATTATTCACATCCCTACTGTCCAAATCAAGCAGAGATGCTCAAACAGCACAGGGAACTAAGCATGTTTGTGCGTCGTACAATAGAGAATAACGAGGAAGCCAGAATCAGACCACGCAAAACATACCAATCATTTGTGGCAGCAGCCGGGAGTCACCGTGAGTTAAATTTTATCGAAAAAGATGTGAGAAATTACATAACGAGAGAAGTACGGAATGTTTTGGAACTAGAAGATGCAAAGGAATTCAGGAAATACTTATTAAGAATGAAAGAGAAGAATCAGATTTTATTTTTCGAGCTCGAACTCGAGAACGATCAGTCGATTAAGATTTCCTTTTGGGCGGACGCAAGGAGCAAGGCTGCCTGCGAGTATTTCGGAGATGTTATTTCATTCGATACCACCTATAATACAAACATGTAATATTCTCTTCTAGTTTATGCTTTCCAGGTTTTTAAATCCGCGGCAGAGGTGCACATTGCATGTTTTTGGGTGTAGGGAGTGCTTATTTGGGTGTATTTAACGATTTTATTTCTGTTTTGTCATAATCAGGTATAATCCAATTTTTGGTTCTTTTGTTGGGGTAAATTACCACGGTCAGTCAACACTACTGGAATGCGCTTTGATAAAAAAAACAAAGATATTCAATCATTCAAATGGTTATTTGAATGTTGGCTTTGTTGCATGGAAGGAAATGCTCCGAAAGGTATTCTCACTGATCAATGCGCATTGATGCAAAGGGCTATCGAGGCTTGTATGCCCACAACAGTTCACCATTGGTGTATTTGGCACATCATGAAGAAGATTCCAAGCAAATTAAATGGCTATACGGGACACCTAGAAATCGAACAAGAAATGAGTCATGTTGTTTGGAACTCTCATACCAAAGAATCATTTGATAGGAATTGGAATGATTTTCTGATGAAGTATGGTCTTGTGGACAACAAGTGACTTTCAGGTATTGTCTTTTATAATCTGCAGCAAAGGTGTAAATTGCATGCTTTTTAGTGTATTATAGTCTGATTTAAGTGTTTTTTCGCAGAGCTTTACGAAAACTGTCATATATGGATTTTAATTTATATGAATTCCCGAAACAGCTCGCTTATCCAATTCATCAAATAATACAATAATTGCCTCGGAAGCAGGGAGCAAAGAGAGAGAGAATCGGATGCTGCAGATTTACATACCATCATACCGTGTGCAAAAAAATCCTCAATAGAAGCCCGGTTTCAACATATGTGCACTCACCAAAAGTTCAGAGAAGATGAATTGCATCACAAGATCAACGAACTCCGTTCTAGGCTATTTGATGTACGAAGTTGTAGAACAAGTTTCCAACTCAATATTCAACAAGTTTGCGGTTAAATACAACTCGATAGCAGCCCAAGTGAAATGCCAGTGCTTATTATTCGAGTCAAGAGAGATATTGTGCCGTCACACCCTAAGTGTGTTAAGCTTTGAACAAGTAAACAAAATGTCACCAAGATATATATTGGAACGATGGAGCAAAAACATAAAGAGGAGACACACACACATCAAGAGCAGCCACGACGAGCCACTGTTGGAGCCAAGAAGCAAGAGGTTTGACGAATTGGTGTTTTGTTCTCAAAATATATGCAAATTTACATCAGAATCTGAGAAGCTCACTGCCATTCTGCACCGCGCCTATGATAACGTCATGGTTGAGATGCAAGAACTGAAAGCCAAAAAGAAGAGGACATGTTCGTTATCTCACGAAGATGCTAACTTGGAATCCGTTAACGAGCTTCAAAGTCCTCCAAGGGTGAGAACAAGATGACGTCTCAAAAATAGACTAGGTTCAAAGTTGGACAAATTGATTGTAAATACCTCAAAGAAAAAGAAAATGAAAGCACTAAGCGAGGTAAAAGTGATGTTTTTTAAATAGGGTGGGATAATTGAGTTTATTATTGTTAATAGTTTTGCTAATATGTGAGATTATTTTTTTGTAGTTGAACCTTTTTGATGGCAGATTAGTGGTACAATCAAATTCCAGCCAATATCACGTATATGTTATGAATTATCACTTCAGAGATTCAGTAGCATATGACAGGTTTTAAGGTGTATAGTGACCCTTTTTGGGTGTACCGAAGAATTTTTTTTGGGTGTTTTCCGCATGCTATTGTTTTTTACATTATTTTTTTTTTATTTTTTGAGATGCTGCTGTTTGTGTTAGAAATTACTGTTATGAAGGGATTTGTTTTAAATTTACAATACATATACAATTCAATTCCTAAGGAGGATAACAAGTCAAATTTCTGAATCACCATAACTCCTGGTTAGATTTTCCATAAAAATATGTAAGCACAAATTTGGGTGTATTCCTGTTATTTTTGGGTGTATTATAACAGTAATTTGGCATATTAGTGGGTTCAGTTTTGTTTCCCTTGATTTTTTTCAACCTGTAATGACACCTATTGAATACATCAGAGATAGCTTTGGCAAACAAAATTTCTGCAAACAAACTTTATACTAAGATTGGATTAAATATTCACAAACTATACAAAAAGTGTTCAAACTATTCATATACTACACAACATTCACACTAATCATTGTCAAAATCATCTGAATCTATTTGACAATAAGGACTCAACAAAGTTGCACATGGTTTCGATAATCTTATTGATTCGCTTTCTCGGATGACTGTATCTCTATCTTGATTCATCTAATCAAACAGAATCCGGGAAGAGTATTCGACCCTGAAGTGGTCCACCTCTGCCTGTGTCCAATTGTCCCAGTCATATCTCCCCTTTTTAATATTTTCTGTCTCGATTATCTCGAGCCATTTCATTACATAAATGACACAATCAAAACTGAAAACAAAAAATAAATTAACACAATAAAATAGGACAGTAAGAGAAAATACAAAATTTTTAGAGAGAAAGTTTTATACCTCGTTTTCTGGCCAGGAATGTTGATATACGGTGGTTGATTTTTATTATCATCTTTCTTGAGAGCTCCCACCCCATATACCCTCATTATAGAAATTACATACCCCTAAAAACAAAAAACAAAGCAAAATATAAGACTACATTTTAAAACCTGGTTACACCCAAAGGATCCCATAGTACACCTTATTTTTAACAGCAGTACATCCAAATATTATAATGCTAACAACAGAGTTATACCCATGATTTTTTAGAGAAAACAGAATCAACTTACAACAAATGTATTAAGCTTCATTCTGGATTCGGCGGGACACTTCTTGTTATAGGGGTTAAGAATACAAAGTTTTTTTCTTTTTGACATCAGCCATCCATATCCACCAATAATCTGCGTATTAAACAGGTGCAAATATCTGAAGTTTGGCTAGATTACACAGTGTTTTAGTTTAGTTGCCACATAATGAAATAATTGTCATACGAAGCTTTTGAAATGAAAACTTACGAATGGATGGGATGCCAATTTTTTCAGGTCCAAGAAAGGGATGAACATTTTGTAGTCTTGAATGTCAAATGGCTTTTTTTATTTTAGCTGTAAGAACTCGCCGCTGGCATGATTCCCAATAGCCATATTCGGTACACCCAAAGAAATAGTTACTACATCGAATTACATAACATAAATACACCCAAAATTGAGTTCAATACACCTTACCACAATAGTAGGGGGAGACAGTAAATTTGTTCCTAAAATCTTTTAATTCTTTGTTTGTTCAGAATCAGACACATAACAGTCACAATCTAAAAAAAAAACAAAACCCCAATTTAATTACATCAACATTGCAGTCACAACTCATAATAAAATCATTAATCTTATTTTAATATTACCTCAGCTTCAATATGTGAACGAGCTTTTAGAGATGCGAAGTGAATTTTAGACAATTGCATTAGTTCTTGGACATTGAGGATGCACACAGGCTCCCAGTCATTAGTAATTTCATCATCATATGTCTTTACATGTGTTGGCCAGAGGTAGCACCTTTCCTTGAGGTCAGCCGACAATTCCTTCCTCCTCACAAGAGTTTCAAACTTTTCAAAAAAAAGGACGTCATGCTACACCTTTTGGAGCGGGGGAGTTGTATCCTCTGCAAATTTTAAAGCTGCTACAACCCCTGTGTTTGCAACCTACTGTACCAGTTCCTCTGTATCTTCAACCAGAATTGGGGTGTCTTGACTTTTATCCTTTTCAGATCCTGCGCGCCCCTCCTGAGTCAGAGTTTCTTCCTAACTTGAATCAGTAAAGCCAAGGCTGAATAATGACACCAAAAATTCTTTCGGTACATAAGATGTTGTGTTGGCGATCATCATCAATGTAGCAGTGGCTTGAGGGGGTGATTGACTGCACGGCGAGATATAAAATTATATAAGAATAAGAATTATAAATGATATCAAAAGAGAATTATATTGTCTATAACTTACATTTTAGAAGGAGCTGCTGGCACTGCAGGTGTGCCATCAGCAGGTTGATGGGGTTGCGGAGTGCTGCACGGTTAAAGAAAAGTTTTTAAATAAGAAAAAATTAAATCCACCTTAATTCACCAGATATACACCAAAATAAGAACCAAATACCCATATATATAAAATACATGTAACCACATATTATTCCTTACCCCTTAATTGTTTGTTCTCTAATTCTTACGCTTGGAGACTTTGGAGGGGTTGGTTCTCTCTCTACAAGGCTTGGTTCTGTTGTCTGCGATGAAGGCATACACATTTGAAGCGGAACTCTAACCAAGAGAAAATAAAAAAGTTAACAAACTCCCTTGAAATAGAACATTCAGAAAGTTGAAATTTAGTTGTATAACTCACATCTCTAGTGGTTCAGATTGTGACTGTGTTTCCTTCCGAACAACAATCATTTGTTGTTGAGCTGGGTCAGTGAATGATTCTTCCTCACCCCCAACCTGAAATCCACCCAAATCAAGTCAGAATACACCCGAATCATTGAATAGGAACACAGATTCTATTTTTTTTTTGAGAACTTACATAGCTATATATTTTACTTTTTTTTCCTGCCTTTTTTCTTGAATAAAACACTAAAGGGCTTTTTCTTCTATAAAAAAACATATACAGAATCAGAAGCAGAAGATGGTAACACAATAATTAAGCAAATGGCAATAGAAACAGAAATTACATGCATCACTGGGTTTGTTTACGCTGCTTTGATCCGTCTGTATTTGTAAGACAGGATCATTCTCACTTTCCAGGTTCACATTCGGAATTCTAAGGGCAAAACAAACATCATTCAGTAAAAGTAGACTAATTATTACATCAGGATTTACAAAATTCTATCAAATAAAGGATCTTACGTTTTGAACAAATCATAGTAAGCTTCCGTTCAGGGGAGCCCAGCTTTCGGCATCCTGAGAAAGGAAAAACAAATAATCAGCAACAAAAACACTTTAAAATCGGCATTATACACCCAAATTCAACATACCCCTGTACAGCCTTCTCATTTGTTTTTTTCTTTTTGGATTCTCTAAGAATTTGTTCTATTTCTTCAGTATTGATATCAGTTCTGACAATACATGCAAGAGAATAAATTAACAAATAAAATTTTTGATGATAAAGAGTAAGTTAGGTTTACAACGTATCTTACAGATCAAAGAATTCGCTATTGTTTTTGGAAGACGAATCCTCAACAATGTGCTTTCTTTTTTTGGTTTGTGCCCTGGAAATCAAAGAGCTATCAATTAGACAAATATAAAATTGACTATAAAAAAACCCTGAAAGCAATGCATACTTTTTTGGTGGATTCTGAAGTTTTTTCTTTGATTTTTGTTTTATTTTTTGTTTCGATTCTTCACTTCTGACAATAAATGAGAAACACTCTGTTAATACATAAAATTTTGATATAAACAGAAAAAGAAAGTAATGCAATGACAATTTCAGAATCTTACTCATCATCAGATTTGCTTTCACTTTCCGAAGAGGAATCCTCCACAATCTTCTTCCTCTTTCTGGATACCATTCTGGATAGCAAACAATCATTAGCAAAATATACCCTAAAATGATAAAATACACCCAAAAATATTACTTACTTTTTAGCTGACTTGGTGGGTTGTTTTCTTCTTTCTGTTGTTCCCTCTGAGTCTTGTTCAGGCTCAGACTCAAAAGAAATAGCCAAGTCATTCTCTGATGAATCACTCTCTGATGAACTTTGCTTCTTCTTTTTCTTTTTTTCTTTCTTTTCTTCCTCTTTCATTTTCTTTAATTTCTTTGTGAGTTCTGCCCTCTTGACGATGCCCTGAAAGAGTTAAAAGGTTAGTTTACACGAGGTATATAAATCAAATACACCTAAATTTGAGAAAGTATTCCGGTCAGTTACCATATGACCGTCAATTTCAGTTCTGATCCTCTGAGCCAGTGCCTCCCTATCCCAATGCATCATCCAGGGTGGTCTAGGAATTGCATTTGCTATCTTGTCCTTGTGTTTTGTTTCATGAAAATAGACAATCATCAAAGTATAGAGGCATTCATCAATGGATTTTTTCTTTTTCAAGTGGTAATTGCTTATGCCCTTGATGATGAAATTGAGGACATGGTCACCTCAATTTCACTCTGTTATGTTGTGGAGTTGAAAAATTGGAGCCATGTGGATAGGAAATACTTTGTTAATGGTAGTCGACAACAAGAAGGCCATTTGAATATAGAGGATAAAAATCCTCTTAAACATTTGGCGATCTTGATCATGTCAATGCCAATACTCATCATCTCGCCACTCAGGTTCTTCAAAGTTTTTTCGTGGAGCCTTTTAAAAATTTCTTTGTTCTCCTCGAATAGCCCTTTAAAACTAATTTTCTCGGGAAATAGGTCTCCTACAGAAACAGCAAAAAAGATCACCAATTACACTCTAAATCTCTTGAAATACACCCAAATATCAGCCATATATAAATCAATTTATTTCTTGATCACATGAGATCAAAAGAATATATTATAAAGAATAGATTACAAAAAATACAAGTATAGAGGTTTTATGTAATCAGTTGTCTGATGTATTCAGGCCAAGAGCAGCTCCTATTTTTTGGGTTTAATTCTTAATGCACCGTGCCGCGTGTCCAATTTGCTTTTTGGCAAATTAAAGGAATGTGCCAACTCCTTAAGAGTTTACGTGGCACATTCATCTGAGGGATGTGCATCAAACCCTCAAACTTTTCATGCAAAAGTCTTGTGGAGCATCTTAAATCCTTGGTTTGCTGTAAACAAAGCAAACGAGAATCATTTAATTAAGCTATATTTATACTAGAAAAAATTGAGTTCGTGTATGATATATATATATATATATATATATATATATATATATATATATGTGCTTGCATTGTATTTTTTGCTTGTTGTACTGTAAGGAGTAAAAATTATTGTTAGTAGACAATAACCTTACCAGTTATACTCGAATCTAATTGATATACAACCAAATATTAATCAAATACATCCAAATACCAGCCACATATACCTTTATTATCTTTTGGATTACATGAAAATATGAGTTCAAAATGATATTTAAGTCAACCAAATATGCATCAATGACACTACAAATACCAATTACACTCTAATACGCATGATATATACTCAAATAGATGTCACATACACCTTTATGAGTTTAAAATGATATTTAAATCAACCAAACATGAATAAAATGACACTAGAAGCACCATTGACACTCGAATTCGATTGATATACACCCAAATTTTAGCCATATACACTCATATTATGAGTTTACTTAAGATACAGTCAAAAATTTATATTTATACCAAGTCACTTCCAAACATGCAAACATTCACAAAAACAGATAAAAAAAATACATTAAACCATTCACGAAAGAGTACGTAAAACAGTTTAACAACAACCAACAATTATCTTGAACAGTTTGATAAGTATAGTAATATCTACTTTAAACCAAGAACACATAATAAATCTACTTAATAACTGCAAAATGTGATGATATAGTGTTTCGTGTTCGAAATCAGAAAGAGAAAAGTGAAAAACCTCTAAGATTAGTGAAACAGTACCTTGAATAATTTTCTTTTTTTTTTGTTGTTTTTTGATGAAAATTTTGAATTTTTCTTGTTGATTTCCTTTAGTGTTGGCAACTATTTTCACAGTTTTTTGAGAGATTTCTGAGTGGTTTGAATCTCGACGATTATAGTTTTGATCAAGGAAGAAGGAAAAGCGTCTTTCATAATAGTGAGTGAGAGCGCACTTTGCAAACGGTTGAGTGACGCGCGTGTTATCACGCTCGAGTAGGTGAGAATAAGTCTTTTTTAGACTTGACCCAATTTATAAAACTTGTAAACCAAAAAAGTTTGTATATATAACAAACTTGTTAAAAAAATAAACAAAATACTACATTGTATGTAAAAACATAGATGTAATATAGCGTGTACCACGTGTCATGGATTACAAACGTACACCAGCAGAATGTGACCAGTGATGACGTAGTTCACGATGCACCATAAATACCATGGTGCATGGAAAAAATCTCTGCAATATACTATTAATTTTGGAAAGATCGTATCTGAGATTAGAATAGAAAATCCCAGAGCGTAGTGAAGAAGGAAATCATGGCGTCTCTGGCTCAGCAGCTGAGCGCCCTCAGATGGTCTCCACTGCCGTCCACGTCTTCGTCAAGACCAACCACCACCCACAACCGCCGCACCCGCACGCTCCTTCCGGTGGTGTGTTCGGTGGCCTTATCGAATGCGCAAAACCGAGAGAGAGTGAAGCTCAAAGAGCTCTTCGAGCAAGCCTATGAGAGGTGCCGCACTGCTCCCATGGAAGGTGTTTCCTTCACCGTTGATCAGTTCACTGAAGCTCTTGAAAAGTATGATTTTGATTCCGAGGTTGGCACCAAGGTCAGTTTGCTTCGCTTCCGGGTTTTTTTTAACTGCAATGGAGTTTGTTCTGTCACTGGTTGCATAAAGTTTTGAACTTGATAAATGGAGTTTGTGGTTTCGGTGGAAGATGACTTTGAATTGGGTTTGTTGAAATGGTGTGTATTGATGAGTAATGAGAATGTTTAGTTAATGTGTCTGTCGTAATTGATGGTTGGTTGTGTATGAAGAAAAACAAAAAGAGGTAATTGGATCCAGAGCAAATATAGTTGTTTTAATTAAGGTAGGTTGAATTTCGTCCTAGGTGGTTTGGATTTGTTGAGAGAAGATCAGAGCATCTGCTTAGGTGTGTGAATCGGATAGAAGATAGACAAGTGGTAGAGGAAGACCTAAAAAATCATACACAAGGTGTAAAGGACCTCACTGTAAACATGATATATGAATAATATGATAGGGTACAGTTGATCCTAGCCGATTCCAACCAGTGGGATAAGGTTTTGTTATTGTTGTTGCAATTGTTTGATTAAGATGGTCTGTTGTTCACATAAGGTTTTATGATAGGACACGATGTCATTGACATAGTTTGATACTTTGATTCATTTAGTGGAAAAAGAGTTTTGTGTTGTGTTGTTTTGTTCCTTGAGGAAATAAGTTGGTTAATGGTGGTGGGTTTTTGTTTTCAGATTAAGGGCACAGTATTTGCTGTAGATGCAAGTGGAGCTTATGTTGACGTTACTGCAAAATCGACTGCATATTTGCCGCTGCAAGAGGCATGCATCCACCGAATTAAGCATGTGCAAGCAGCAGGCATAGTTCCTGGCTTGAGAGAGGAGTTTGTAGTCATTGGTGAAAATGAAGTTGATGATGGCCTGATCTTGAGTTTAAAGGCTATTCAGTTTGACCTTGCATGGGAACGCTGTAGGCAACTTCAAGCAGAAGATGCAGTTGTCAAGGGTAAGGTGGGTGAAGTGAAACTAAGAAACTCAATTTCAGTCAATGTTCAGTTCAAGTATTGTTTTTGCCGTCATGAGTTGTTTAATTTTCTCTATGTTTACATTAACTGGTTACATACACTTCGTCTTGCAGATTGTCAATGGAAACAAGGGTGGATTGGTGGCCGAGGTGGAAGGCCTTAAGGGATTTGTTCCATTCTCACAGATTTCATCGGTTAGCTCTTGACGTACTTTGACATTAGTAGCATTGCGCTGATTTTGACCGCACTAATAGTCAATACTCAATGTAGGCCATTTAAGAAAAGTTGAGGCTTTTTGTTGTAACCATCATCAAACTGGGATGCTTCATACCAAAGAATGAAAATCTGAAATTATTGATTCAGCACAAGTGTCGCATAAGAATATGATGCAATCTCCCTCTATTGTTGTCAATGTTGAAATAAAGTAATTCAATTTTAGTAAACCCCACTTGTATTCCTCAACGAGTTCCCATAGATTATTATGTTTAACTAAGAAGTTTCTTTGAATGTTCATTTCCATATTTCATTGCTTAGCCTTCTGTTTACTTTTCTTATTAGAAATTATCTGGAGAAGAGCTACTTGAGAAGGAACTCCCTCTAAAGTTCGTGGAGGTGGATGAGGAACAGTCCAGACTTATCCTCAGTCACCGTAAAGCCGCCGCTGACAGCCAGGGACAGCTGGGAATTGGATCAGTAGTAACTGGCACTGTTCAAAGCCTAAAGCCATATGGTGCCTTCGTTGACATTGGTGGAATCAGTGGTCTCCTTCATGTCAGTCAGATCAGTCATGATCGTATAACTGATATTGCAACTGTTCTTCAACCTGGTGATATTCTGAAGGTATTCCTATGATATTGTTAGTTTGTTATATTTTAGACATTTCCTTACAATTGCAGTTGTCTTGTAGATGAAAATTCTCACCTGTTCTTTGTTAGGTGATGATACTAAGTCATGATCGGGAGAGAGGCCGAGTAAGCCTTTCCACAAAGAAGTTGGAACCCACACCTGGTGATATGATTCGCAATCCAAAGCTTGTCTTTGAGAAGGTATAACTCAGAAAGGATGTCACATGTTTTGCTTATTTCAACTTCCTTGTTTTTTCTGCCACCTTTTTTGACATCCTTGAAGAAGCCAAAACCTTGATAAATCATATATACTTCATCACTTTCCATCAGCATTTTAAATTTTCGATGAGAATGATCACATTTTTACTCTGATTCTGTTCTTATAGGCGGAAGAGATGGCTCAGACATTCAGACAGAGAATAGCCCAAGCAGAAGCCATGGCTCGAGCTGATATGCTTCGGTTCCAGCCAGAGGTATCTAGCTATTGATTATTTATTTGTTCAAAATTCTATGTGCATTTGCATGTCAAAAGCATTCTTACTTTCAGTTATTACATTTCATCTTTGGGTTGAATATCTTTTTTGATACCTTTATGACATCCTTGCGCAATTTGATGATGAATATATAAAAATTATATGAATTGCAGAGTGGATTAACTCTTAGCAATGAAGGGATTTTAGGACCACTTTCTTCAGAGTTGCCTGCAGAGGGAGTGGATTTCAATGAGGTACCCCCAGCTGAAGAAGATTCATGATTCAGAATTTTGAGGGTCCTATGTTGCACCTAGCTCTAGATTTTTGCTTGTAACTCGAACAATATTGCTGTATAACAATAAGCTTATTGTTTTGTTTGGATAAGTTAATTTTTTCCTGCTGCTTAGAGAATACATTTCTTTCGAGTCAACAATCCCTCCTCTCCTACAAATTTCAGTTCTGTTGTGTTGTATTTAGCCAGATGAACTAAAATATTGATTTTCAAGAAAGGAAAAGTCAATTAATCCTTTTATTTTCTGATTATATGAAAGCTTTCCTGTTACGGAAACAAAGGAGCAATACAATATTAGTTTTTTGGATTTAGCTAACAATACTTTTTAAGTTGTTAAATGCGAAGAGTATTGTATTGAAGAATTAAAATTTTCGAAGCTTTTAAAAGTATATTTTTGTATTAAGAATACAGAAAAGTTGGACATTTGGATAAGTAAATTTTAACTAATACTTTTAGAATGTGTTTTCAAAATATGGAGCAAACCAATTATTTACTGGTCTGTGCTCAATGATTATATATCTTATTTGGAAAAAAAATAACGGTAGAAAAGCAATATTAGCTGTTCTATCCAGCCTATTGGAAACCAAATATTCCTCTTTTTCCCAAAGAAAATAAAAAAAAGACATTTATACTATCTTTTTGTCTACATCCTATTAAACCACTTATTTTTTAAGAAGTATGGGAAAGGGATAACTGATATAGTTAGTTACGAAAATTTACTTTCACAGAATGGTTTTAGTATTTTATATGAATAACAGCTTACCAGTTGAATCTCTAGATTTGCATGAGAATTTACTCATAATAATTAATCACATATATATAAACAAATAAATAGAACAAATATTTTAACTAGGATTGTGGAGCCCTCCTTAGAGAGCTCCTCCAAAAATTGGCGTATGCCGCATTAAGTGGCGAACACACGGTATTCTTTAGTAAAAGGCGAAAGAATAGTTCGCTCTGTGCTCACCACACGGCTCCGTGAGTTTGCGAAGGGGAAAGGCTCTCTTTTTATAGGCGATGAACATTTTTCTCTCATCACTCTACCCGATGTGGGCTTTGGTTAATACTAACACTCTTCTAACTCCCTCAATCACAACCTTCTAGATGATACCTCTGCAGTTTCCTGGAGCCCCAATTTTTTCTTTCTACATTTGTAAAGTGATTAGTCTTATTCCACATATTTACAATCTCTATTCTTGAGTAAAAATTTTAAAAAATGTGGGTTTACATCACCGTTTATATTTATGTGTTGCCAATTACTTGAACAGTTTCTTGTTCAAGGTAACATTTTGGGATATATTTTACTGAATATTGATAAATCAAATGCGTTTTTCTACGGATAGGTTTGTCCTAACCGCAGCTCTAATGTAGACTTCAGTCACAAAATCATAAAGAGTGAACGTGGATAAACGAGTGATCTTGAATGTTTGCTCAATGTATTAAGTGCATGTCTATATATGGAAGACTTAGAATGACGACGTTGCTACCATATTACATGTTCTACTGGGTGAGATCAGCGACATGAATTTAAAAAGAATGTCAGTGTCATAAATTAAGTCTAATTTCAACTTATCTTATTCTTTGACATAAATTTTAAATTTTGTTGAAAATAAGTATAGATATTAATAAGGGCAATTACACTAAATATTAGTAGCGTATTTTGGTTCAGGACAGGAATCATTTATAGATAAGAGATGTTCCTTTATTTATTTATTTATTTATTTTTGTTTAATGGGAGAATAAAAGCTGGAATAACTAACTAAATGATTGATAGTTAGTACTTTGGTATAGTGTACTTTCTAATAGCCAAAAGCAAGAAAAGCTGAAAATATATGGGATACAAAATTTTCTTAGAATTCCACTTGCTACACAAGATCTACATGGGAAAACTTTCTTTTCTACATTTGATCTTGGAAGATATACAACAAATGAACAAACTAACTTGTAAGCTCTAGAACAAAAGAAGGAAAAAGAGTACTTCTTTCCTTCACCTAGGTTATAAACTTATAATCCTATACAGGATTGGCTAACTTTCCTTCTTGCTGCTCTTCTTGCCTTTCTTTTGCTTCTGCTTCAACTGTGTTAGGCCTGCTGCCGATATCTTCACATTACCTATAAACGCGGCAACCAACTCGGGATCTGTACAGGCTTTCATCAACTCCTTCTCCCGGCTCGTAGCTTCGGACATGTGGCTGAACAGGTTCATTGCAGTTTTTGCAGCTATACAATAAAATGGAAAAATTATGGCACCATCATGAAATTATACATTCCTAGTTGATGATAACCACAAATTTAAAGCAGAATATATGGTAAATCGGTAACATGCAATTAAATAAAAATAAGTCATGCCTTTTCCTTTCTTCAGGGATCCAGGAATTATCTTCACTCTATATTTGTAGGACTGAACTGCATTATAAGGACCACAGACAGGAACAGCGTATAAGAGAATGTCATTAGGGAGTGGATTCCCAGTCAAGTAATCCACATCATTTAGTTTTTCTTTCTCTTCTTCTCCTATTTCATTAATATCATCTTCTTCCATTGCCACCCTATCTGCTTGGGAAGGGTTACTAGTACTCTTATTAAGATTTTCTTCGGTTTCACCAATTGAATGACTATCCAGTTGCTCCTTACAATCCCGAGATAAGTGACCTGCCTTCTTACACTTGAAACATATCTTTGGAGCTTCTGAAGGACCTGCCACAATAGACATTTTAACACACTAGGAAACATAATATGGTATAACTGGCACAAAAATGTCTCTCTCAATTTTAAGCGAAGTTCATATCACAGTGATCAACTAATAGATACGAGGTGATTAGGCTTGATCTACAAAAAAGGGCAAGGAATGAATGAACTAAGTTGTGCTCAGCTGGCATACAAACTTTCTTTTTTTTTTTTATGTTCTTAAACACATTATAATTACTTTTTTTTTGGTGTATGATAATATACATATATTAACTATGACATACATAACTTAATTGGCAGAATTTATGAACCAAACAAATAAACCATTAAATGAGTCAAGCTTGGATATTCTTTAGCTCAATTTTCGCTGTTTGGCTCATGAACCAGACTAAACCGACTAAGGAGTTTAGAAAGCCAACTTGGCTCATTCAATTGAATGAGTTGAGCAATAAGTCAAGCAGAAAAGTTCATAAGCTTTATTTGGGCAAGATATAAAACCATTCATATACTTAACCCAATGACTTGAGCTTTTAGATTGTAAATATTATTAGAGCTTCTACCCAAATGGTTTATAATTTGATCTTTATTACCCTCATTCTAATAAAAAAAGTTGAATTTTAGCATAAGTAACTAGACCCAATATATGGTCTGCCTAATAACTTTTGGAAGAGATGGTTCACAAATAAAAAAAAAGGCAAGTTTGAGCCAAACATAATGGTTTATACCAAATTCAAGCCAACTTGAAGATAACCCAATTTTCATCAAACTGAATCTCTACTAAACTCATTTTCAGAATTACTGGTGATGAGATTGGGAAAGGCTTACCATTTCCAGGTTTTATCCCTTTGTCTGGTGCATCTTTTTCACTTGATGTCTCTTCCTTCTTGTTTGACTTTCCAGAGGACTACAAGTACACAACAAAGACCCAACTTCAGAGTGTAACTCATAATGAAACTGTACCCCGGAAGATCATAAAGATGCAAGAATTACTTGGAGGTAGCAAGTATCAGTGAGAATTTTCATAATAAGATTTCTTCAATACTTTTTCCTTTTCTGATTTATTTAAAGACTATTTTAGGGAGAGGCATAACATTAGTCAGATTTTACATATGTTGGCATTATGGGATGAATTTGCAGTCATATGGATAATTCAGTTTAGAATGAAAAAACACAGATAGAACATGCTAAGACACAAAAATATCGGCTTTTCCCATGTGGATAGGAGGAAAAAAGACGTGCAAGTTACTGAACTCACAGCTAATAACGCCATTCGGATGCTCCTTTCTTCCTCATCTTGATCAGCATACTTCTCCTTTATCTTCTTAAGTTTTCCTTTCTGACCACGGCTGATTTTTTGACCACCTGCCTTTGAATTTTGAACTTCTTTTGCAGGTAGATTAGCAGAAATATCAGTTGCTTTTGGGTCATCCTTTCCATGTCCAACATTTGCATCTGCCACACCATGTTTCTGTTCTTTTTTACTTTTTCTTCTCTCTGCTTTTGATATATAAGGCTTATCCCTTACTGAAGGTTTGCTCTCTTCCAAATGATGCTCACTGCCCAAATCAATATTAGGGTTCTCAACTCCATAGTTTTTACTTGATTTAGCAACAGATCCAAGTCCCAGAGCACGATCAAGAAGTTCCTCAAGTTGAGGATTAACAGATGCTAAGCCATTTCCGCTAGTATCAGATACTTTTCCCCCATCACCCGAAGCCATCTTACTTGTCTCTTTTGGAGGCAAATAACTTGAAACTGTTGTTTCAGCGTTGATAGTAGCCGAACCTGTCTGAGATGTGTCTGCAGTAAAGCTTTCGTGTAAGGGCTTCTGTGAATCTGCACTCAAACTACCATTGTTTTCTAAGTCTGCAGCAGATTTTGTATCACTAACATCCTTCTCAGACTCTGAATCAGATTGATCTTCAATTGGACCAGTTTCTTCATTATCATCTACTGCTTCCTCTTCTCCTCTTACTCTCCTTTCATTTATATGTGATCCCAAAGAACTCTCATCCAAACGAAATAGCAGTCCAAAACCCATGATAAGAGGGTGTGGTGGAAGAAAATTTTTCTTTCCCCGGATCATGAAACTTCCAACTGTCAGATATTCGCCTGTAGGAGCAGTTTTACTAACCTGATGTGGATAAACCCACCACGCACTAGTAACAATTTTTGAATCCCATGCCTGGCTATGGCATACCTACATTTGAAAATGATAGGCATGGGTTAATGGCTAGCATTTAATTCCGGTCATGAAAATGAAACAAAATAAAGTAAATCTAAATGGAGCATGGGATGAGAAGATGTTTAACATACTGTAAAACATCCTGCTTGGTTTAGTGTAAGAGGTGGAACTGGTTGATCAGGCTTGTGATTCTTGATAACTGTACTGGAAGCACCATGGAGATCGGCATGCACATAGCTATTGCATATATCAAATCAACAAAATAAGAGAGAATCAGACATCAAATTATACTTCAAAATAAAACACTTTGGTATGTTTCAGAGTATCATAAAATCAATATTTACTTCTAAACCATGATTACAGTTGTTTCAGGCGCATCAAACTGCTACTTGGATTAAACATTTTGCTTTATTGACCGAAATGAAACAGTACAAGTAATTTAAATTGCACAATAATGAGAAAAGAAGTTGACTCCAGAGGAAACCACAATAACCAAACATAATTGAGGTGAAATATCTTAGACACCAAAATTTCAAGTCCTGATCCCATACTCTCTTTTTTTGTTATTAAGATTGCCAAAAAATAAAAAGAGCACAACTAGCAAGATGACCCCATTAACTTTAAGATATACTCAAGTTTTCTTGATATGAAGAATGTGAGTTTAAACCTTATTATTAATCATTACACAATAACTTTTATATGTCAATGTTTTAAACTTCAAAATTTAGTTAAGAGCCATGGTAGTGTAATACATCATTAGATACTTACAGATCTCCTTTTGACATATATCGCTTCACTATCATCTCATTTTGTTGGGCATCACGTCCACTAATAATCAAATAGTTCTCACTGCTAATGAACCAATTAAATTTCTCAAACCAGTGAACTTTTCGCATATGTGAAATTGTGGCAACACTTTTTTCCTGAAAATAAAATTGTTAAACAAATGAGCAAATTACATTAGTCTTTTATTTTAAGATTAAAAAGAATAGATGAAAAGTTGCAAAAGCAGTCATATATAAAATGATGATCAAGAAAAGAAAAAAGAAAAAGACTATTAGCTTGGTTGTCATGCAGTTCTACATATTGCTCATTAAGCGATAAAATGGCTATCTTTATCTAAATATTTATTTTATTTATTTTTGGGTTAGACAAAGAAACTAAAGACTGCTGAGGCACCCTCCAAAACAATAAAAAGACAGCAAAAAGGAAGAGCCTAATATCATAGATATAGCAAAAGGATAATTTTATTCCATGATCATACCATGGATTCATTAGCAATAAATAAAAGCAATGGAGAATATTTATTAAGAAAATAAGTTCATCACATTATAGGAAGAAAAATTACCAGAGCAGAGGATAAGATCCTCCCTTTTTTTTTAGAATTAAAAAAGCTTGCAAAGCGGCAGAAATTCCTAGTATTATGATCTGGTAACAGCATCTCTCTAATCGTAATCCAATAACTATTTAGCTATATATACAGTAGATTAAAGATATGCAAATCCAATTTATATCAACCTGATTAAGCTGTAGGCGAGTCTTTTTCTCTGCAGCTTTAAACGCCTTTTCATGCGCAGTTATAGTCTTTTCCTGTTTGCTCTCTTGCTTTTTCTTCAGTTCATACCACCTCCGAGCATTGGCATGAGCTGAGAGAGCTAAATCAACTTCAACCTTGAAAGCAAACATAATATGGTTACTAATGTCACATATTAAAAAGGGGGGAGGTGGGGTGGGGGAAATCACACATATTCTTGAGAAAGAAAATTCAACAAAACCAAATAGATGGTGAAACTGACAACACAAACTAATGGACCTTAGTGAAAATCTGAGAGTAAAAATGACTTATTGGCTTAGACATGGTTTATGATTGAATGCGATAATCGTCTAATAATCGAATCCGTATAACAAATATCCCACATAGTGGGATAAGACTTTGTTGTTGTTGTATAACAGACCTCACCTAGTACATAACAAGATTGTTCTTGTTATTAGAAATGAATTTCTACTTCAACAAGAAGTGATAAATAAATAAGAACCTTATCTACAGGGAGTGTCTTCTCATCATCATCCATTTCATCAAGATTGTTTGCCAACAGTAAAGTCATGCAGTTCCTCTCAAGATGGAGCTTGTCAATGAGACTAGCAACAGGGTTTCCAGCTTTCTTTTCATCTTTCACCATACGTGAAAGGTCATCCCAGTTCATACCCTTTGCAAGAGCTACACGAACAGCTAATATAGCAGCATCCACATCTTCTAAGTTGTATTCTATCAATTCTGCCATTTTAACACAGTGATCAGCTTCTTTCCTCAATGTGTGCACTCGATTTTCCTACACAGAGAAATGATAGATATAATTGTTTTACATGTTAGCACCATCAATGAAATCAATAATACTTGAACAGCAAGTTTTTTCACTTTTTTCTCAATTTCACATGAAAACTATGTCTGTTTATTAGATCTGAAAGAGACTTCAAATATTAGGACATAAACGTGTATTTAGTCTTATAAGAGGTTCTTCTTTTGGGTTAGAATCCAGTAACATGAGTGTGAGTCTGACATGGGTACCAACCTGATCCTGGCGTATTTTATTCAGCTTCTGAGCAGCTGAGTTTTCTTTGGCTTTCTGCTGTTGTTCAGACCTTTGGCTCTCAATTTTGCTGTAGAACTCATCCAAGGAAGCATCAAATGTCTCAAATTTTGTGTAATCCCTTGACTTAAACTGGTTGAGTAAGATTGGGCAGAACTCGTCATAAATCTGCATCAACATATACAGAATACCACAAAATCATTTGAGTATGCATTTTTGTCCCTAATTCTCTCCCATACTCACTATGCCCCTATAATTATAGAGAAACAGAATAAAACCTGGCTAACACTTCCTGTTTGAGAGGAAGAATCCTTCCCCAAATTTTGTTTCTGCATCAAAATGTATCCTTCAGGAACTATTTCACCAGAAATAACATCCAGCATCCAATCTTCAAACTTTGCAACAGCTTGGACCAAAGCCTGAACGGTAGCATCATCCCATGTTTTATCTTTGGGAGCTTTTGTATTGGGGATTAGCCCAGCATCTAATATTATATGCTCAGAAAGGGCAGGTCCATAACCAAGTGCCTCCCCAAGGACACTTTTCAATGTGGCAGATGACTTCCCGCCTTTACGGAATCCATGCTTTTCTTTTCCTGTATTAGCAATATCAGCTTCATTTCCATTTGCCTTAACAGCCTCATCATTGTCATCTTCCTTAGAGGTCATTAGCGCTGTCTGCAACTTTTGGGCAGTAGTTCGCTCAAATACTCGACAGCTTTCTATGGGATAACGATGACGTGACATGATTGCAAGCCCCTTATCGTCATCCCTGTTATTGATGAATTGCCATCATTCCAAATACTAGACATTTAAGAATTCCAATAGAAATTCTAAACAAGCACTAATAGTATAACTTAGTCAAAGCAATTGCATTATGATACCCAAGTAAAGTTATGTAATTAGTCCCATTTTCAAAGGACTACGATAAGTCCATAACATTCAGAATAAGGCACAAGAAAATTGACAATCCTACATATGTGCTATGTAAGAAATCAACATCTTATCACAGTATCCTTATCCTCCACAGCTATTCTAATTTGCTCTCTCAAGTCTTGACATATTCTTCTTTTATCACAAACTCCTACCACTGTTAAGCTAGTAAAAAGAATATAAAGTACAAGCATTCGGATTTTCATCTGTTTTGTCTATTAATAATTAATGTCTCACAGTTCTTACTATACATATCAACGATTTGATATTAAGACAAGCACAAGAATTAACCTATGAGATCGCAGGAGAGTCAGGACAGTAAAGTTAGCATCTGTAAGGAGGATGTTCCCCTGGGCATAGAGTTCCAATATAACATAGTTTGCATTCTCCCCCAATCCAAATTGAAAGAGAATAATCTGACACAGTTTAAAGAAAACAAAAATCAAAACATAAAATAAATTTCTACAAATTAATAGGAGAACAAAAAAGGTAGGGGTAATACCCTATCATAGCCAAGCTGCCTAACATCTTCAAGCCTCCTAGTCCGAATATGCTTCCTCAATTTGAGAGTAAAACCAGAAGGAGTATTGCTCTTGTCACTATAATAATCATGATCAAACAACCAATTAAATTAAGATTACTGATGCTCTATTATTAAAATTGAAACTATAATAAACAAATTATATGTAATGATGTGAAGATTGAAGGATTACCGCATGTACACAGTGGTGTGCAATCTGACGCCACTTTCCATGAGAAGGAGGACCTTTTCGCTTTCGCCGGATTCCGAAACTCCGCTACTGTTCATCAGCTTGAAGACATACGTCTGCATAATAAGATTGAGATCAAAATCAAAATTAAAATAATTAGTACGGATTTAATTTTGATTGAAGATTAAAAAAAAAAGAATATGAGAATAGAGAAGTGTTTTCCTACCTTGGGAGTGAGGTCGTAGACATTGGAGCAACGCATTCCGATCAAGCGACGAAGGCACTTAACCTCCGCCGCCACGTCAGCAGTGTTCATCCGCACCTTCACCATGTTTGTGTTGTGTGGGTTTAGGGTTCGGTGGATGAGAGAAAGAGGTTAGTGTGTTGAAGTTGAAGAAATGATCGGAATGCAGTGCTGTCTATAGAGTTGAGGAAGAAGAACGAAGAAGGAAGTAAATACGTCGTCGTTGTTTTGTAACAGAGTAACCAATCAAAATGGTACCAAAAAACCATCCCAAAACATGATAACAACAAATAAGTTTTAATAAATTAGATATAAAAATATATTCTAAAATATATTTTAGAGATAAAATTTTAATGTAAATTTTTGTTATTATTATTAGAAAAATAAAAAAAATTATTTTTAAAATTTAATAAATGTCAAGGGATTTTTTTAAAAAAATTAGTGTGAATAACTATATATTTTTGAAAAATAAAAAATTAAAGATAGAATTTTGTTTCGAATTTTTTTATGTATTTTTTAAATATTTATTCAAATGTTGTCATAAAAATTCGGATAGAATGGATAAGTCATTTACTAAATTCAAAAGTCTTTTAAATAATTGAGAGACTGTTTTTATCGATCGAATTCTACTAGAGAGCCAATGGAGTATTTGTATTATGAGTATAATGGATTATTTATTTAGCCCAATATGAGTTAAAAAATGAACATCCAGGATAAAATATTACTAATTTCTCAAACACAATACACTTATACTATCCAGAATAACCATCTGTGTACCAAAAATAATAAATATCTGATATTCTACTGAATCGAACATCCCTAAATCCCCCATTGTACACATTGTACAGATACTCCATTGACTTCTTATACTTCCTCTTATCGATAACATATTTCAAAAACTTTTCTGTTAATATTTCAAGTTCTGAATTGATAATAGTTAACCCTTTTTAATATGAAAAAATATAAAGAACCAACAATTAATAGTGAATTGATAATAGTTAACCCTTTTTAATATGAAAAAATATAAAGAACCAATAATTAATAGTACAGCCAACTGCATCTAACTAAAAAATGTCCAAACAAAAAAAATAACACCCAAACAATAACCTAATTTCACTCACATCCCAATCCAGGTAAAAAACCCACACAAATCCTTGTCCCTCTCTTCCTCCCATTGTCGTAACCGACAGCTGCACACCGCCCCTCTCTCCTATTCTCTACCGTATCCCTCTGCGAAAGCCGCACATCGTGTCCCTTTGTTCATCAGCCGCACGTCGTGTGTAACATCCTAAATCCTAATTAGCCTAAACTTTATCTCGCATCGTAAAGTAAAAGTTAGTCAAAGGTTACAACAGTTCTAAACTCATACGTATAATATATGGAAAGAATTAGTATAATTTAGAAGCCAGATGAAGGATATAATTCAAAAATAGGATTTAAAAAGCGCAAACGTACTAACGATGCTTCTAACTTAAAACACAAGATACATATAATATATATCAAAATATAATAGTATAATATTATAAGAATCTAGCCACGGCTCGCGGAGTTTAAGCCGACTAGCCATATACAGACCATACATGAAACCAGAGAGTAAAAACAACTTATACAAGTTTTGTTCTCTCAATACAAGCCTCTAGGCAAAAGCATAATACAAAAGTGAGAGATATCTACAAAATAAATCAAAAGAACTCTAAAAAGTAATAGGATCCTCCGCTTCTGTCACCATCCAAACAACTCACCGAGGTGGGTTGCGACATGCATCTGAAAAACACAACAGAAATATGGTATGAGAACTGAAGGTTCTCAGTATGATAACAGTGCCCAGTGATGTATGATATAAGACCCTGGGACGCCAAAGGCAATCCTAGACTTCATATCCATCACAAGATTTAACTTAAGGCATAACTAAAACAATTCGTATTTATTCCCTTTCTTCTATTAATTGAAGAAATAATTTGAAAATAAAACAGCAAGTACAAATATATATATATATATATAATATATATATATATATATATAATATATATTTGTATATATATATAGTTCTTAACAGAGATAAACAGGGTGCTCTATTTTAAGGGATTTCTATTCTAACCAAACACCGTTGTCCCACAGCCTTCACCAACCTATCCTCCATACGATCGCATCGCCACCACCTTCCGAACCTCCTCAATCCCAGTAGAAATCACAGTTATATATACAATGCAAGTAAGTCACAAGTAGAAGCATATAAGGCAAGTAACTCAAGTAGCAATTAGACATGTTATACAAATAGGCATACAATTACAAGTCGGCAAAGCAAACAAATAGATAGAAAATGCACATGATAAATACATGTCCTATTGGCCGTGATATCACATTGTCGGCTCAACTGCCAACTCGACACATCTCCATGGAGATGTCGCCCTTCGGAATCATCATGGGAACCCCCAAGATATAGTGCTCGGATCACTATCCAGGGTTTTGCTCTTGCACGCTCTATTGATCCGAAGGGATGCAAGCAGGATATTCTTGCCACGGACCTCACATCTCAACGCAAGCGGGACGAACCACTGCCCTTACGCTGCCGCCGCTACCTCAACAGGCAGGATCTAACCGCCGTCCCTGCCGGGCGCATAGTGTCTCATAATCTCAATATAAAACAGTAGTTTAGTGGTTTTTCAGAAAAACATTTTCAACACATCAATGAATCATCATTGCACATTCGAGTCCTCGACTCATCGCAACTAATATCCAATCAACATTTCCATTTCGAGTCCTCAACTCAGCTCAACTACTATCAATTCACATTTCAATTCTGAACTCAATAGTTAATCAGTTCTCATCTCATATACCAATCCTTCTTTACATGCCATCAAACCCATCTTCAGCACTCCATAAACCTAAGCCTCCGTTTTCTAATTTTTCAGAATAATATCAACTAAAACCCTTAGGTTATTTCCTATATCCTCATACTCAAAATTAAGCCCAAAAGTCTTAAAATGATGTTACAGAAGCTTACATTCTTGTTGGGAGGGTGAAATAGTTGAAAATAAAGTTAAATTTAAGAAACAGAACGTGTGCGTACGCACAGGGGTGTGCGCGCGCACGCCCTGGAGAAGTTTTAAAACGTGTGCGTACACATAGAGGTGTGCGTATGCACAGGTACCAAAGTTTACAATGTCTGTTTGCTCGCACAACTTGTGCCAGCGCCCTCAACAAACTGACCTTCCCAACGTGTGCGTGCGCACAAGGATGTGCGTATGCCACTGGTTGCAATTCCTCATTGGGTATGTGCGCGCACAAGCTGTGCTAGCATTGTGAACAGATTGCCTGCCTCTGTGTTTGTGTACGCACAGGTCTGTGCGTGCGCACAGGTTAAAATTTTTTCAGAAATCATAAAATTCTGCAACTTTGTCGAATTTCAGATTTTTACACCAATCTTTGAATGATCATAACTTCCTCTACAAAAATCCAAATCTTACAAACTTTATATCGATTTGAAGAGTTTTTAATAAGCTTTAATTTCATATAATTTTCAACCAATTTTAAAAATCGAGGCATAAATTATGATCAGACAAAGTTCACCAAAATTTCCTTTTTACCAAATTTTTACATGTACTCAAATTTACCAGATTCTCAAGCTACATCCAACTGGATCAATACCAAACTTCCATTTACAGCACAATTTATCCTCTTGGGTCACAATTCACTATTCTCAACCATCAAACATCAAATATATGACTCTAAAATCAATCCTCCACCAACACCTTCACCAATCATCACTTTATCTCTATCAATTCTCATTATCAATGCTTTATATCAATATCCAACAATATACAATCATTCAACATCATCAAGCATCATGTCTCAACATTATTATTTCTCAACATAACAATGTCAATTCAACATACAACATCAACCAACCATCATCAACAACTACATAAATCCAAACCTATCCTATGGGTCACTAGTCTAAGTGTCCATGAATATTATATACTACATAGAGAAAACCGAAACCATACCTTGGCCGATTCTCTATATGAACCAAAACTCCAAATTTAGCACAATCAAGCTCTCAACCACACTCCAAGCTTTCAATTCCACTTCAACAAGCACCAACAAGTTTCAATAGCCCCCAAACTCACAATAATCAAGCTATATATGCAAAAATCATCACAAGTCAACTTAGGACTCAATTTAATCATAATCTCACAAGGGTTCAAAGCCTCTTACCTTGTCCAACAGTTTTGGTAGCCAAAATCCAATGCTAAGCAAGGATTAGAGTGAACCTAAACATCCAAAATCACAAAAACTCACTTAATCAAAAGCCCTAAAACTCGAAATTTTGAAAAGAAAAACTGAGAAGATTTCGTGGTAAACTCTCCAATTTCTTGTATGGGTCTTGTAGACCTCTTCACAAGAAACACGTAGCCGCAAACGGTGCAGCGATCAGAGCTCTATAGTTCAAGATATGAGCTTGAGAAGATGGAGGTGAATAGTGTTCATGGGGTTCTCTTCTCCTTCTCTTCTCAGCTGGTGGTGTTATGTTTTGAGAGTGTTACGGCTGATTGGGTTCATTAATGGACCCTTTTATATGTTGGGTTTGGGCCTAATTTGGGCCCGGTCTAATCCGGTAGTATTTTTAGCCCGTTTGCCCCAACTTTGGGCCAAACCTTTAAAATTAACGTCTGATTTTCTATTTCTAATATTTTTTTAAGGTTTTTTACTGTTTTCACTTTTTCTCGCACAACACCGGACAAACTTGAATCGATTGAACCAGTTCAACTGTCGATTTGCGGTTTTTCTCGATTTTTCGCAGAAAATACATTTTCTGACTCAGAAAAACCTACTGAGTCCAAAAATCATATTTAATTCCTCAAATTCTCACTCTAATTATTCGGAACCTACTTTGGGGCAATTAATTACTTAATTAAACGATTAATTAAGCTTGGTTCTTACATCGTGCCCCTCTCTTCCACCGCCGCACGTCGCGCCCTACTATTCGTCAACCACACCCTTCTCTCCCGAAGACAACTGCCACGCGTCCAACCGCCAAGGGTTGCCGCACGACGTTGTTGTTGTTGCGCGCCTCCGCGACTCGCGCCAAAACCGCCAGAGAGAAATAAGGACACCGTGTCCTACCACATCCAAACGCGGTGCTCTGGTCACGTCGCTTTTTATATTTTTTATATTTTGGATGTTTCTTTTTTCGGATTTTGGATGATTTTTTAATAGTTTTAAATTTTTCTTACTGTGTTTTTAGATGTTATTTTTCTAATATTTTTTGGATATTTTGTTTTGTTAGATTTTAAAAATTTTTAAACGATTTTGAATATTTCTATTTTCTTATCTTTTTATGTTTTTTTGTTACGTTTCAAATGTTTTTTTTTATTAAAATTTTTTATAATGATTTTTAAAATTTAAAATAAACTTTAAAATTTTTAAAATAATTTTTTATATTTTTTAAAATTTTTGATATTTTCTATTTTTTTATGTTTCTCATAATAGATCGATTTTTATTGGATTCTTAAATTCAAAACTAAACTAAAAATCCAAATATTCCCAAAGAATTTTAGATGGATATTTTAATTCATTAGTTGTGGGACTAATTTATTTTATAATAACCGTTTCTAAGATATAATTATTTTATAATAAAATTTATTAAAAATTTATTTGTCTAATATGTACATTAAAAATTTTATAATTATATTGTGTATATATAAAAATCTGTCACAAATATAAAATATATAAGTAAAAAATATATATTAAAATAAATTAAATAATTATATATTTATATACAGATATATAATACCTGCTTTTTTGTATACATAATAATTTTAAAAATTTTATTTGAGAACAATAAAGTGAACATTTTATCAAAACATTAATTTTTAAAAATTTTCAAAATATTAAAAGTTCGTTGGAACCAAAATTTTCAATCTAAAATTTGTTATAAGATCAATATAAACATGATTTGTACATGCCATAATAATATTATTTGATTTATATAAAATATCTTAGTTATTGAGATAAAATTTTGTAGTTATTGTTGACTTCTTATATATATTTAGATTGAATACTATCTTTTTTTTTTTATCATTCTTCAATTCAACAAGTCAATGACTAATTCGGAATATACAAATTTAAACTTCATTTAAGGATTTATAGTTAACTATTGGATTGTTACATCAATAATGCTCTGCATCTAAGTGATTTCCCTAACCAAGTCTATCCAAGTAATTTACTCTCACGCGCCTCGCCACTTATTTATAACAGAGTTTCAACGTAAACCTTCCATTCTTCAACGTAAAGCTTCCATTCTTCGTTCCTCTTCAACGTAAAGCTTCTATTTTCCGTTTTCTTCTTCATATTTTTTATTTCATTCCTCTGATTTTCGATCTGCATTTATGTTCTTCTAAATTGAACAGTGTATTATTCTTCTAAATCGAATGTATTATTCTTATCAAAACAATGAATGAATTAAGTTCAAATCAGAGCAAGAGTGATTTGGATTATTCTTCTGAATAGAATCAAGTGGTTGAGGTTTGATGATCACATTTTTTCGGTTCATTTGTTATTACACAATGGTCTTGTTATGATAATATTTTTGGTTTATTGTTCAACAATTTTGATTTAACACAGGAGTTTCTGAATTTGAATAATGCACATTTCTCAGTTCATTTGTTATTACACAATGATCTTGTTATTATAATATTTTGGTTCACTCTTCAACAAATTTGAATTAAATGGAATGGAATGCAGTTGAATAAAGTGATAATGAATAATTTCATCCTTCTTTGCAAAAAACAGTGTTGTTTATGTATTTGAATTTGGATAGAATGCAGGAGTTTTTAAATTTATATAATGCACAATTTTTGGTTCATTTGTTATTACACAATGGTCTTGTATATGATAGTATTTCGGTTCATTTTACAGTCTAGGTGTGTTATCGATGAATAATTTGTTCCAAAGGTTAGGATGACTTTCAAGACACTTGAAGAAACTGGAAAGTTCAACAAAGATTATTCCGAACTTGTTGGTTTTTTCTACGAGAATAAGGAGCACCACTCAGAAGGGAGATGAAATTAAGAATAAACTAATTACATGTAGTAGAGAAGAGAAATGGAAATCTAAAATATCTCCAACTCTAACGACAACCCCCTCAACTGGAATAAACTGTCCAACCAGGATTTATGTACATATATTGAAGGACGTTGGTCTTTGGATCATTTCTAAAGTTGTTCTGAATCATTCACATCTTTGTTGTCCAGATCGAGTAGAGATGCTTAAACATCACATGGAGCTAAACATGTTTGTAAGTCGTACCATTAAAAATAACGAGGAAGCTGGAATCAGACCGAGTAAAACATATAGTCAGTAGTAGCAGCAGTGTGTGGTCATCGTGAACTAAGCTTTCTTGAAAAAGATGTGAGAAATTACATTACAAAGGAAGTACAGAATATTTTCGAATAAGATGATGCCAAAAAATTTGAGAAGTACTTATTAAGAATGAAAGAGAAGAATCAAAATTTCTTTTTTGAGCTTAACCTTGAAGTTGATCACTCTATCAAAAATGCATTTTGGACTTATGCAAGAAGCAGGATTGCGTACGAGTATTTTGAAGATGTTGTTTCATTTCATACGACTTACAACAAAAATAGGTATTCGGTTCATTGTGATATACTATCCGGTTCATACACATAACTAGTTTCAGTTCATAATGGATTTTCTTTCTGGTGTCCACTGCAGGTACAATTTGGTTTTTGGTTCTTTTGTCGGTGTAAATCACCACGGTCAGTCGACACTTCTCAGATGTGCTTTGATGAAAAATGAGAAAATTCAGTCATTTAAATGGTTATTTGAATGTTGGCTTTGTTGCATGGGAGGAAAGGCGCCAAAAGGGATTCTTACCGATCAATGCGCATCAATGCAAAGGGCTATTGAGACTTGTATGCCAACAACAATTCACCGGTGGTGTATTTGGCATATCATGAAGAAGATCTCGAGTAAATTAAATGGCTACAAGCGAGACGAAGAAATCGAACAAGAGATGAGTCATGTTGTTTCTCATTTATAAAAGAAACATTTGACAGAAATTTGAATGATTTTCTCATGAAGTATGGTATTGGAGGCAATAAGTGGCTTTTAGGTAACGTGGTTTCATTCGAATTAATTGATGTTATTTTTTCGGTTCAGACGGGGATAACTTTCGGTTCATTTTCTTGTCTGATTTTTGCATTGTGCCTCATTTTGCAGAGCTTTTTGAATATCATCATTTATGAATTTCAATTTATCTCGATCACCACTTTTGGGCTGGGATGAGAAGCACACAAAGGAGCAAGAGCATGCATGCTTTTTTTAACAAGTTTATCACACGCAATAGCTCCTTGATTCAATTTTGTGAAGCAATATGATAATTGCCTAGAAAGCAAAGAGCAAAGAGAGAAAATTTGATGATGCAAATTTTCATACTATAATACTGTGTGCAACAAAATTACTAATAGAGGCTCAATTTCAGCACGTGTATCCTCACGAGAAGTTCAGCAAAGTTCAAGCACAATTTAGAGGAAAGGTGAATTGCATCACAAGATCAACGTAGTCCGCTCTAGGTTTTACGTCATATGAAGTTGTAGAGCAGGTTTCTAACTTAACATTCAACAAGTTTGTTGTTACATACAATTCGATATCACACGAAATAAAGTGTCAGTGCTTATTATTTGAGTCAAAGGGTATATTGTGTTGTCATTCTCTGAGTGCCTTAAGCTTTGAGTGAGTAGATAAAATGACACCAAAATATATATTGGAATGCTGGAGTAAGAATGTAAAGAGGAGGCATACATGTATCAAGAGCAGCCAAGACGAGCCTCTATTGGAGCCAACAAGCAAGAGGTTTGAGGATTTAGTGTTTCGATTGCACAATATTTGTGAATTTGCGTTAGAATCTAAAGAGTTGACTGAAATTTTGCATCGGACTTTTGATAATTTTATGGCTGAGATGCAAGAATATCAAAAGAAAAGTAAAGATAAATGTCCGTTATCTCACGAAGATGCTATATTGAATGATGTTAATGACCTTCAAAGTCCCCCATGTGTTAGAACAAGAGGATGTCCCAAAAATAAACTGGGATCGAATTTGGAAAAAAGGATCACAAATGCATCAAAAAAAGAAAAAGAAAAATCCAACTCTAAGTGAGGTAATATTAATTTTCTTTTGATTAGGGAAAAATGTGTTTAGGCATGTTAGTAAGTTTGCTAATATATGATTTATTTCTTTTGTAGTTGAACATTTTAGATGGTAGATCAATGATTCAGTCTAGCTCTAGCCTTTATCAGGCACAGGATATAAATTATCTTGGAGAGGATGATAGAAGTTTTGGTGTTTATTAAAATAAATTTCGGTTCATTTGTGTTTTAGTCATATAATGTTTTTCTGTTTGATGAAAATGAAGGTTAATTTCTGACTTGTGTTATGTTTTATTGAACAGTCACATTTTGGTTTTTCAAATTAGCTTCTGTAATTTTGTTGTGTCAAACAGTTTAGGTGTTTCTTAGAATACATTTTAGTTCATTTTATGTCTAAATTTCGATGCATTTGTGTCTTTGCTGCTCTTTAGGTTTGATAAATACATTCAATCTATTCAGTGCAGTATGAACCTAGATTCATTCAAATTAATGTGATCTTAGTATAGCCTAGACATTTCCAACAAATAAATCAAAAGGAATTTAAGAAAAGATTTTCAAATATATACATTAATATTTACAACGAGTTAAAGAAGTGTTTGCCTTTTTACAATTCCTTACAAAATAGTGTTCATTACAATTTTGTATATTTGAACCTATTTACTTTCTATATCCTCAGATGAGAATTTACAAAAAGAACTTGAGAGGGCAGCGGATGGCTTTGGAATTCTTATGCGTTCAGATGCTTCAATGACTTTGTCTAAATTCATTTACCTTGTCCAAGAGAATGGTTGGACCATATTCCCGCCTGAAAGCATCTACTTCTTCCTATAATTCAATTGAAAGAAATTACTTAATATGAACCCATATGAACTAAGAAATGAACTAAAATTTATTAATTTAGAAGTAGAGGATCAACTATGTTTAATGATATTTACCTGTTTTTAGTTTTTACATTTGTATTTCCTATTTTTGATATTTTCAGGATCAATTGTTTCTAGCCATTTTATGACAAATATTCTACAATCATAACTAAGAAAGAAATAAGAAAATAAAATATAATTAATAAGAGAGACACAAAAAAGTACAGTAAAACATATTAATAACAGTACTATGGCAAAGAAAGAATAATAAGAAGATTGATACGATGTTCGTTGACTGTTGATCATAATATATGGTGCTTCAATGTCCTCTTCGTTGTCCACCAAAGATGTTGCCCCAGCATAGACCCTTATTTGGGATACTATTAAGCCCTGAAAAAGTGCAATTCAATTTAGTAATAATTGAATGAAACGAAGCCCCCAAACAATGCTCAATCAGGCACAAAGAGTGATTGATATGATTTAATTAGAGCAGAATGGCTAGCAATAAGAGATAACTTACAACAAATTTATTCAAAGCTTTTCTTTCCTCAGGTATATCTTTTTTCTTGATGGAATTAAGCATATGAAAGACCTTTTTCTAAACATCACTAATCTACAACCACCAATGGCCTCCATGAAAAACTGGTGCAAACAGCTGAAGTTTGAAAAAATGATAAAATATTTCAGTCAAAATGATAGCAAACGACAGAGTTATTAAAGAATTTTTAGAAATCACAACTTACAAATGGATACGATGCTAGGTTTTTTTTGTCAAGAAAAGACAAGTAGTCCTTAAATTCATTGATCTGGTAGGCCTTCTTAGTGTTTGGATCAATGTATTCATGGTTGTGCTTCCCCAACATGAAATTCCACAAAATGAACCAAAATAAATTAATAAATAAACCAAATTACTTAAGGAATAATAAATTTGGTCAATACTTATCAACAGCATCAAATGAACCTCAATTAACACACAAATAAACTGAAATTTGCTCAGATATAACAAGTAGTGAAAAAGATTCAATCATCAACAAAAACACATCAAATCTTTCTGGATTCAAATGAATCTCAATTAAACTAATTAATGAACCGAAATTACTTAAGGAATAAAAAATTTGGCTTACCACAATATCTATCGGCACGCAATATATTTCTTCATCAAATCATCAAATCTGCGACATTTTCTGTTGTTGAGAACCATACACAGTGCGGAGACCCCTATAGAACCAAAATTTATTAGATATATGGGAACATAATTTTTAGAAAAATCATTAATGTTAATATAATAGCTGAAGAATTTATCGTATTTTCTACGTCTTGTTTGGGTGTTAGAGACAAAAAGTGACATCTACCCCCTCTAAATGAGCTTTGTGGTCCAACATGAAGATGGTTTCAAACTTATTGTTTTCCCTTCTTTGTTAATCTTTATTTGCGTCATCCACTGATAACATTTTTTTCTCAATTCCTCTGTTATTTTTCTTTCACCGGAGTCTTGTACATTTCAGGGGTGCTCAAACTCGACTCCCCACTTGTTTTCTCTACATATTACAATACTGCTGTCACCCTGGCATCCATCACCGCTCTACTAACTTTTCAAGTTGTGTTACTGTTGGTTGAGAGGTCGGTGAACTTATGCCAAGGCTGAACGAAGGTACGTCATCTTTCCAATGCCGAGGACGGGGAGAACTGCAAGATGACAGAGAAAAGTTTTCAAAATAATAAAAAAGCATTATGATATAACGTCAAAACTAATAAAAAGAATTTTAAGTAAAACTTACACATTAAGAGGAGTTTCTTTCTTTGATTACCTTGCCGAAGTTTCTTCATGGGCTTGCTGGTTCTGGATGATAGTTGGATTACACAAAAAAGTGTTTAATAATGAACCGAAATTATTATTATATAGCATCAAAACTAATAAATTGAATTTTAAATAAAACTTACTCATTTACAGGAGCTTCTTGCTCTAATTTCCTTACCGAAGTTTCTTCGAGGGCTTGCGGTTGAGGTTTCGGAGGACAGCTGGATTACACAGGAATGTGTTTAATAATGAATCGAAATTATTATTATATAGCATCAAAACTAATAAATTGGATTTTAAGTAAAACTTACTCATTTACAAGAGCTTCTGGCTCTGATTCCCTTTCCAAAGTTTCTACAGGGGCTTGCTATTGAGTTTGGGACTGGTAGCTGAATTACATAGTAATGTGTTTTAAAATGAACCGAAATTATTATTATATAGCATGAAAACTAATAAAAAGTATTTTAAGTAGAACTTACTCATTAACGAAAACTTCTTCTGTTTGAGTTTCCGAAGAGACATAGATAAAGGATTTTTGTTGTTTTAGCTATTCCACAAGAGAACTTGGAAGAGCAATTGCAATAAGGACTCTAATAAAGGTAAACAAGAAAGGAGTTAATATTGAATGATTAGAATAAGGAAAGTAAATTAGGAATCTGCACTAAGTGAATCTGCACATTGATTAGAATAGGAAAGTAAATTGGAAAACTCACATATCTAGAGGTTGAGACTGACTTTCTTCTCGAACTACAAGGATTTATTCTCGACGAGCCGCTGTTGGGATACTTATAGTAAATAAAATTCCGTGTCAATAATTAAAAAAAATTATTACCTAAATTTAAAAGACCAACGTAAATATTTCAACTTGCATAGTTGGAGGTTGTAAATTCAATTTTTTTCTTTTTTTTTTCATGCTATTTTTTTGTAAAAAATGTAATTGAGGATTCAGGGGTATTTTTTCTAATAAAAAAGATACGAAATTAAAATCATTAACTAAGATATTCTAATTAAAAGCAGAAGAAATAAATAGATGTTAAGAGGAATTATTTGGTATTGCTCGGTGTATTTACAGACCTTCCCAAGCTCGTCTATGTTTGAAACACAAGTTTACTTTCGCTACCCAAATTTACAGTTGGTAGTCTAAGCAAAAAAATAAATATTATTCAGTAAAACCAAAGAAATTATATCAGGGTTTAGGAAAACTTAGCAGAGAAAGAAAAGAATTTTATATAAGAAACTTAATCTTACGTCTGTGATAAATCATATCTCGTGTCCGTCGAGTCACAGTCATTTCTCTGTGTTTCATCCAGAGCAACATTTGTTTTTGCAGCACCATTATTTTTTCTCTTCATTTTTTTTTCTTTTTTAGTTTTCTTTTTTACTCATCTCCTCTAGTTCTTCGCTTCTCACAATTTATACAAAAAATTTTGATTTAAAATCAGGATGAATCATAATTCAAAAAGAAATGAACTGAAATTTTTAAATGAACAAGTTAACAAGTTCAGCAAATTTAAGTGAAACTAAACCAAATGAACATCGATTAAACAAAGAAATAAACCGAAATTATAAATATTTATCAGCATCATCAAGTGAACCTCAATTAATTCACAAATAAACCAAAATTATTTCAGATTTAAACATGCAGTCAAAAAAATTAAATTAATAAAAATGGAATATATATTTATAACATAAATAATCCTGTCTAAATCTTACTCATGTTTGGATTCAGTTTCGTTTTCCAAATCCGTCTGAATACTCTTCCTTTTTTTTCTTTGTTTCTTCACCACTCTTCGTGGTTGTTTTCTTTTCTTTGGTGGTGTTTTTTCCATTTCTTCTTTTTCTCTGCAATACATACAAAAAATTTTATTAAAATAACAATATAAAACTTTAAATAAATAGATAGTCTCTGATAAGTGATGATGAGAAGTATACTCATATACAGAAACAGTTTTTTTTTCCAAAGACGAGTGCATGATGACAAGTTTCTTTTCTTCTTTCTTCTTTTTTTCCTTTGTTTTCCCCTTCTTTTCTTCTTTCTCTCCTTCCCTCAATTCTTCTCTTTTCATAATTTCCTAAAACAGAAGCTTATTTAGTTAGCACAATAAATTAGAAGTACTTAAACCAAAATTTCAAGGAAAATGATTTTTTATTTACCATTTTATTATTTGTCTCAAAGGCAATTCAGTCGACCAGTCTCCTCCGTGTCTAGTGCGCCACCTATAGTGGCCCGGGAGCATCATCTGCTTTTGCATTAGGGAATTTCGTTTCATAGAAATATATTATCATTAATACAAAGACGCAGCCATCAACTGAAAGTTTGTTTCTTGCTTCTAGGCTTTGATCCCCTTGATCAGGAAGCTCAGCAAATGAGACGCCCAATTCCATTGTTGGACTTTCTCCACATGAAGGACTGGTGGCTTATGGGCCGGGGAGACTATGCTTATTGTTGTCGGCAACAGAAAACATTTTTGGATGAAGACAATGAACATCCTTGACGAACTGATTTCTATCGGTAAAGAAATTCATAAGAATATAATTACGTTGTAAGTATAGTTTCTAAACCAACAGAGAATCCTTTCGTACAAAAGTTTTGTTTGTCACTTAAGCAAACCCAATAAAAATAAATAACGGAAGTATTCAAACCTCGGGTCGTCTTCTCAAGGAATTGTAGGGAGGTGTTCTTATTATTGGTTATGAAAAAAGTATCTTTTTGGGGTTTTTAAATAGGTTAAACAAGAAAAGTAAATTTCAAGAAATTAAATTAATAACTAATAAAGCTCTTGGCAAGATATGAGAATTAGAAGTCCTATCCTAGTTATCCTTATCAATTGTGATGAGAATTGGTTTTTGCTCCCACTTGGTCAACCTCTAACTATGAAGGTATGTTAAGTGGATAAATCAATTTGATCCCTCAAGTCCTAGTCAATTCCTAAGAAAAGACTAGAGTTAGGGGAATTCAAATCAATCAGCAAAGAATTCCAATTTTCAATCATCAGCTGAGTTTGATAACTCAACAGTCTCTAATTACTCAACCAAAGCTAAGAGTGTAAAAAGCTAAATTAAAATCATATATCTGAAATACCTCGAATTGAATTAATAAAGATATCAAATGTAACATGGAAAAGTTCATAAGCCAATTTGGCAACATAAGTCATTAATAAATAATAGCATCATAATATCTAAAAGTAGAAGAGAAGTCAAAATAAAGGAGTATTAAACTTGCTATGAAGAAACAATCCTAATAACTAAAAGAAATCCTAAATCCTAAAATCTAAGAGAGAAGAGAGAGCCTCTCTCTCTAAAAACTACATCTAATCTTAAAATTGTGAATTATCAGCTTATGCTCTGTATTCATTGAGTCTCTGCATGTTCCCTGGCTTTATTATGTGTTTTTGGACCAAAAACTGGGTCAAAACGCCGCCCGAAATCGCTCCCAGCGTGTTCTGTTAATTCTGCAGATCGCGCATGTCACGCGTGCGCGCCATCCACGCGTGCGCGTCATTCAGCGTTTTTTTCTTGCCACGCGTACGCGTCGTCCACGCGTTCACGTCATTCGTGCAGACTCCAATCTACGCATTCGCGTCAGGCACACGAACGCGTCACTGCGATTTTCTCCATTTTGCACGGTCGCGTGAGCCATGCGTCCGCGTCGGTGTTCATTGGTCATCTACTTAGTTTCTTGTGTTCGTTCCATTTTTGCAAGCTTCCTTTCCATTCTCTAAGCCATTCCTGCCCTATGAAGCCTGAAACACTTAACACACGGATCACGGCATCGAATGGTATAAAGGAGAATTAAAATACGTAATTAAAAGATCTCTAGGAAGCAAATTTTCAACCATATAACTAAACTAGGAAGGAATTGTAAAATCATGCAAATCATATGAATAAGTGGGCAAGAATTTGATAAAAACCACTTAATTAAACACAATATAAATAATAAAATAGTGGTTTATCAACCTCCCCACACTTAAATATTAGCATGTCCTCATGCTTAGCTTAAGGAGATAAAATAAATGAGTAGGGAAAAAGCAAGACTCATGCAATGCAACCTATGAATGTGAATGCAACTACATGCTAAGACGTCTCTATCTACTTGGTTAAAAGCAAACAAGTTCTCCAAGACAAATACAAACCAAATTCCACTAATTCAAATTATACGGTGAAAACAAGTAAACTTGTAAGAAGATAGCTCATGAAAGCAGGGAACATAGAATCAAGCACTGAACCCTTACTGGTAGTGTATATCACTCTAACTCTCAAGTGTCTAGGGTCAATCACTCTACTCTTCCCTAGTCATGCTTTCTCAACCTTGTTCTTCATCTAACCAATCAACAAATATTTAGCATACCAATGCAAACATCATGAGGTCTTTTCAGGTTTGTAATGGAGCTGAGGTGAAGGTAAGGATATATGTATGGCCAAGTGAGCTATAATATGAATTTTTGACTAACCTAAGCTCTTACCTAACACACACACATACTTTATGTAATTCTAAAAATCACACCTAGCTACCCATAATTCCCACTTTTGTATCACATACTCGTGTACCAAATTTTTTATATTTCTTTATCACATGTGCATTGATCTTTCTATTAAAGCTTAACATCGGAGTATTTTTGTCCCCTTATTTATTTACTTATTTATTGAATATTTTTGGATTTTTTTTCTTTTTTTCTTTTTTTTTGAAATATAACTTATCAATGCACATGAATTTTTTATTATTTAATTATTTTGGTTTTTCATGAGTAGGTTCCCAAATTCCCAATATTCAAATAAATTAGAAACATGATACATTCCCTTATTAACCCATGTTCCCACAGTTTTTCCACAGTTAGTTGATGCACAACCTCTATCTTAAGCTAACCAAAGATTCAATTGGGGTAATTAATTATTTTTCCACTTAAGGCTAGTGATGTGGTAAAATATAGAATAAATAGGATTAAAAGGCTCAAAGTGGCTAACAAGGGTGACATAAAATGGTAGGCTTATTTGGGAGAAGTGAGCTAAAACAAGTAATGGCCTCAATCATATGCAAGCATGTAAATACACTAAATAGTGGACATATAGAATGGAACAAAGCAAAGATTGCAATAATAGGAAAGAAAACACACAAGAATAAAATTCATGGTTTAAATAGTGTAACCATGTAATTAGGCTCAAAATCTTACGGGTTGTGTGTTCTTAGCTTTTTAAACTATGTTCCAAATACAACTTCAAACAAATTTAACAAAATATTTTCAATTTAAATTAGTGAAATACTATAAAAATTTCTTGAAAAAGAAAATATTACTTCAACCAAGTAGTAACTAAATGCATAAAATCAAACAAACATGCAATCAAATATGTAAATGCAACAATGAACAAACAAAGAAAATAGAATATTGGTGTTGAAAAGAAGGTAACTAACCCCTAGAAGTCGGTATCGACCTCCCCACACTTAAAGATTGCACCGTCCTCGGTACATGCAGAGATGTACAAGTGGACGGGTGGCTCCGCAGCTAGTGCTCTTTTTGTTCCTTTCCTTGCTGATGGTTTGGGAGTAGCTTTATCTTTTCCTTTCTTGGTGGCCATCCTAAAAAAGGAAAAAAATAAGTACATGTAAAGCTAAGGGTTTGAGCAAGGGAGAGGATAGTATGATAATCAATGCACGGTAAAGAGGGATGTCGTTAACACATGGTCATGACTTCATGTGAAAAGTTCATCAATGGAAATATAGCAAGTGCATGTAATGACAATTAAATGCAAGATGTTTATTGGCATGCTGGCAAAGGCATGCGTAGCATAGATCAAGCACTAAATGTCTAAGTTAGATTATCATCTCTTGCAAACTAACAATCTATTTGTATTGACAATTATATTTTAATTAATAAAATATAAAAGAAGTTTTGTGAAAAACAGGCATTAAAGTAGTAGGATAACATAAAAGTAGTGCATGATTCCATACGGGCTTTTTCACAAACACTTAGCATGCATGGTAAATAAGTTATTGAAAGTATTAAATTGAACATGCAAGCAACCTTATAAAAGGTAATATATAATTGTCAAACAATTCCTTAATAATCCACAAGCAAAATATAGAAAATAATGACCCAAATAAATTTCTAACACCAATTAAAAGAAAAAGAAAGAAAAAGAAAACATAGATAATGAAAGTAAAAAGAAAAAGAAGAAGAAAACATAAAAATAAGAATAAGAATAGAAAAGTAAAGAGGGAAGAAAAAAGAAAAACCTTGATAATGGTGGTGAAAAAGAGGAAGTAGAAAGTGAGAAAGAAGAAAGAAATAAGAAAGGAGAAGAGAAAATTAGGATTGGGGAAGAAAAGATAGGAATTATGGCGCTGATCTGGATAAGCTGTGCGGCGCAGGTGACGCGGATGTGTGAGTGACGCTGTCGCGTAGTGTGCGGTGTTTTCAAGTGATGCGAACGCGTGGGTCACGCGGTCGCGTGAGTTTATTTGTGCTATTGGCGCGAGAGCGGCCTCGCGTTCGCGCAACTCTCTGTTTGAAACTCATTTTGCCAAATTTTAGGGTGACGCGTTCGTGTCGTTGACGCGATCACGTGAATGGCCATATTTTGAAAATGACGCGGACGCGTGTACGTGGTACACGCGTTCGCGTGGTATGGCTTGTGCTTCTAGCATGGTTCCAGCCCCATTCCAGCCTAACATTCTGCCATACACCCCTTTTTACGTCGATTTTTGGGGCACGTGAAGAGAAAACTTTTGCGTGGTCTAGAATTCAGAATAAATTCCCGTTGCAAGTATAGTTTCTAAACCAACAAAAGTCCTTTCTTACAAATGTTTTGGTTGTCACAAGTAACAAACCCCTTTTAAATTGATAACCGAGTATTTAAACCTCGGGTCGTCTTCTCAAGGAATTGCAGGGAGGTATGTTCTTATTATTGGTTATGCAAAGGTATATTTTGGGGTTTTAAAAAGAGTTGAACAAGTAATTTAATTGACAAGAAAGATAAATAAATGACTATAAAATAAACTCTTGGCAAGATATGAGAAATTGGAAGTCCTATCCTAGTTATCCTTATCAGGTGTGATGAGAATTGGGTTTTAATCCCACTTAATTAACCTTTACTAAAGCAAAGGAAAGTCAAGTGGACTAATTAGTTTGATCCTTAAGTCCTAGTTAATCCCTGTGGGAAGACTAGCTTTAGAGCGATCTAGATCAATTAGAATCTGCCAATTTCAACCACTGCTGAGTTTGATAACTCAAGAGTTACCAATTAATCAACCAAAGCCAAAAGGGAATAAAATCTACTTGAATGAAAATAATTTGGATAGAGCCCAAGTATCAATAATATAAATTAGAGAAAACAATCATAAGTCTGAAATACCTCAAATTATATTAATTAAGAAAAATCCTAACATGAAAAGTTCATAAGCCAAATAGGCAACATAAGTAATACAAGCGTTAAAGCATCTGGAAGTAAAAGAGAAATATAAAGTAAAAGGAATATTGAACCTGATATGAAGATGAGATAAATCCTAATCCTAAATCATAAGAGAGAGGAGAGAGCCTCTCTCTCTAAAAACTACATCTAAACTATAATTGAATTATGATCTGATATAAATTCATCTCCCTGAGTCTCTGCATGTTCCCTGACTTTAATCTGTGTTTCTGGGCCAAAAACTGGATTGAAATGCGGCCCAGAATCTCTACTAGTGACTTTTGTAATTCTGCAGATCGCGCACGTCACGCGGCTGCGTCGTCTACGCGATCGCGTCACTCAGCTTTTTCGTACCACGCGTGCGCTTTGTCCACGCATTCGCGTCATTCGTGCAGCTTCCAATCCGCGCGGTTGCGTCAGGCACGTGAATGCATCACTGTGATTTCTTCCTTTTCGCGCGGTCGCGTCCCTGACGCGACCGCGTGACTTCTTGCTGGTCATCTCCTCAATTCTTTGTGTTCCTTCCATTCTTGCATGCTTCCTCTTTATTCCTTATGCCATTCCTGCCCTATGAAGCCTGAAACACTTAACACACAGATCAAGGCATCGAATGGTAATAAAAGAGGATTAAGATTAGCTAAATTAAGACCAAAGAAGCATGTTTTCAATCATAGAACTAAACTAGGAAGGAATTGTAAAATCATGCAAATCCTATGAATAAGTGGTGAAAAGCTTGATAAAACCACTCAATTAAATACAATTTAAACCATAAAATAGTGGTTTATCAGCACGCGTTCGTGTGGGTGATGCAGACGCGTGGGAGGCTCTTTTTCAGAATGATGCGGACGCGTTATTGACGCGGTCGCGTGGGCATGATTGTGCCTAATACACGCCTCCAGCCACGCTCTCACGTGACTTTCTGTTCAATTTTCTTTTCTTCCCAATGCACTTGTGACGCGGACGCGTTAGCGACGCTTACTCGTCGCGTGCGTGTTTTTTTTTATATGCAAAAATGCAGAATGCAATGCTAATGCGGATGTTATGAATAATTCCAGGTTCAATGAAATAAAATAAAATAAAATTCAAACAAACAAAACTAAATAAAATTATAATTGAAAAAGGAACGATCATATCATGGTGTGTTGTCTCCTACCTAGCACTTTTAGTTATAGTCCTTAAGTTGGACATTTGGCGAGCTCCTTGTCATGGTGGCTTGTGCTTGAACTCATCCTGAAACTTCCACCAATGCTTGGACTTCCAATAAGCTCTATCAATACCAAGTAAATTTCTCAAGCTTTGATGGAGTTCTTCACAAGCTTTGAGCTCCCAAATTTGATCCTCATATATGCCTGGATCCCAAATCTTGATTTTGCACCCGTCTTCAAGTTGATCATCATGGTTCCATCCGGGTGGCAAGCACTTTGAATTCTCTACGGAGTACCAAACTCTTCTTTTAAATCTAACCAAATTATCACCAGTTGAGCCTTTACATCTATCTCTTGAAGTATCAACCTTGATGAGCCTTGATTTGCAACTCCAACCACTAAACAGTCTCCTCTTACGCTTTACGCCACAAAACTTCCTGAGTTGGCCGTCCGTTTCAAGAATACCATACTCAAGTGGGATAGGAAGACGATCAGAGATAAGTTTTACCCACTCAAGTGAAGGAGTAGACGGCAACCTAGGTGGAGAAGTCTCCAACGTTCTTGACAAAGCGTACTCAACTCCTGTCCGCCCTTTTCTAAGGATTTTCGCTTCCACATTATTATCAGACTCAATCAGAGAAGAGTCTTCATATTCAAGGAGTTCATTTACGGATGTAGATTTATCACTGGGAGGACTTGATGCATGATCCTCATTACCAAGGGAACTTACTTCTTGATTTATTCCATCCAAGGTTGTGCACTGGCCTTCTTGACATCAATTTCAATCTTATTGGAGGGGTGCTCTACAATTCTAGATTCCCATGGAGGTTCAGCATCTCCTAAATCTTCAACCACTACTTTCTCTGCAACCATTATGGCTTCCTCAACTTGTTCCAATACAAAGCCATGTTCCTCATTGTCCACCGGAGTTTCTAGTGTCTCCTTCATGCTACGCTCTTCTTTTGATTCTCCAGATGTAGCCATGCGAGTACTTTGAGTGTTCAAATGTTGGGAAGCTAATCGGTTTACTACCTCGGTCAAGGCAGCCGCGAATTCTAGTACTCCCCGTTTCATCTCTCTTTGCCCTTGAAAAAGAACACCAATAGTGTCATGCATCGAAGGTTGAGGTGGATGTGAGGGCTAATTATTTGGGAGGAAAGGTTCATGATAAGAGGGTGGTTCATCAAAAGAATGTGGTGGTTTATCACTCTCCATCTTTTCCACTTGTTGCACCGCACACTTCAATTTCTTGTTCTCAAGTTGAGATTCTTTAGCCATGAAAGCTTCGGGCGCTATTCGATTTACCGCTCGGTCCAACTGACGCAGGGTTGCTTGAAATTGATCCATTGTTTCCTTGAGACAATTCCTTGACTCTTGTTCTGCTCGGATATCATAATTCGGATCATAAGACTCTTGGATTGATGGATATGGATGTGGTGTATATGGAGGTGGTGGTCCTTGGGAGTAATTGGGTTGAAATTGGGGTGGATCCATGTATGGCTCATATGATTCATAGGGTGGTTGATATGGTGGATAAGGGTTACGGTCATATGGGAGTGTTTGGTTGTAGGAGGCTTGTGAGTATGGTGGTCCAAAGGTAGGTTGGGGAGGCAGTTCATAAGCATATGGTGGTGGTTGTTGATAATCTAAAGAGTGCTCACCATAGCCATTTTCCTGATATGCATCACAGAATGGTTGTTGATATTCCATTGGAGGTGGTTGTTGCCAAGAGGGTTGATCAAATCATTGTTGCTCCTCTCATCTTTGATTGTTCCATCCTTGATGCATGTTCTCCTTATAGTGTCCATTCCCTACAACAATATTGGAACCAAACTCATAGCGACAGGGGTGAGAATTCATAGTAGCTAATAAAAATTAAAAATAAAAATAAATAAACAAGCAAGAGAAAAAAAATATTTATAATAACCAATAATAAGGCACACGTTTGCAATTCCCCGGCAACGGCGCCATTTTGACGAACTGATTTCTATCGGTAAAGAAATTCATAAGAATATAATCGCGTTGTAAGTATAGTTTCTAAACCAACAGATAATCCTTTCGTACAAAAGTTTTGTTTGTCACTTAAGCAAACCCAATAAAAATAAATAACCGAAGTATTCAAACCTCGGGTCATCTTCTCAAGGAATTGCAAGGAGGTGTTCTTATTATTGGTTATAGAAAAAGTATCTTTTTGGGGTTTTTAAATAGGTTGAACAAGAAAAGTAAATTTCAATAAATTAAATTAATAACTAATAAAGCTCTTGGTAAGGTATGAGAATTAGAAGTCATATCCTAGTTATCCTTATCAATTGTGATGAGAATTGGCTTTTGCTCCTACTTGGTCAACCTCTAACTATGAAGGTATGTTAAGTGGATAAATCAATTTGATCCCTCAAGTCCTAGTCAATTCCTAAGAAAAGACTAGAGTTAGGGGAATTCAAATCAATCAGCAAAGAATTCTAATTTTCAATCATCAGCTAAGTTTGATAACTCAAGAGTCTCTAATTACTCAACCAAAGTTAAGAGTGTAAAAAAGCTAAATTAAAATCATATATCTGAAATACCTCGAATTGAATTAATAAAGATATCAAATGTAACATGGAAAATTTTATAAGCCAATTTGTCAACATAAGTCATTAATAAATAATAGCATCATAATATCTAAAAGTAGAAGAGAAGTCAAAATAAAGGAATATTGAACCTGGTATGAAGAAACAATCCTAATAACTAAAAGAAATCCTAAATCCTAAAACCTAAGAGAGAGGAGAGAGCCTCTCTCTCTAAAAACTACATCTAATCCTAAAATTATGAATTATCAGCTTATGCTCCGTATTCATTGAGTCCCTGCATGTTTTCTGACTTTATTCTGTGTTTCTGGGCCAAAAACTGGATCAAAACACGGCCCGAAATCGCTCCCAGCGTGTTCTGTTAATTCTGCAGATCGCGCATGTCACGCGTGCACGTCATCCACGCGTGCGCATCATTCAACGTTTTTTTCTTGCCACGCGTATGCGTCATCCACGCGCTCGCGTCATTCGTGCAGACTCCAATCTATGCGTTCGCGTCAGGCACGCGAACGCGTCACTGCGATTTTCTCCATTTCGCGCGGTCGCGTGAGCCATGAGTCCGCGTCGGTGTTCGCTGGTCATCTCCTTAGTTTCTTGTGTTCCTTTCATTTTTGCAAGCTTCCTCTCCATTCTCTAGGCCATTCCTACCCTATGAAGCCTGAAACACTTAACACACGGATCACAGCATCGAATGGTATAAAGGAGAATTAAAATACGTAATTAAAAGATCTCTAGGAAGCAAGTTTTTAACCATAGAACTAAACTAGGAAGGAATTGTAAAATCATGCAAATCATATGAATAAGTGGGCAAGAATTTGATAAAAACCATTCAATTAAACACAATATAAATCATAAAATAGTGGTTTATCAGTCCTCTTGAATTGTATCAAGTTTGTCTCCCCTTCAACACTCATTTCAATCACATATTTTGTCAAAGATGCCAAAATAGCACCTTTAAAGCTGTCAATAATTTCCTTCTGTGCTCATTCAGTTTGCTGTATTAAACTTTTTCAAAAAAATTATCCCCTATTAATATTTTAATATAAACAAATCAGTTCAAATTTGAACAAGTAGTCAAAAAGGCTTAATTATCAACAAAAATACATCGAATTTATTTTATGTATCCAAATGAACCTCAAATAAACTAAGAAATGAACCGAAATTACTTATGAAATAAAAAATTTTGTCAATACTTATCAGCAGCATTAAGTGAATCTTAATTAACACACAAATAAACTGATATTAGTTCAGATTTGGACATGCACTCAAAAAGGCTCAATCATCAACAAAAACACATTCAATTCATTTTTGGATCCAAACGAACCTCAAATAAACTAAGAAATGAACCGAATTATTTATTAGAACTAATAAACTAACAACACAATTTTATTCAATTCTCTAGTTACAGAGAAAAACAAATGTAAAAACCAGAAAGTATAATACCGCCTAAATTTAGGCTCAGTGTATCTCTTATTTTGTCAGGGGTTATGTAGATTTTTTCATAGCACATGTCCAAGAATCCATGATAGAGATCAAAGCAAAGAATAAATTCTCTCAAGAGCTTGTGCGAGACATTCAATTCTGGGATATGTCTCAGTACACCCAATCCCATTTCATCAACGATAGCTTTCTTTTGTTCACTCAAGTTGGCGAATACCTTAACTATCGATCTCGTTGAGCATCTCAAATCGTGAGTTTTCTGCAAGGATTTCAAACATTATGTTATATAATATATTTATAATACAAAAATAGAGTTGATTTAATGTGTATATGCTTACATTGTAATGTGACTTCTCCTTTTTTGAGATAGTCTTCTTTTTCATTTTGAATGTAAGGAATAAAAAATTTGGTCAATACTTAACAACAACATCAAGTGAACCTCAATTAATTCACAAATGAACCGAAATTAGTTCAGATTTGAACAAAAACTAATTAAACAAGCACACATGAACAAGTTCCATCAAATTTAAGCGAAACGAAACCAAATGAACCTAAATTAAACTAAGAAATAAACCTAAATTTCTTAAGAAATAAAAAATTTGTTCAATCCTTAACAGCAGCATAAGGTGAACCTCGGTCAATTTACAAATGAACCGAAATTGATTCATATTTGAACAAAAACTAACTAAACAACCCCACAAGAATAAGTTCAACAAATTCAAGTGAAACCAAACCAAATGAACCTAAATTTCTTAAGGTATAACAAATTTGGTCAATACTTAATAGTAGCATCAAGTGAACCTCATTTAATTCACAAATGAACCAAATTTGGTTCAGATTTGAACAAAAAATCATAAAGACTCAATTAACAAGAAAAACACATTCAATTCATTTCTGCATGCAAATGAACTCAATTAAACTAAAAAATGAACCAAATTATTTATCAGAACCAATAAACCAACAACACAGTTCTATTCGATGCCCTAGTTACAGAGAAAAAAAAACTGAATCAGAAAAACTCGATCTACTAAATGAACAAACTCGATCCAGTAAACCCTAAACCGAACTAGTAAAAATGCGAGAATTGCGAGAAGGTGCGAAGGAGAAGACTGAACATAATAACAAGTAGTTTTGTCAGTAACTTGAGAAATTTTTGTTGTTCTTTTTCTATGTTTTTTGTTGATGATCTCAAATGCACCACCGGATTTTGTAGTTGTTTCCGCAGAGAATTTGAAAGATTTTTGAGAGATTTTGATATAGATTTCAAATTCCTTTGTTGCAATTTTGAGTTGGAGAAATGAACAATTTTTCATATTCTAGCGCAAAGAGAGAGGTAACATTTGGGATTTGGGCGCATGTAACACGCTTTCATTAATGAGAGTGATTTTTGTTAGTATTGAACTTACTTGGTTAGACTTTGATGCAAAAAAACTTAGATGCATAGCTCAACTGTTATTACGTACACAAGGCAAAATTTAAACAACTCAACATTTAACCATGAACCCAAGTTGGTTTAAACATTATAACTTTAAACAAGTGTAAAATGAAAATTTGTAGTGTGTAAAATTGATATGTTCTTTGTACACTTGAAAATAAGCATAACGTATTCTTTAACAATGTTTATTATTTGGTTATCCATTCATTTACTAATGTTCCATGAATATTGTCATTTAACGGTTAGGCTATTACAAAGCATGTTCTCAAATTTAAATCAACTATTAATCTATTATAAATTTCCTATTTTATATTTTCTCTTTAAATTAAAGTAATATATATAGGCAGGACAGAAATCTCAATCGGAAAGGAAAACATAATCTCCATTCCCATTAACAATTTGTATGTAAATATTTCTTTGGTTATCTCAAAAGCAGATTTCTACATTCTTTTATTATGACAAGAAAACTATTATTAGAGGTACTTGTGCGAGAATAGAAATATCGTGAGTAGTTTCTACAATTATTTCTTCCTACAAAAACATTACAAAATATCCTAGTCCTAATCTATTTGAGATAATACAAAAACATCCTGCCAACACATTAACTTTACAAATAACTTTATATTTCAGTTATATTTACATTTAGACACAAATTGATGAACAAGATGAATATGAATATACATGTACATGTCATTTCTGTACTCGGCTCTCCTTATACCATTTGATTATTTGTTTGTAATTTTTGCTATTCTACTCTGGCAATTGCATTTAGTCATTCTCTGCAAGTGTGGAATCTAACCATGTGGTTGAACTAAAATTACACAGCCTCCATTTAACTCAAATCAAATCCAGCTTCGGCATTTATAGCATACAATAATTTGGTTTCCATTTGCTCCTTACTGCATTGGGATGTGAAAAAAATAGTTAAAGCAACAAAAAGAGAATGATGTAATTCAGCAGAAGAGTTATTAATAGAAAACGAAAACACTTTCTCAGGATTGCATTCAGACTGTATTTGACAAGTTTTTTCAGAAAGAAAATACAGACATGCCTAGGAAATGAAATTATAGCCAATATAGAAAGTTTTTTTCTCCATCTTTATCTCCATTGTCGCCAGTTTTTGGAAAGACAAAATTTGGCAAACTTTGTCTTCGAAAGAGATATATTGCCTGTTCTCTATAAGTCTCTTCCAAACAGATTTGCCACCAGATTCCATTGTCTGTATTTTTGTTTTGAAATAGTTATCAAATGTAGTCTGGTACATACATTTCCAATTCGGGCCTTTTTGAGTTCCACCAGACAAACAGGGTTTAGAACCAAAATTTCACTATTCTAAACTGCAAAGATAAGGCAAAACAATAGGGCACAGTGATAAACCTTGTATAAGGCGGAAGCTTGAGCAGATTCATACAAGTAGCTGATGTGGGTAATCGATCTAGGGCTTCATCAATAGCATTACCACCAGCCCTGAAAGAACATAAGTTAATTTCTGCTGTATGTACAAAAGTTGCTTCGAAAAACACAACTTTTTAAGTGAATGAATATACAATAAAAAATTAAAGCATTCACCTTTGTATGCAAAACAAAGGTTCAAGATACCGGAAACCAAGCAATGGTCCGCGAGAGCAGCCTGTCACAAATCTGAAAAGATGATAACTTTGTTAACCATACTAAGATCTGATATACATAAGAGCCACTAAATTCTATAATTATGTGTATCTTACTTCAAAAACTTTTTCTTGTTTTCCGTGGAAAATCCTTTGAGAACTTCCCAGAACATCTCAATCACATAATGCTCCTAAAAGAAGAAAAATATGTAGAATTCGTGAGAGTCAATAAGAACAGAGGTTGTTCAAGATAAAAGATGGTGATTATTTTGACAACATAGACAGGATAAGAACATAAGCCACTGCCTCTTTTCTTCCTTCTCCGCATAGCAAGAGATTTATTAGAGAGTAAGAGGTAAAGAGCTAACAAAAATTGCAAGGCCAAAGTTCAATCTAGGAACACTAATAAGCAAAAATGCCTGAGACAGATAAATTACGCTATGATAGCCTCCTGCATAATTTGTATGAAGTCGCAAATCATCAACATCCAAGCTGTCAAGTGAACCCGATATCAAAAGCTGCGGAAAATGATAATGTCAAACAACTTTTACTCAATAAAAAAAGTCACCATAAAAATTAAATTACAGATACAAGAAAATAAGTTCAGATTTACAAATCTACAGGACATTTGATAGACTCATACCAAGATTAATATAACATGCAAAACTAGCAACTAGAGATACTACTTATAAAGAATTGAATAGCGCAACAAAAGGAAGAGGAAGCATGGAAGGAACTAGTAAAAAAAATTTCAATTGAGGTAGAAACTGATTCAAGGCATGCAACATTAGTAAAAGCAAATTGAACAGTTGTCAATCCTATACATCATCAGGTCCACCAGGCAACAGTAAATATTAATAAATATATATCAACAAAACTGGCTTTTCAGGCTAAAAGTGGATCAGGTTATAAGAAAACCTGCAGTTCTTGCTCGTTAAACATATCAATCCAATCTTTCTGAATAAGTTGCTGAAATCCTCTCAGGAAATGAGAACTTTGTTGACGTATCTGAAACCATCATCATTCTTAAGTAAATCAAAACATAAATTGATTGTTACAAATACATCTATTTCAAATTAAACTTTACCTGAGAATTCAAGCGATGATTAGCTACAAGATGGATAAAAGTAATGACATTCTCATTAGTGACACGTTTGTTTGTCCCGCCAGGTAGGAGCTCCTCTTCAGTTTGTTCTCCATATTCATTGTTTACTATAACAAAGTATAGTTCCAACTCCGAAATGTTACCCTTGTAATGCTGTCAGTCACAAACAGATGAATCAGATCAAAGAGGACAATGCCATGCCACAGGAGCGGAGCTAGGATAAAATTTGGGGAGGGGCCAAAGTTTACACATAACTTATGAGAAAAAGTTGAAGGTTAGGGGGGGCAATGTATGAGTGGCTCTGCCCCTGCCATGCCATGCAAGCAATCTATGATCAGTTCTCCCAAACTATATGAGTTAAACTCCACCTCACCCCCAGGTACTCCGTACCCAAGACAATATAGCAATAAAGACCTTGTTGAACACCCCCACCCCCTGCCACAAAACACAAATAACCTTTGCTATTCTGGGGGTTATTATAATTTTTTTTTTAATTTAAAATGGTGAAAATTGACATAAATTTTTAGTGATAAGACTCTATTGTTGTTGGTCCTCTAATGACAATTTACGCAATCATATTAGCACTAGAAGATCAAGCAAATCAGCCCTTAAAAAGTTGAACCTGAGTGTGCTAGTTGACATTTGAGGACAAATTTAATGTCAAATAAAGGGAGGACTACCATGTGCACAAATATTTTTGGAAAACCAAGTGTACAATTATACTTAAAAGAACTGGAGTTTTCTCATAAACAAGACAAATGAGAACTAATATTATATTACCTTTAGAAATATAAGATGACGATACAATTCTGGGTCCAAAGATGGCAAGTCATTCAAATAGTTGTGCCTGATAGGAGGGAAATAAAAGCTGTGAGCAAACAGGAAGTATCCATTTATTTTTTGATAAAAGAAGAAACACTAACAAAGAGAGAAGGATGTTACAGAAGGCATGGAGGACCAGAAATTCTCAATTCACAAAATACTAGGTTAGAACACCCCCCCCCCCCCCCCCCCCCCAAAAAAAAAAAAAAAAAAAACCACAACAAAGCTTTCAGTCTCTCTGCATATCCGAGTCTGAGGGAGACAGCCCTCTAAAGAGATCACGCAACTTGTACCAAGTAGAAGAAGCAAGGCACCACTTATAGCACAATAATTTCTCATCATACATGTTAATCTACTAAACTTTTTATAGATGTTCACAGAAAATTCATTTTAAGATATTCAATATATTTGCCACAATGGACATGGAAGCTAACACTACAGCATCTAATAATTTAAGCATTCGGCAACTTCAAGTTAAATGAAAAAACTATCATAAGCACACTAAGAGACACCAGAAGTCTTACTTTAGTTTCAATTTGCTCAAAAAGAAAGTAGCAAATGGTAAATCAACCAGAATCCCTTCAAACATTGCCTGCAAGTGTAACTCGTAAGTGTGAAGTTCCAATCAAACAATCAATCAAGAAAAATATGCAGAAGTATCATTATCATTATTAGTGCCATGTCTGTGCCAATCCAACGTATTCTTATTTAGATGTTAGAAATAATATTTTTAACTGAAAACATGAAAAATTTACATTATGAGCTAAAAAGTTGCCAAAACATGAAACAGCTTATGAGGTTAGAGAGTTAAAAATAAAAAAATTAAGAAGATAACAATTCAAATAAAACCATGTGTAGGAATCTTTTTCATATATAGTACATTATCACCACCATTATTACAACAACAACAACAATAATAATAATGGTAGGACGCTGATCAATCAAATAAAAGTTAAAACTTAAAACCATGTTACCAAGATAACAGAATACCAAAATTAGAAGATTCAGTCACTATGCAAGGCCCCGCTGTATTAAAAAAGGACAAGAGGAAAGCGGAAACAAGAACACACCTTTGCAAGGAGTGTACCAAGAAAGTGGAAAAATTGAAGATGTTGCTCATGTATCATCCCTGATCCAGGATTGGGATAAAGCTGGTGATCTGCTGTTTCCTGTATAAATTGACCTTTTTCATCATAATGGAAAGCAATAAATCACAAGGTAAGCTTATCCATTTCCATTAATCCACGGTGACATGATATGGATATTTGGTGGTTGTTTTAATATGGACATTTCAGATGTCACACTTACACACTCCCCCCTAAACCATTTTAACCATATTTTTAGTTCCACATACACAATAGGTGCTACTTTAGTGCAAACTGCAAAGGCTTTGCTACAGTGTTCACAGTAATATCAATTCCAAAACTAATTCTCCTTAAAGCTTAAGCTATCATGAATGGTTTTATAATATTATATCTTGACAACTATAAAAAATAAAAAGTAGCACAGTGCTGAAATGACCTTAAATAATCCATACTGCACATCAAAGGCAGCACGTGTGATGTTCTCCATGAAATCTTTGAATATTCCACCTCCATCTATTCCAGCCTCTTCAACTCCAAATTCATTTACAAAACTCACACGAATCTGCACAAAGGATCATTTACTAATTACCATAAAGACCAGAACCAGGGAATGGCTAATAAACTCGAGGATAAGCCTCAGAAAAGGACATCACCAATCCCTGAAGATCATCTTCTGACAACTGGCTCATTTGATTATAAGCATCCTCCAAGATATGATCTCGTCTTATTCTGAATCTGTTTCTAGTAAATAAGGCCTGAGATCCATGTTGTTGCCGAACATCAGCTAGTTGAGACTGGTGAAAAAATAAATCAGCTAGTTGAGACTGGTGAAAAAATAAACAGGGCATAATCAAACATATGAAAAATGCCAGACTCCAAAACTGTTCACTGCCATCCATTGCAATATGATACAAAATTGACCCAATATGAAGCAAATAAAAGTTCAGAACGATTCTTACAGTGAATATTTTAACCCTGCTTGTAAATGGTATCAACAAAGCAGCCTGTTTTAAAACTTCATTTGCTCGTGTCTTTTCCATCAAAGCCTGTGGAAAGAGGATTGTACAACTACCAAAATAAGTTTTCGTTAATTTTATCTAAAACCATAGTCTGCAGCAGAGATAATACCTGAGAGATGAAGGAGTCATTCACCCCATCAGCATGGAAGTCAGTGGGGGAAGTAAACTGTCGACGATTGTTCCAATCTTGCAGCTATCAGAAAGAATCAAAAGGAAAGTCAGAAAAGGATAAACAAAATTAGTGTGCATATTGGTCACAAATACATATAGATACCTATTCAGGGAACAGATACCGAAATCTTTTAATATATATAAAAGTAAAATTAGAACTGGGAAAACCTCTAAATATCATTTTGTTTAATAGGAAAGCATATAGAAGGCTAAGAAGAGTGAAAACACGACTAAAAAGAGGTCAAGATATCCTTTAAAATGGAATAGCAAAAATAAAACAAAAGCAAGAAAATAAGTGGCAAAATCCCTACCCCAAAGTAGAAAACATAAATTTATAAAAGATAATTCCCTCAAAATATTTATAACCAAGAACCACAGAAGCCATTAATATGTACGTATCCCTAAGTATATAACAAAGGAATAGAATAACAATGTTTGTTGCTACGGTTCTACCTGGGAGAGCAGCTCAGAGACCACAATGCTAACCCTCTGTTGAATGGCTTCAATAGATTGCCTTTTACTAACCGTGGTAACTGGAACAGATTTTACTGGAGTAGCAGATGATGTATGATTCACCCACAACAACTGCCACAGAACCTGTGGAAGCAGCAAAGTTAACTTAAATTCACTCCAACTTCAAATAAGGTCATATAGTTTTATTGTATAGAGCATTTTTGATAAAACCCTTGGCAGCAATGCAATATAGTGGCCAAGACTACTACCTTTCCATGACGCAACAACTCCAGTTCTCTGGACTTGGATATTCACGTGGATATACAACCTTGCAAAGATTAAAGGCACCTTACTTCTATTGCTTTAGAAGCATGGGTATTCCTAAATTGTTGTCATACCTGTACCAAATACTTATCTGGTACTAGTACTTATTGGGTTAATCCCAATATCACTTCAATACAATTTTAGTCTAAATTAAACAAATAGATTTTCTGGGTCTGTTACTGGGTTTGATCTTTTACTAAAAACAACACATTGCTATTTAACTACCTTCAAAACCTCTTCTGCCTTCTTTTTTAATTTTTTTCCCTATGCTTATGTTTTGATTTTTGCAATGTCTCTGCTTAAAATTTTATAATATATTTCGTCATATCCATATCCTAGTTTTGAAAATCATGTTACATACGTAGCAGTACTAGTAAATGTATCCATGTAACTCTTGCTCATGGTTCAAAGAGAAAAGGTAAAAAGGAAAGAGAAAAAAAGGAAGGGGGGGGGGGGGGGGGGGTTCATTCAGCAACACATCAATAAATTTCCTTTTCCCACGGACTACAGATGCCAACCTCAAAACTCTCAACAATTTTAATTAGAAAGGTAAATAATCCATAACAACCATTACCTGTTTTAACAGAATGATTAGGCTTCTAATGTCCTCCAGTGATAGTGGTTTCCCCTGCTCATAGAACTCCTCATTATCAACTATCATGAGCATGTGCCTGATGAACAAAAAATAGGATATAAATGAATTACCTAAAGTTCAAACTAGAACATGTAATTAAAAAGGTCAAAAGGCAGTGGCTCATAGACACAATAGTTGATGAATCCATATGACATCTTCTCTCTTTTTTGTTTTTTTTGGGTTAAAATGAAGATTATTAAGAGAGTACAATGCTAGGATCTATTAAACAAGTCAACAGTACAAAAGTTTCTTACTTGTAGACAGGACAGAATACAGCCAGAGGTAACAGCCAACCAGGTGCGTCACCAGAAAGGTAAGATAACCGCTCAGACAAAGATAACCATTGTTTATTCTCATGACACTGCTTCATAAATTTCCATAACATAGGAACAAGTTCGGTTCTGTAAGCAAGCACAGTCATAATCCTTTCAAGTGGCAATGTGTTGAAGATAACATATAAAAATCCACAAATAGCACCAACAGCTGCAACCTCCCGATCATCTGGCCCATAATCTGAACCATTGACAGATGAAATATCTCTAAATAACATATTTGTCTGCAGATGTCAAGAGATCACAATTCTAGATCAAATTTTTTCAGAAAAACACTACCAAAATTCTGTGGATGACACTAGATACAAATGTCATTACAAAATAGCATACCAATTGTAGAAGGAAGCGAGTATCTATGGCATTGCAAATTTGTTGCTCCAATTTCCTGTCCAAAGCTACTTCCATGACTTCATCATCACCAGTGTCATCCTCACGAGTCACGGAATCTGAAACTAACAGTCACCAGTCACCATTAAGAGAGAGAGAGAGAGAGAGAGAGAGAGAGAGAGAGGGGGGGGGGGGGAGGGGAGGACTGCATGAGTGAGAACCATCTCAGTTTTTATAAAAGTGATGATAAATTTAATAATTATGATGAAGCAAAGTAGTCAAGCCACATCATCTTGCTCAAGTCTAATTCAGAAACAATAGTTCAGTTATTTTTGTGTAGTAAGATTACTAGCCTCTAATAAATAATTTGCTTTTAAGTACTTATAGAACAATGGATGTGCCATTTGACTTTTAAGCAATCTCTCAAGCGTCGGCATACACTTCAAAAGTCTTTGCAGGTAAAACAAGGCTGTATAGGCTTATAGCATACCGTATACCTAGCAGTTCTTTTGAGCATTTGGCTGGAGTGCAATTCCTAAAACTGTGTCTACACTGAAATTCGTTTTGGATAGAATTATGTTTTTTCCTGTCTAATGTTCTCCATCCATGGTTGTTACATATTTCAAGGGAGCTTCTCTTCTATGGAAGATATTAAACTGCCTGTTGCCTTTCTGAGACACTTAGGGTCACTGTTCTATTTTGTTTTATTCATTTTGGAGGACTGCTCATCCTCCCCATAAATGCATTTTCCTTCTTTCTACCTACTAACATATTTTTTAATTCAAAATAGTATATAAAAAGAATCTTCAGTCAAACAAAAATGAAAAATTCAACAGTGTGGTAAGAAAGCATACTTTCTTTCTTATTCAACAGTTTCAGCGATGGGTGTGACTCAAGCAAAAATGTAGCAATAGCTGCAAGGTCCATGGCCTGAATAGAAAAAAGAAAAATAAAAAAAAATCAATATTAAGATAAGATGAGGCTTTAAGCCAAGATTTATCAATTCAAAATATTGTAACTCTCCTCCATGTACCCTCACAAATGAAATTCTCATCTTAAACCACATTAAAGCAAACTCAAAGTCTCAAACTAAAATAATTCCTTTAAATAAAGGTACAGAAAATACCAAAGCTCGCTAACTGCATCAAATGTATTACATCAAGGAAAAAAATTTAAAAAAAAAAGGTTGAGCCAGATAAAAGCACACAAGATATATGAAGCAATTTAAACTTAGAATGATAATAAAAGATGGTAAACTGCAATGACTAATCTCATTACCATATCAAACGAACAGTCAGGTTGTGACAAAGCAATTCCCGCGGTTTCTAATATATTTCCAAGCAGACAAGCATAGGTAGGAATTTCATCAGATATGTCCTTAGGTAGAAAATTGATTAGATCTGGAACAAGAGTTGCCATCTGATGAACATAATGTTGATTCAGGTCTTGTGTTGCATAAACCTGAGAAGCAAACATAACCCAGTTTCTCACAAGATTTGCCAGAGTCAATAGAAACCAAATAGTTCTGGCACATCAACAAACTCTAGCACGCAGGCAGGACATATAAAAAAGGAATAGCAACCATTGGGAGCCTAAGCAATAAAAGGTACAGGAATAATAATTCACTTTTAATAAGTTTGAGATCTCCCCACTTCCTCCCAGGGTTTTCACATTGTTAGTTGCATATCAATTGATTGTGAATGGTATCAACAAGATAGAATACAAGCTAAGGTTGCAGTATAATATTTCCTACTGATGACCTAAAGGAGATTAAAATTCACTAAAAAAATGTTTGAGGCTGGACCTGAGTACTTTCTTAGAGTGGTTCCCAGTGAATTCCCCAAACCAAGGTTTCAATAGTAATTTTCTAGATCTTGTAAACTATATAACATCTTATCTTATATTTGTTTCTCTCTTGATATGTTCAAAACATATGCAGATTCCTGATGATTAGCACCTCTCACCCTCCACTTATCACCCAAATAAAGAAAAAAGAACCATCAAATAGAATTGGTACAAAACATACCTGTCTTAAGTCTGGAAAAGCATCCCACAGGAACGGAATTGTAAGGATTTGCGAAGAGAAGCCATATCTTAGATCAAAATATGAACAAATACATGGCTTCTGACCAATATGACACATTACAACAGTAAGCACACGTTCCAATGATGATCCCTTTGCGGGGTAAATACGATTATCTACATCATCCTGGAGCAGATCATTAAGTTTAGGACTTTAAGCATTTATTTGCAAAATGGTATAAGAGGTCAAATTATATTGGTTATTTTAAACTATCAATATAAAAAAGTAAATTCATAATATATTTAAGTGAAAGTTTCTTGAAACCCATTAAGGAACTTCAATAATAAATGTAAAAGGATTTATATGTTACCTTTGCTGTGAGAATAATCTCTCTAAGTAGACGAAATGCATTGTTTTGAAACATATGTCCTACTATCTTACAGCTCCATGGAAGTTTGATATCTATCAATAACACTAAAACTTCCAATAAAGGAATAGCTGTTACACTAGATTCCTCAGGAGCCAATAAAAATTGATCCTTCAACTGATTTCTGTCCAGTGAAAAAAAAAAATAATAAGCAAGATAGCACAAGAAACCTGAAAACAAGCGGTACATAGAAAAGTTTATCTACCAAACAAAAAAGAGATTTTTAAAGTAATGCTTCAAAAGAAATAGTATAGCAACAACAAAAACCATGCTGAATATCCTTCAAAAGGTTCCATAACAAGTTCGGTTTCCAGGTTATGTCATAAGATACATATAAATCACCTAATATTGAAGCACAAGAGAGTGGAAGTAATGTTGCCCCCTTCTGACCATCATATGCATGTTATATTTGGAACTCCCATAGAAAGTAATGAAGTTAAATCCAATGAATCCTACCTATTCTGATGTAAGGCTCGAATACAAGTATATACCAACTGCTTCACCCGGTAGTTGACCAGAGGACAAGTGGATGAGTAATCTAGACCAGAAAAAAGCCCCACAACGTCCCCTGTTGCATATATTTCATTAGTTTTAACCCCAACATTACATATTACAGAAACAGCAAGGATGTAGGCAAATATTTATGAAATTTCAATTTGCTTCACTTCTAACAAGCACAAGAGATATATAATTGAGAAAAATAGTTACATATTTCAATTTTTAGTACCATGTAGAAGAAAACTAATCACATTTAAATCTGTTAGTCGATTTTCTTTTTCTATTCTTTTCTAAGATATCGACACCTTTGGCTGCGTTTGTTTCTGAGAACAGGACAGGACAAGACACTGAGAACATAACAGGACAAGACACTGATGGACAGAGACACAAAATTTTGTGTTCTTGTATTCTGTTTGGTGATAAATTAGAACAAATTATGAAAATCTAATTTATTCTCATTTTTTTTCATTCAAAAAATTTGAGATGAAAAATATAATAATAAAAAAATATAATTATGAAAAATTAATAAAAATAATGAAAAAAGAATGAAAAATAAGTTGTGTCCCTTGTTAGTGTCCCTGCGTCCTTCCTGTCAAGATGGACACAAAATACACTAATTCAGTGTCTTTGGACACACTGTCTCTATCCATGTCTCCTCTGTCAAACATGATTTTGTGTCTCTGTGTCCATGTCTCAGTGTCCTGTCTTTGTAAACAAACGCAGCCTTTGTGTCTCTATGCCATCCAAAAATATAATGAGACATCTAAATTCATCCTTGGCCGAACAATCAACATAAGGCTCAACACAGAAAAATTCAAAGGAAAAAGAATAAAGCTTCAACCAATTCCTTAATTGAACTATCCTCATAAAACCATCTGAAATATGTTCACGTTTTTCCATATAAAACCCACTGTGAAGACATCCCCATCAAAGACAAGAGATTGAGATGGTAGGCAGATTAGTTGCACAAACTGATGAAGCTTGGAAAATTAAATGCCAAGGGAAAGAGGTAATTAAGTCATGAGAGGATGTATGGAGAAACAATAAAAGATAATACCCCAAACCAATTCTATCCACTTTTGTAAATCAACTAAAAATCAACATATCTTTGGCTTACATAACCAGTCAGAAGGGTAGATGAAATTGAAGATGGACAAGAGGTGAAAGGCAGAGGAAGACCTAAGAAGACCATCTACGAGGTGGTCAAACGAGACCTACATGTAAACAGTCTCTCTATAGACATAATACATGACATAGCTCAATGGCATCGTTTGATTCATGAAGCCGATCCCACCTAGTGGGACAACGCTTTGTTGTTGTTGTTGTTGTTGTTGTCAAGAGTGGAAAGTCTTAGGTAACCCTTACTGAAAAGAAAAATCACCTAAAGTGGTTTGATCAAATATGACCAACAGAGGGTCTAATGAGAAAATGAGATCAGTGGGAAAATATTCCTATTAAGGGTCAAGGATAAGGAGATATCATTAGAGAAGATTATGTTCCAAATTTTAAACATGTTCTGAATTCTTTACAAAATTTATTTTTGGATAGTAAAAGATGGTGTCAATTTATCAATATTAGTTGGCTCCACCAGTAGATAAGGTTGTTTTTGTTGTTTGGTTAATATAAATACTTTTTGAAGGGTAGATAGGTTAACTGTAAAGGAAATAAAAATTTGCAAAATCTAGCTGAAAATTCTATAACCAATAGCAGTAGAAAATAAACTGCATAAACCATGCCTAAAGGATTGCTGATTGACAATTACCACTCTGTTGAACAAACTGTTGAAGCAGTCGACAAATATTCACAAGAGCTAAAACATCATCATTATTTTCTGCATTAAAGAAAAAGAGGAACTGCCGGAGGAAATCAGAATCTGGACCAAAAGCACTCCTGAATGCACACAAAATGGTATTAATTTGAGCTGTCATGGTGCAATGCTCAGTGAAAAACATGCTAAAGAATATATCAATAATTTTTAAAGAAATGGTTACTGAAAGATCGTTAGTAGGTCTCATGTAACAACTAGTTATTATAGCCATGTGTTGCATGCTGTTCTAATCTAATATTTATGGAATTGATAAATGAATAGTATGTTTAACTTGTTTCACCTTAAGATATGTTTGTAATAAAAGATGTTTAGAAGAAAAATTTTGGTCAAATTTTTTAAAGCAAAACAAATCAATCTAAATATAGTCAATAAGCATGATCTCACTGTCATGTGATTGGCTACATTAGATGATCAGACAATGCCTCAAAAATCTATTGTAAATCATGTCAACGATCAAACCATTAAAATTTAAATCCCTTCTGATAGTATCACCTATAATTATTCTAGATCTCCCTTTCCAATCATTGGATTACTTTCCATCTAATCTACTTTCATTATTCCCACAATTTTCTCCCTAATGCATTCATTCTTTATCACATCTGGTCTATTATGTCCAATAAGCTAATGCAAGTTGCAACATCCTCATCTTGGCAATCTTACTTCCTTATTAGCATTTTTGCTTCTAACACTTAATATCCCATGCAAAATTTCCAATCATATAACTAGACAGTAAACTTTTCCTTTAAGCATGGAGAATACATGTTTTTTTTATCATAGATAACATCTTAAACACTAACCCATTTCAATTATTAAATACATCTTCCTCTATTTCCACATCATTATGGATGATGAATCTAAGATACTCATGTGACATATGGTATTCTTGCCATTTTTACCTCAAAGTTTGGATGAATTCTTGCTAAGCCTACAATTGATATATTTCACCTTACATCTAGTTAAATGCTCTTAAAACTTGTCACTACAGCTTTGCCTTCCCATTTATTTCCTCTCTCTTCTCTCCTATTAACCCTATTATCATGCATGAACCATGATACAAAATATTGATATCTCTAATAAACATATCAGAGACCAGGGATAAAAAAAAGGCGAGAATCAGATCTGACTTTGGTGCAACCCAATTATAGGTGCGGGGAAGAACTTCTATTTCCTTGTCTTCTTACACTAGTGCTGACCCACTAGTCATGAACCTATGAGTAATCCAAATTCCTTTCTTTTCTTAAAGCCTTCTACAAAACCTCATTTGGTGCCCTATTTTACAACGTTTACAAATCAATAAAACCATATATAAATATGTTGATCTACAACACATAGTCCACCAATCTTCGTAGTAACTACATTGATTCCATTCCAGACCACCAGACAATCAAGCATAAAACCAAACTTTGTTTTCTATAATGTGAATCTCTTGCCTTAGGGGCTGTTTATGAGTTTGGAGTTTGGAAAGTGAGGGAGGGAGAAGGCTTGTAGTATAAAATTTACATTATAAGCCTTTAGTTCTCCTCCCTTTCCCTCCAACACCCAATTCACTTAAGAATCCGTTAATCCCTATGGCTGATGATAAGGTAGATCCCTATTTTATTTTTATTTTCCTTTTTTTTTAAAAAAAAAAAAGAAGAATATCATTAAGATGGACAGAAAAATAATAGAGAGAGATTGAAGGAGGATAAAAGATTCTCTATACAATAGCGAAAAAATAGCCACAATGTATTTGAATTTAACTTACTAGTTGTCTTGATGGAATCATTAATTATTCCTAGACTTCATATAATCTTGCAAAGAATGAAATTTTAAAAAATGAAACAATGAAATTTCAAAAAGAAAATGAATGAAAAATTGAATAAGAAAAATAAAGTAATAGATTAAAATTTTAGAAATGAAGATTTTGGCACAATGCACAGCTTTCTCAGAAGAACTGAAAAAGTGAAAAGACCAAAAAGTAAAAACAAAAAAGAGATAAGAAAATAAAGGAATCAAAATAAAATTTAGGAAAAATGCCTTGTGACAGTTTCAGTGGAAGAACTTTAAAAATATCATAGATGCAATATCTAATTTTACCTGTCTAAATTCTGGCAGTACTTCCCATAGATTTTATGGCATTTTTCTCGCAGCTTAGACTGTTCATTCCGGACAACTTTTCTCCCTCTGTAGCATTTCTGTAGCAAGAATTGCTCAATAATTTGCAAGAAACTTATGAAATGTAGATTACCACTCATAATTATTATGATAAAAGAAGTATCATTAAGACCAAGAGATGAATAATACAAGGACTATCTATGTGGCATAGGTTTCCAATATCTCAATATGCCTAAAAGGGAAAGACCTCTAAAAATGTATGAGGTTTACACCCAACAGATGCTAAATGTCTAATCCTATCCCATAAAACTCGCTTGTGTGACAATCTATCTGTGCAGGAATAGCGCTCCAACCAAATTATCCAAATGGTGAAGATTACCCCTCACCATCAATTTGCCTTCCCATTGATAGTTATGCATTTTATTGAATTACTACAAGCATGAAATTAAAACCTAGCTGGCTAAACTCAAAACTCTAAACCCCTAAACCTAGTTGGAGTTTGGTAAGAATAGGCCCTCTTAAAGGTCGAGATGTTAGGTCAAGATTCATGAATGATTATGACCTCAATATAAAATGCCAAAGCTAAAGCCACTATCCAGTGGAATAGATCCTCTGAATTGGAAAATCCACTAGACCATGTCAAGTATGAATTTATACCACTGATTGAACAATCTTGGTGACACATGTTAGAACTCACCTTATCATTTAGTGAAGAAATTTTGCACTTGACTGGAAAATCCACTTGACGATGTCAAGTGTGAATATTGATTTAACACTCCTATTGGACCCCTACTCACCTTCTCAATTAGTGATGATAATACACACTTGACATTCTTCTATCACAAAACAACACCAAAACTCTCTTCCATTTCATCAATCCGGCTTGAATCTCAATTACATCTCTCTTTTCCCCCAACAATGAATGTAATGAATCCAAGATAATCAAGTTGTGCAACTTCTATGTGGTGTAATGACCAATTTCCAAGTTAAAATTTGCTTGCTTCTTGCTGAACTGATGTTCCATGCACTCCTCCTAGCTTCTACTTAAATAAAAGTAATGTGCTCCACAGCTATTCTCCATGAATCACAGCCTAAGCCTCTAACTTGCCATCTATTTCCTCTCTCAACTCTCTAAGACTATATCATTTGCAAATAAAACACATTATTAGGTAAGTGAACCAATGACTTTGGACTCATTTCATTTTCAAAGACCCTAAACGATATTGAATTTTTCTTTTATTTGTTTTTTTTTTTCTTTTTATGCTACAAGATTGCCTTTTTCTAGACTCAATTCACTTGGCCAATGCATAATACAAATAAAATTCCGGAGGAATTTTACACTACATAATCCAATGATCCTTTTGTAAACCAAATAGGAATATGCCAAGTCTACTAATATTTAATGCTTCCTTTAATAACATTAGCACAGATTAAGAAATTATATCACTTATCACTCCTTAACCCAACAACAACAGCAACTTTACAATTCCAAAGTCATAAAAATTAAAAAACCAGTAACAGATACAAATCCGCTAAATAAAAGAAAATAAAACAAAGGAAGAAAAGCACATTCACTTGCTTATCCATTATCTATCATTTAACATCACAAACAACCTAACAGATTGAGTAATTTAAAAATCAAATAAAATAAAATTGCACCAGGAACCTGAATCTTAATCGCAGCAGAATTCTGCTGGCGCAACCACATGCGGCGATTTCGCTCCAACCTTGTCTGCTCCAGAAGATTCTTCCGGTCCCTTTCCTTCGAGCTGCGACCACCTAAATCAATGCGCTTACGCGTCGAAGGATCACCGCTGAAGAACATGATTATTACTTCACCTGAATCTTCTCCTTTATTCCTTTCGTTCAATTTGTTCACTGCACGAGTTTTGGGGCCAAAAATCCGCGGCCTAAACACTGGAAGCGAATCTGCAATTGAGGCGCAGTTGAAAATCTCGCGAATGTGAATGAGTTTTGCGACGAGAAAATGGGGAACGAAACGAAACGAGTGATGAGTTATTTGTTTGAAACGCGAGAAAGAGGAAGCAGGTGAGGTGAGGTAGGTAGGAATATATAAAGAGCGAGAGCTCCGAAAGGAGGAGGCACTGTTCTGAATTCTGATTAGGAAAATAAAAAAAAAATGTGAATTACGTGCATTGCATGGTGAAAGAAAAAATACGAAAATGAAAAAAATTAATAAAATTGGAATTTTGGTTTTGCAGAAACGGTTTCTGAGGTGACGTAGGAAACGAACTGTGTGTGCAGTTGAAGGAGACGTTAAAGAGGAAAGAAGCACTTACACTGTTACACATACCTCGTTCAAGAGAAATTCTTATAAATTCCGAGAGAATTAGTGATTATTCTCATTTTTTAATTTAAATTTAAAAAATAATAATAAAATAATATTAAATTTTAAATTTTAAACCTTACATCTTAAATTATAAAATTCTAAATTTAAAATCTTAAAATAGAAACAAACATCTAATTAACAAAATAATGAATTAATGACATAATGTAAAAAAGATTTCATTTATTTTCAAAATGCAGAAGAAATTTTCCTCATTTAAAAATAAAAAATATTGGAAAGAACTATTTTTCACAAAAAGTAATTATTATTTATTTATTTTAATTTTTAATTTTAATTCATTTACTATTTTATTGTTAATTTTGTCATTAATTATTAGTTAAAAGTTGATTATTTAATAAAATTATATTTGTAATTGTTCCGGGAGTTATTTGAAACGGTGATTTGGGTTTCAACGTGAGGTCTAGACTACTTTTTGAGGCTGCATCGGATTTGTGCTGGTGTCGAAGTGTCGCCATCCGAGTTCCTCATGAGGAGGTAGGGGTGATACTTGTAAGACCCAGAATTTTTAGAAAAATCTTACTATGAGCTAATTTTAATTTATTTATTCATTAAAGATTTTAATCTCAAAAATTATTTTATTATAGATAATTAAAACAAAATTTGATAAATTGAATTTAAAATAAATTAAGATTTTATCTGATTTTACAATTATTGAGTATTTTCTATATTTAAATTAGGGGTGTGCACGGACCGACCCGACCCGAAGATCCAGCCCAGCCTCGAACACCTTAGGGGCTAATTTAGTGCGATTTCACCGGGTCTAAGGCTGGGTAAGGGTCTCAAAAATAGACCTGGTCATTATTTCGGGTCGGGTCCGGGACATGGCTCGGGTCACCCGAACTCGGCCCGGTGACCCAATCATCATACACAATTAATATTTTGTGTTATTAGTGATAGATGATGTCTATTTTTATGTGGAATTTAAGTATTGTAAATCTTAATATTTTGTGTTATTAGTTATTATAAGACTATAAGTTAATGTTTTATGTTTAAAATGTACAAGATTTTAGACTAATATATAATATTGTGTTATTTGTATTGATTTAAATATTTAGTGTTATTAGAAAATATTAGTATTGATTATGGTTATACTTTATTTTAGAGAAGAGTTGGTTCTTATTATATTTTTCTAAGTGAATTTTACCATGTCAAATAATAGTTGGAATCTTGGAAATTTGGATATTTTCACATGCTAGCTTATAAGAAGGTATCAAGGTAATGTAATGTTAACGGCCCGGTTTTCACCGGTTTTTACCCGGTATAATCGTGATCGAAAGTGTATAGGTTTCATCGGGTCCGGGACTAATAAATAGGCCCGGTATTTATTTCGGGTCGGATCTGGATCACATCAAACCAAGTTTTACCCGACTCATGCACACCCCTAATTTAAATTATAAAATTTAGTAGTCCTAAAAGATTAAGAATTTTATATAATTTAGTTTAAATAATTAAGCATATGAAATTTAATGCTCTTTTATAAACAAAGAAAATAAATTATATTATCTCTAATTTTAAATTAGAATACTTGATTAAAAATTAATTAAAAAATTAATAATTAAAAAATATTCTTAAAAATAAATTTAAGAAATTAAACTAAATTTTAAATTTATACATTATACCCTAATTTTATTAAAATTATCCTAATCTATAACCTTAATTTTACCCTAACTCTACTCACACTTCCTAACCCCAAACCCTCCATCGCCACACGCCTTTCCCCAAATGCAACACAGCTTTAAAAAAAAACAAAGGAAGGAAGAAAAGGAAAAGAGAAAAAGAGATTCGCGAGAAGAGAGGAAGAGAGTTGCAATCGAGAAAGGGATGAGATGAGAGCGACGCGCTACCAGTTGGCCGCCGCTGAGCCCGTCACCCATGAAGTTCGTCCTTATCGCCGCCAGTTGAAGAAAGATGCGATAGAGAGAGAGGGGGTCCGCGGAGGGTGGTCACCGTTCATGGAGTCCGCGCCAGCGCTGTCGCGGAGGAGCGTCCCTACCGTCAACGAGCTGTCGCCATCGCCGTCCGGAACCCTCGCCGTCGTTGTCCTCATCCGAACCGCCGTCGAGCCTGAAGTCAAAGGGGGAGAAAACGTGATGGAAGAGAGGAAGGAGGGGGCTGTTCCCTTCGTCACCAAGCCACAGCCGCCGCCGTCGCCACTGTTGGGTCATTACCGGAGAAAGTCACCGCTGCTGGAGCTCGCCGGAACTGCTTGGGGTTGCTTCCACTCCTCCTGGTTCTGTTCAAACTGCGCCGCTACACTTCGGGACGCCGGGAATGGCGTTATGGCTGTCGGGACCACCGCTTGAGCCGCTGCTATTCGGTTCAATCATTTTTCCTCAGTTATGTAAGCGTTTTCATTCTGAAAACTCTTTTAAGTCGCTGTTCTATTATCTTATGCTGAGGTTTTGTGGCGTTAATTGCTATAAGATTGAATTTCGGTTATTATATGTTGCGATTACAGTTGCTGCGAAAGTGGTTTGTAACTGAGGTTGGGGTTGCTGCAGTTGCGGGCCGAGAGAAAACAGAGTAAAAGGTAGGGCGCTTTCCTTAAACTTATTTTATTTTCGAGAATTATTATAAATTGATATTGATTCAAAAAGTATATTTTGGTGATTATGAGAGTCTTATGGATTGAACTGAGTTGCTCTGGATAATTATGATTGTTTGTTTGGTGGGATTATTGAATGTTTGAGAAGGTTGAATATTCTGAGTTATTAATTTTGTTAAATTGGTGGTTGTCGAATTGGTTTTCTTGAGATTTGGAAATGTTTCATTGTTGAAAATGAGTTGACTTTTGAAAAGATTTCATATTGGAATTTAGTTTAATTCTGAAAATGATTTAGTATTAGAAAAGATTTTATATTGAAATTTGGTTTAAAACAAATTTGAAAAGGATTTGATATTGGAAACCGTTTGATTATTAAAAATGAGTTACTGATTGGAAATGGTTGAGAAGGGTTTGAAGAAGGTTTGGATGGGACTCGAGAAGGATGGCAGAGTCCGAATTCTAGAGATGTTGCCGAAATTTTTATAAAAATTGGAAAGCTTTGTTTGAAGTGATTATTTAGAAAGATTTGGTTTTAAATATTATATGTTTTAAGTTTGATTTATTTAGAAAAGAATGAATTATGTTTTGCGTTTAAATTATTGATGAATCGAATGGTAGTTGTGATAATGAGGAATGATGAATTTGAAATTTCAATGAGATATGAACTGATATGAATTGATGATGAAAATGAACTAAAAGTAAATGAGACTTGTAAAATTGAGACAAATTGTTGACCTTCGGTACATAAGATGTGACCGGAAACTTTAACTCCCCGGGTTCTCTCATAGGCATATATATATATATATGAATTTGAGCTTGGAATTTTTCTCATGGATATTATTGAGCTTGGGGATGCGCGTACAGAGGGATTGCTTAATAGTTAGCTACCAGGATATGTCGGGTTGACTGTATAACCGACAGATGAGCTCATTAGCCATAGGATAGACATACATCATATGCATTTGTATGTTTTGTTTGGGTGTGCATGTTTTGGTTTGCCTATTTGTTTAACTATGCTTATCTGCTATTTGGCCTACTTGCTGTATTTGCATCCTATCTGTGTTTTCCTTGTTTGTATTGTATGTGTGTAACAAAGAGATTCCTCATGCTGGTGGTGGTAAAGCTGAAGGTTTTTTTTATTGCTGATTTGGTTGAGTTGCTTGAGTTGAGGGACTTTGATTGGTTTCTGATTGACGTATTAGTAAAGTATGAAAAATCAAGCTGGTTCAGCATAGACTTAATGAACCTATGCTTAGATCATATTGGTCATTTATACGGTCTAGAAAATTGATTAAGATTTTCTTATAAAAAAAGAAAGATTTTGGATTTCTGAAAAATTAAATATTATTTCTTTAAAAAGGTTTTGAATGATTAGCCGTTGATTTTTAAAAGATTCATAGGAAGAACGATAATTACTGCCTTGAAATCAATTCTTCTTTTTAAATGTATCTTCTTATAACAATTCTTAAATCCTCTATTGAGAACCCTTTCGAGGACGATGTTCTCACTCCCCTACAGAATTTCTTTTTTAGTGGCAGGTTCAGGAAGCTTTGGCACGAAGCTATGATCAAACTACAGAGCTTTATGTATATATATGTTTTCATTCTCTGTATTTGATTTAGTCTTAGATTTTATTTTACCCCTCGTCCTTTGTCATTTTAAGTTTTAGAAGGGCAGGACTTGTATATTTAGAAGTTTTGGATAAGTCTATGTATTTATTATTATGTGAATATGATATGTGATTATGTGATTTTAAAGTAAATATTTTTCACTTTAATAATTAAAGATTCGGTTTATTTTTGTGAAGGCTCAATATTAAATAAATATAGTATCAAATTAAAGGATTAGAGGTAAGTAATGCTTGAACTTTTAGTACAATTATGAGATGTTAAAAGTAAGAGTGTTATAGTACCTGCAAGAGACTCCAATACTTAAGTTAGCAAGGACTTTAAGCAGGTTTTTTAATAGATTAGATCTTTAATATACTTGAGAGTGTTAGTATATTTATAATAGGAAAAGATAACCACCTTTTAAAGTAGTTCCACCTTTAATGGTGGATAATTATTCCAAGAAAGTTGTTGAGATCTCTTCTCTAGATAGGTGGGAGATATCTTAAGAGTTAGTTACTTATTTAAATAAGTAGGGTTGAACTACGTCCAACCTCTATAAGGTCGAATAGGAGTAGATAATGCCACCTTTGTTGGGTGGGCTTTTGTTCTTTTTGGGTCTGGCTTTATTTTGGGCCAAGATATAAACAGTGCCTCTGCTTGAGCCTGGATTTTTATGAGGTCGGACTCGAGCATTTGTAGGTTCAATTTCCTATGTCAGGTATACCGCATTTGGTAGGTCGGATACTTGACGTGTTTTCAAAAACTTTTGAAACGTTGGATCCCTTTATGGCACGATGGCCACTACTTTTGGGGTTTTCTTGGAAACCGCGCACGTCATTAATGAAGGGTGTTGATTTACTCTTTTGCCCCTTGTATTTTATAAATACTCATTTTTCTTCCTCTTTCTTCTTTTTTGTTTCTAAATTGTTTCGTGTTCACTTCCTTTCACCATTTCTTTGCAACATTTGTTCTTCTTTCAAGATTTCTTTATCTTGAATTCTTGTTTGGGTATTTTTGCTCGTATGTTGGAGACTTTGAATCATACGTGTGTTGCTGTTTATTGTGCGTAAACTTTACTTCGTGTTTCTTTAAGGTTGGTTCCTTTGATCTTTTGAACTTTCCTTTGTGTTTTGGATAATGTGTCTCTACTTTTGTCAATATTTCTTTGTATGCTTGCTGATTTTATATAAATTGATTGTGAAAAGTTGCTTCTTTTGTTGTTGCTGTGAATCTGAATGTAGGGGTTTATTTTGTATTGCCCCCAATGGTGCCATTTTCTTATTAGAGAGGGCATCATTTACACATTTTGTAGATGTAGCGTAACCGTTGTGTGTTGGAAGGGTTTTGTAACGCTCTTGACCCAACCTCTTTTGAATACAAATGCTTGTGTTGTTTATTCTTGTCATATCGACTTGTAGTGATGATCTTCTTTTATTTCATTGTTGGTATAGCTTTTATGTCTCAGTCTATAATTCACAATATGTCATCTAAAGTACCGTTCGACCTGACTTGGGTAGATATATCTATTCTTGCTCCTATTCTTGTTATTGATAATGAATACGCTGAAACCTTTTGTAGACATCATAGGTTATCTTTGAATCGGGAGGATGAGAGGAGTGATGAGATTGTGGTTGTCGATCCTAAGGAAAGAGTTTGTTTCTCCCGACCTGATAGGTCAAAACGTCACTTCATCTGTGTATGATCGCTTTTTTACCAGGTTGGAGGTTAGTGACGAGCGGATAATTTATACGCTTTTTGGCATTGTTTTTAGTATATTTTTAGTATGTTTTAGTTAGTTTTTATTATATTTTTATTAGTTTTTATTTAAAATTCACTTTTCTAGACTTTACTATGAGTTTGTGTGTTTTTCTGTGATTTCAGGTATTTTCTGGCTGAAATTGAGGGACCTGAGCAAAAATCTAATTCAGAGGCTGAAAAAGGACTGCAGATGCTATTGGATTCTGACCTCCCTACATTCGAAGTGGATTTTCTGGGGCTACAGAAGCCCAATTGGCGCACTCTCAATTGCGTTGGAAAGTAGACATCCAGGTCTTTTCAGCAATATATAATAGTTTATACTTTGCCTGAGATTTGATGGCCCAAACTGGCGTTCCAAATCAGCTCAAAAATTCCCGGTGTTTAACGCCAGAACTGGCACAGAAGTGGGAGTCAAACGCCCAAACTGGCACAAAAGTTGGCGTTTAACTCCAAGAAAAGTCTCTACACATGGAAATTTCAATGCTCAGCCCAAGCACACACCAAGTGGGCCCGGAAGTGGATTTTTATGTCATTTACTCATTTCTGTAAATCCTAAGCTACTAGTTCTCTATAAATAAGACCTTTTGCTATTGTATTTTCATCTTGGTTCTTCTGGTTCCCTCTCTGGGGCCGAAGCCAATGATCACCATTATCACTTATGTATTTTCAATGGTGGAGTTTCTACACACCACAGATTAAGGTGTGGAGCTCTACTGTACCCCGAGTTTTAATGCAATTACTACTATTTTCCATTCAATTCAGCTTATTCTTGTTCTAAGATATTCATTCGCACCCAAGAACATGATGAATGTGATTATTATGTGACGCTCATCATCATTTTCACTTATGAACGCGTGCCTGACAACCACCTCTGTTCTACATGCAAACAAGGCTTGAATGTATATCTCTTGGATTCCTTAATCAGAATCTTCGTGGTATAAGCTAGAATCCATTGGCGGCCATTCTTGAGAATCCGGAAGGTTTAAACCTTGTCTGTGGTATTCTGAGTAGGATTCAGGGATTGAATGACTGTGACGAGCTTCAAACTCGCGATTGTGGGGCGTTAGTGACAGACGCAAAAGAATCACTGGATTCTATTCCGACATGATCGAGAACCGACAGATGAATAGCCGTGCTGTGATAGAGCGCGTTGAACATTTTCACTGAGAGGACGGGACTGTAGCCATTGACAATGGTGATGCCCAACATACAGCTTGCCATGAAAAGGAGTAAGAAGGATTGGATGAAGACATTAGGAAAGCAGAGAGACGGAAGGGACAAAACATCTCCATACGCTTATCTGAAATTCTCACCAATGAATTACATAAGTATCTCTATCTTTATTTTATGTTTTATTCATCTTTTAATTATCAATCCTCCATAACCATTTGAATCCACCTGACTGAGATTTACAAGATGACCATAGCTTGCTTCATACCAACAATCTCCATGGGATCGACCCTTACTCGCGTAAGGTTTATTACTTGGACGACCCAGTGCACTTGCTGGTTAGTTGTGTGAAGTTGTGATAAAGAGTTGAGATTGCAATTGAGCGTACCATGTTGATGGCGCCATTGATGATCACAATTTCGTGCACCAAGTTTTTGGCGCCGTTGCCGGGGATTGTTCGAGTTTGGACAACTGACGGTTCATCTTGTTGCTTAGATTAGGTATCTTTTCTTCAGAATTTTTAAGAATGAATTCTAGAGTTTCAAGGTGATGTTCTTATCATCACAAAAGCTGATTGATTCTCATCAATTTAGCTGTTGAATGTAATGTCCTGCTGAAGCTTGGCTAGCCATGTCTAATTTCTTTAGACTAAAGCTTTAGACTAACATTGCATGATTCCTGGAATTCTTATTAAAAATTTTGAATCTCTTTATTTTTTCTTCCATATAATTTTCAAAAAATCCAAAAAAAAATATAAAATCTTAAAATCAAAAATATTTTTATGTTTCTTGTTTGAGTCTAGTGTCTAATTTTAAGTTTGGTGTCAATTGCATGTCTTTATTCCTCTAAATTTCGAAAATTACATGCATTGTGTTCTTCATTGATCTTCAAGTTGTTATTGATGATTTCCTTGATCTGATCTTTAAATTTTCTTGTCTTGAGTGTTTTGTTGTTTCCATATGCATTCTCAATTTGCTAGTGTCAATAGTATACAAACTTCTAAGTTTGGTGTCTTGCATGTATTGTTTATTTGATCTTAGTGGCATTTTGATTATTCCTCATCATTAAAAATTCAAAAAAAAATTTATTTGTGTTTTTTCAAGTCAATAATACAGAGAATTGAAGATTCAGAACATGCAGCAGAGGAATTACACAGAAAAAGCTGGGCGTTCAAAACGCCCAGTGAGAAAGGAAAACTGGCGTTTAAACGCTAGCCAGGGTGGCTGGGCGTTTAACGCCCAAAAAGGTAGAGTTTTGGGCGTTAAACGCCAGAATGGATACCATTCTTGGCGTTTAACGCCAGGATGGCACAAGAGGGAATATTTTGTTTTTAATTCAGATTTTTTTTCAAGTTTTCATAATTTTTCATAATCAAATCTTTTTCAAATCATATCTTTTCAATCATATATTTTCAAAATCAATTTCTTTCCATTTTCAAAAATACTTGCTAACAAGTAATGATTTGATTCAAACATTTCAAGTATGTTGCCTTTTTTGTTGAGAAAGGTTTAATATCTGAATCATATCTTTTAAATTTCTTGTTAGTCAAGTCATTAATTTTAAAAATCAAATCTTTTTAAATTGTTTTTCAATCATATCTCTTTAAAACCATAACTTTTTAATCATATCTTCTTAATCACATCTTTTTCAAAATAGTTTTCAATCATATCCTTTTGATTTCTAGTTTCAAAATTTTTTTCAAAATCACTTTATTTCTTTCCCAACTTTAATTTTCGAAAATCATCAATCAAATTTTCAAAATTTCTTTTAATTATTTTAAAATCTTTTACTTTAATTTCAAAAATTCTTCCCCTCTTCTCACATCCTTCTATTTATGGACTAACACTCCTCCTCAATGCACAATTCGAACTCTATCCCTCTTGATAAGTTCGAATTCTTCTACCTCCTCCTTCTATTCTTCTTTTCCTCTGACACCTCAAGGAATCTCTATCCTGTGACATAGAGGATTCCATACTTTCTTGTTCTCTTCTCTTTCATATGAGCAGGAGCAAGGACAAAAGCATTCTTGTTGAGGCTGATCCTGAACCTGAAAGGACCTTAAAGCGGAAGCTAAGAGAAGCTAAAGCACTACTCTCTGGAGAGGACCTAACAGAAATCTTCAAACAAGAAGAAGACATGGCAGCCGAAAATAACAACAATGCCAACAATGCAAGGAAAGTGCTTGGTGACTTTACTGCACCTACTCCCGACTTCTATGGGAGAAGCATCTCTATCCCTGCAATTGGAGCAAACAACTTTGAGCTTAAGCCTCAATTAGTTTCTCTAATGCAACAGAATTGCAAGTTCCATGGACTTCCATTGGAAGATCCTCATCAGTTTTTAGCTGAAAATTCTTGCAAATCTGTGACATTGTCAAGACCAATGGGGTTGACCCTGAGGTCTACAGACTTATGCTATTCCCTTTTGCTGTAAGAGACAAAGCTAGGATATGGTTGGACTCACAACCTAAAGAAAGCCTGAACTCTTGGGAAAAGCTAGTTAATGCCTTCTTGGCAAAGTTCTTTCCACCTCAAAAATTGAGTAAGCTTAGAGTGGAAGTCCAAACCTTCAGACAGAAGGAAGGTGAATCCCTCTATGAAGCTTGGGAAAGATACAAACAATTGATCAGAAAGTGTCCTTCTAACATGCTTTCTGAATGGAGCATCATAGGTATCTTCTATGATGGTCTGTCTGAACTGTCCAAGATGTCATTGGACAGCTCTGCTGGAGGATCTCTTCATCTGAAGAAGACGCCTGCAAAAGCTCAAGAACTCATTGAAATGGTTGCAAATAACCAATTCATGTACACTTCTGAAAGGAATCCTGTGAACAATGGGACGAATCAGAAGAAAGGAGTTCTTGAGATTGATACTCTGAATGCCATATTGGCTCAAAACAAAATATTGACTCAGCAAGTCAATATGATTTCTCAAAGTCTGTCTGGAATGCAAGCTGCACCAAGCAGTACTAAGGACGCTTCATCTGAAGAAGAAGCTTATGATCCTGAGAACCCATCAATGGAAGAAGTGAATTACATGGGAGAAACCTATGGAAACACCTATAATCCTTCATGGAGAAATCATCCAAATCTCTCATGGAATGATCAACAGAGACCTCAACAAGGTTTCAACAACAATAATGGTGAAAGAAATAGGTTTAGCAATGGCAAGCCTTTTCCATCATCTTCTCAGCAACAGACAGAGAATTCTAAGCAGAGCCACTCTGACTTAGCAACCATGGTCTCTGATCTAATCAAAACCACTCAAAGTTTCATGACTGAAACAAGGTCCTCCATTAGAAACTTGGAGGCACAAGTGGGTCAGTTGAGTAAGAAAGTTACTGAACTCCCTCCTAGTACTCTTTCAAGCAATACAGAAGAGAATCCCAAAGGAGAGTGTAAGGCCATCAACATGGCCGAATTTGGAGAGGAGGAAGAGGCAGTGATCACCACTGAGGAAGACCTCAATGTACGTCCACTGGCCTCCAATGAGTTCCCTAATGAGGAACCATGGGAATCTGAGACTCACACTGAGACCATAGATATTCCATTGGATTTACTTCTGCCATTCATGAGTTCTGATGAGTATTCTTCCTCTGAAGAGGACGAAGATGTCACTGAAGAGCAAGTTGTTAAGTACCTTGGAGTAATCATGAAGCTAAATGACAAGTTATTTGGTAATGAGACTTGGGAGGATGAACCCTCTTTGCTCACCAAAGAATTGGATGACTTGACTAGGCAGAGATTACCTCAAAAGAGACAGGACCCTGGGAAGTTCTCAATACCTTGTACATTAGGCACCATGACCTTCGAGAAGGCTCTGTGTGACCTAGGGTCAAGCATAAACCTCATGCCTCTCTCTGTAATGGAGAAGCTAGGGATCTTTGAGGTACAAGCTGCAAGAATCTCACTAGAGATGGCAGACAATTCAAGAAAATAAGCTTATGGACTTGTAGAGGATGTTCTAGTAAGGATTGAAGACTATTACATCCCTGCTGATTTCATAGTCCTAGAGACTGGGAAGTGCATGGATGAATCCATCATCCTTGGCATACCCTTCCTAGCCACAGCAAAGGCTGCGATTGATGTTGACAGCGGAGAATTGATCATTCAAGTGAATGAAGAATCCTTTGTGTTTAAGGCTCAAGGATATCCCTCTGTAACCATGGAGAGGAAGCATGAAGAGCTTCTCTCAAAATAGAGTCAAACAGAGCCCTCACAGACAAACTCTAAGTTTGGTGTTGGGAGACCACAACCAAATTCTAAGTTTGGTGTTGAACCCCCACATTCAAACTCTAAGTTTGGTGTTGGGAGGTTCCAACATTGCTCTGAACATCTGTGAGGCTCCATGAGAGCCCACTGTCAAGCTACTGACATTAAAGAAGCGCTTGTTGGGAGGCAACCCAATGTTATATTTATTTATTTTCCATTGTTATTTTATGTTTTCTATAGGTTGATGATCATGTGAAGTCACAAAAACAATTGAAAAAGCAAAAACAGAAAGAAAAAAAGCACACCCTGGAGGAAAAGCCTGCTGGCGTTTAAACGCCAGTAAGGGCAGCAAATGGGCGTTTAACGCCCAGTCTGGCACCATTCTGGGCGTTTAACGCCAGAAAGGGGCACCAGACTGGCGTTTAATGCCAGAAAAGGGCAGCAGCCCGGCGTTTAACGCCAGGATTGGCAGAAAGGGCGTTTTGCACGCCACTTGGTGCAAGAATTAGTTATCCTTGACACCTCAAGATCTATGGACCCCACAGGATCCCCACTTATCCCACCACTCTCTCTCTTCTTCACCCATTCACCAATCACCTCAATACCTCTTTCCCAAAAATCCCTCACCTATCAAATCCCACCATTCTCTTCACCACTCACATCCATCCTTCATAAAACTCCACCTACCTCACCATTCAAATTCAAACCACTTTCCCTCCCAAACTCACTCATAATGGCTGAACCATAGCCCCCTCTCCACCCCTATATAAACCCATCTTCACCCCCTCATTTTCACACAACCTAAACACTACTTCTCCCCCTTGGCCAAACCACAAAGCCCCTCTCCATCTCCTCTATTTCTTCTTCTTCTACTCTCTTTTTTCTTCTTTTGCTCGAGGACGAGCAAATCTTCTAAGTTTGGTGTGGTAAAAGTGTTGCTTTTTGTTTTTCCATAACTATTTATGGCACCTAAGGCCGGAGAAACCTCTAGAAAGAGGAAAGGGAAGGCAAAAGCTTCCACCTCCGAGTCATGGGAGATGGAGAGATTCATCTCAAGGGTGCATCAAGACCACTTCTATGAAGTTGTGGCCATGAAGAAGGTGATCCTCGAGGTCCCTTTCAAACTCAAAAAGAGTGAATATCCGGAGATCCAACATGAGATCCGAAGAAGAGGTTGGGAAGTTCTTACCAACCCCATTCAACAAGTCAGAATCTTAATGGTTCAAGAGTTCTATGCCAATGCATGGATCACCAAGAACCATGATCAAAGTATGAACCCGGACCCAAAGAATTGGCTTACAATGGTTCGGGGGAAATGCTTAGATTTTAGTCCGGAAAATATAAGGTTGGCATTCAACTTGCCCATGATGCAAGGAGATGAACACCCCTACACTAGAAGGGTCAACTTTGATCAAAGGTTGGACCAAGTCCTCATAGACATTTGTGAAGAGGGCGCTCAATGGAAGAGAGATTCAAGAGGGAAGCCGGTTCAACTGAGAAGGCATGATCTCAAGCCCGTGGCTAGGGGATGGTTGGAGTTTATCCAACGCTCAATCATTCCCACTAGCAACCGGTCCGAAGCTACTATAGACCGGGCTATCATGATTCATAGCATCATGATTGGAGAGGAAGTAGAAGTTCATGAGGTTATATCCCAAGAACTTTATAAGGTGGTGGACAAGTCCTCTACCTTGGCAAGGTTAGCCTTCCCTCATCTCATTTGTCACCTTTGTAATATAGTTGGAATTAACATAGAGGGAGACATCCTCATTGATAAGGACAAGCCCATCACTAAGAAGAGGATGGAGCAAACAAGAGATCCCACTCATGGACATGAGGAGATTCCTCATCATGAAATCCCTGAGATGCCTCAAGGGATGCACTTTCCTCCACAAAACTATTGGGAGCAAATCAACACCTCCCTAGGAGAATTGAGTTCCAACATGGGACAACTAAGGGTGGAGCACCAAGAACATTCCATCCTCCTCCATGAAATTAGAGAAGATCAAAGAATCATGAGAGAGGAGCAACAAAGGCAAGGAAGAGACATTGAGGAGCTCAAGCACTCCATAAGATCTTCAAGAGGAAGAACAAGTCGCCATCACTAAGGTGGACCCGTTCTTTAATCTCCTTGTTCTTTATTTTTCTGTTTTTCGAAAATTATGCTTTATGTTTTATTTATGTTTGTGTCTTATGATCATTGGTGTCTTAGTGTCTATGCCTTAAAGTTATGAATGTCCTATGAATCCATCACCTTTCTTAAATGAAAAATGTTTTAATTACAGAAGAACAAGAAGTACATGATTTCGAATTCATCCTTGAAACTGGTTTAGTTATTTGATGTGGTGACAATACTTTTTGTTTTCTGAATGTATGCTTGAACAGTGCATATGTCTTTTGAATTTGTTGTTCATGAATGTTAAAATTGTTGGCTCTAGAAAGAATGATAGAAAAGGAGAAATATTATTGAGGATCTGAAAAATCATAAAAATGATTATTGAAGCAAGAAAAAGCAGTGAATTCAAAAAAAAAAGCAAGCAGAAAAAGCCAATAGCCCTTTAAACCAAAAGGCAAGGGTAATAAAAAGGATCCAAGGCTTTGAGCATCAGTGGATAGGAGGGCCTACAGGAATAATATCCTGGCCTAAGCGGCTAAACCAAGCTGTCCCTAACCATGTGCTTGTGGCGTGAAGGTGTCAAGTGAAAACTTGAGACTGAGCGATTAAAGTCGTGATCCAAGGCAAAAAGAGTGTGCTTAAGAACCTTGGACACCTCTAATTGGGGACTCTAGTAAAGCTGAGTCACAATCTGAAAAGGTTCACCCAGTTATGTGTCTGTGGCATGTATGTATCCGGTGGTAATACTGGAAAACAGAGTGCTTTGGGCCACGACCAAGACTCATAAAGTAGCTGTGTTCAAGAATCAACATACTTAACTAGGAGAATCAATAACATTATCTGGATTCTGAGTTCCTATAGAAGCCAATCATTCTGAACTTCAAAGGATAAAAGTGAGATGCCAAAACTGTTCAGAGGCAAAAAGCTACAAGTCCCGCTCATCTAATTGGAGCTAAGTTTCATTGATATTTTGGAGTCCATAGTATATTCTCTTCTTTTTATCCTATTTGATTTTTAGTTGCTTGGGGACAAGCAACAATTTAAGTTTGGTGTTGTGATGAGCGGATAATTTATACGCTTTTTGGCATTGTTTTTAGTATGTTTTAGTTAGTTTTTATTATATTTTTATTAGTTTTTATTTAAAATTCACTTTTCTGGACTTTACTATGAGTTTGTGTGTTTTTCTGTGATTTCGAGTATTTTCTGGCTGAAATTGAGAGACCTGAGCAAAAATCTGATTCAGAGACTGAAAAAGGACTGCAGATGCTGTTGGATTCTGACCTCCCTGCATTCGAAGTAGATTTTCTGGGGCTACAAAAGCCCAATTGGCGCGCACTCAATTGCGTTGGAAAGTAGACATCCACGACTTTCCAACAATATATAATAGTCTATACTTTGCCCGAGATTTGATGGCCCAAATTGGCGTTCTAAATCAGCTCAAGAATTTCCGGCGTTTAACGCCGGAACTGGCACAGAAGTGGGAGGTAAACGCCCAAACTGGCACAAAAGCTGGCGTTTAACTCCAAGAAAAGTCTCTACACATGGAAGCTTCAATGCTCAGCCCAAGCACACACCAAGTGGGCCCAGAAGTGGATTTTTATGTCATTTGCTCATTTCTGTAAATCCTAAGCTACTAGTTCTCTATAAATAAGACCTTTTGCTATTGTATTTTCATCTTGGTTCTTCTGGTTCCCTCTCTGGGGCCGAAGCCAATGATCACCATTATCACTTATGTATTTTCAACGGTGGAGTTTCTACACACCACAGATTAAGGTGTGGAGCTCTGCTGTACCTCGAGTATTAATGCAATTACTACTATTTTCCATTCAATTCAGCTTATTCTTGTTCTAAGATATTCATTCGCACCCAAGAACATGATGAATGTGATGATTATGTGACGCTCATCATCATTCTCACTTATGAACGCGTGCCTGACAACCACCTCCATTCTACATGCAAACAAGGCTTGAATGTATATCTCTTGGATTCCTTAATCAGAATCTTCGTGGTATAAGCTAGAATCCATTGGCGGCCATTCTTGAGAATCCGGAAGGTCTAAACCTTGTCTGTGGTATTCTGAGTAGGATTTAGGGATTGAATGACTGTGACGAGCTTCAAACTCGCGATTGTGGGGCGTTAGTGACAGACGCAAAAGAATCACTGGATTCTATTCCGACATGATCGAGAACCGACAGATGAATAACCGTGTTGTGACAGAGCGCGTTGAACATTTTCACTGAGAGGACGGGACTGTAGCCATTGACAACAGTGATGCCCAACATACAGCTTGCCATGGAAAGGAGTAAGAAGGATTGGATGAAGACAGTAGGAAAGCAGAGAGACGGAAGGGACAAAGCATCTCCATACGCTTATCTGAAATTCTCACCAATGAATTACATAAGTATCTCTATCTTTATTTTATGTTTTATTCATCTTTTAATTATCAATCCTCCATAACCATTTGAATCCGCCAGACTGAGATTTACAAGATGACCATAGCTTGCTTCATACCAACAATCTCCGTGGGATCGACCCTTACTCGCGTAAGGTTTATTACTTGGACGACCCAGTGCACTTGCTGGTTAGTTGTGCGAAGTTGTGATAAAGAGTTTAGATTGCAATTGAGCGTACCATGTTGATGGCGCCATTGATGATCACAATTTCGTGTACCAGTTAGCCTTCCCTTTTCCGACTTTGAAAGTGAAGTCCTTAAAGCTTGTAATATTGCCTCTACTCAATTGCATCCCAATTCTTGAGATTTCTTGAAAATATACTAACTTTTATGTCGGAAACTTGATGTCCAACCTTCTCTTAAGGTCTTCTCTTATCTTTTTGTCTTTACCAAGCCTTTTAGTTCCAAAAAATAGGGTTGGGTCTCTTTCTGAACTGTCTAGGGGAGAAAAGTCTTTGCCATATTTGACGATTCTTTTCACTATTTTAAAATTTACTTTTTAAGATCCGTTCTGTTGAGGGTGTCCAACCTTTCTTTCTGGGTGAAGGAGATGAGCCTATTTTCCGTTTATATTGGGAAAAATATCATGTAATAGTTAAGTATAATGTGGATGACTTAGATGAGATTAAGGAGAGTGTAGTCGGTCTATCCCAGAATTGTTGGGGCCAAGCTCCTTATCTGAATACCAAGAAGTTTTTAGGGAATCCAAGCCAACTTCAATCCGAACTAGGTAGTCTTCTTTTCATTTTTTAAATGTAGTTTTGTTGACTTTGTTTTTATGGTTGATGTGATCTAAACCTTAATGTCGAGCAGATAAAATGGCTCCTAACCGACCGTGATGAAAACACTTTGGACCGCAAGAAAAATGTTATTGCTCGAAACATATAATTAAAAAAAGTCGATGAAACTGTTGATCTCTCCTACCCTTCCAAATTGGACTCAGGTGCCTCAGCCCATCCTTCCTTCCTTCCTTCCTCTAGCTCGGCCAAAGAAACAGTTCTTCCTCCACCTTTCGATTCCAAGTCGAACCCTAAAAGGTGTAAAACCTCGGAATCGAGGGTATTTATAAGCAGAGTTTTAATGACATTGTTTGGAGTGAGAAGCACATTCTTTTCCACAGCTTTATCAGTATGGATGATGTTTCTGTAAAGAGTCATCTCCAGCTTATAGCCCGAGGTGGAGTCCGGGCAGCCGGGATTTGTGCAGCTTTGTTAAGGGAGCTGGAGAAGAGTCCTCTTGGTGCTACTCAGTGCTCTTTGATTGATTTACAGGGTGAAGTGGCATAATTGAGGGAGTCAAAGAAGGAGTGGGATTGTGAAAGGGAATCTCTTCTTTCCGACCTTGGCAAAGCTCGAGAAAGAACAAAACAGGCAGAGGCAGCTTTAGCCATGGCGAAGGGCTTGAAAAAGAAGGCTGAAGAGAGTTATACCCGAGTCTTTGGAGAGAAGCTTGACTTGGTGGACGAGATTAGTAAATCCAGGAAGAAATATGCAGAGCTTGAGAAAACCATAATCGAAGGCATGGACGAGATGGTAGTGAATCTAAAGGCTCAGTTTTGAGTTGTTGCTCCCGAATCAGACCTTTTCCTCATTAGCCCAAACAATATTGTAGTTGATGGAAAGATTGTTCTTACCCCTGATGATGAAGAGGACACTCCTATGCCCGATCCAAAGACCTTGGGGGCCTAAGTCAGACAAGCTTCTCAAGCTCCCGCTTCTCAATTGGATGGTGAGGCCCTCCCTTCTGCAACTCTCCCGACTTCTGCAGTGTCGATGTCTGAATCTCTCCTAACTTCTTCTACCCAGCTTGAAGATGTCATTACTAGTGGAGAGCTCCTCCCTCTGTAATTTCTAGCTTTGAATGGCCTGACTTGTGGGTCTTATATGAACAATTTAACTTTTTTGAAATAGTTGTAATTTGAACAACTTTTATTTTTTGTTAGAAACCTTTTTCCATTATCCTGATAGTGGTTTTTGGCGTGAATGATTGTGTTGTTAAACATCTTTCCCTAGTTGGTACTGCTATTAGTTCAATAGAAATTTCTATTGTTTTAATAACTCTCAATGCTATTTTTTACTAAGTTGGAAAAGACGTTGGCGAAGTAAATTGTTCATTTTTTAACCTTTCTTAAATAAGTATTATTTTTTCTTAGATGTCTGAGTTTCAGCTTTAAGTAGTCAGACTTTATCAAGTTACTCTTACATTTCGTTTTGGGTCCGGCTCAATTAAGGTCGGACCACAAACTGCTTATATAACTTCTTACACTAATTTGTACCTCGTTGCTTCATCTTGCCAACCATTCAGGCGGGCAAGGATTTTCATGGTTTTTGAGCTTAAATTAATGCGTTTAAATGGGAAAGTTGGTAAAAACATGAATTATTATTAATAGAAAAAGATTTACATAAGTCAGCTTGCTACTAAGAATTTTCTTTTTACCCTTAGCCCTTGCTATGGTGCCTCATTAAAACTCCTTTCAGGAAAACCCTTCTCGGGAAAAAACCATGAAGTCAGAAAAAGAATAAACCAGAAAACAAGGTGCGCTTTCTAAATGTAGTACCTATTTAAGTTACATGCGTGCCACAACCCTGAGAACTCGTTCCTCTTTAAGTCGGACATTTTATAGTAACCTTTTTTCTAAGACTTTGACAACCGTGTAAGATCCTTTCTAGTTTGCAGCCAGCTTTCCCTCGCCTGACTTTTGAACTCCGATATCATTTCGGATTAGTATGAGGTTGTTTGTGGTGAAGCTTCTCCTGATGACTTTCTTATTGTACCTTAAGGCCATCCTTTGTTTTAGTGCTTCTTTTTTTATCTGAGCTTGTTCTCGAACTTCTGGGAGGAGGTCAAGTTCTTCCTTTTGTGCTTGGACATTGATCACTTCATCATAAAATCTAACTCTTGGAGATTTTTTGGCGATCTGTACAAGAATCATGGCCTCTATACCATAAGCAAGTCGGAAAGATAATTTTCCAGTTGTTGAGTGGGAGTTGTTCGATATTCCCACAAGACTTGAGGGAGCTCATCTGTCCATGCTCCCTTTGCATCTTGTAGTAGGCATTTTAACCCGTCTAATATGACTTTGTTTCAACTTTGGCTTATCTATTGATTTGAGAGTGTTCTACCGATGTGAACTGGTGCTTAATCTTGAGGCTGGCCACTAGGCTTCTAAAGGTTGAGTTGATGAATTGAGTTCCGTTGTCCGTGGTGATGGAGTGTGAAACTCCAAACCGGGTGACAATATTTTTGTAGAGAAACTTCTAACTTCTTTGCGCTGTAATAGTTACTAAAGATTCTGCCACAACCCACTCAGTAAAATAATTAATACCTACTATGGGGCTTGTGGGAATGGTCCGAGGATATCTAAGCCCTATTTTGCAAATGGCCAAGGTGAGGTAACACTAATTAGTTCTTCTGGAGGCGCTACATGGAAGTTGGCATACTTTTGACAAGATAGACACTTTTTAATGAAGTCGGCCGCTTCTCTTTGCAAGGTCGGTCAAAAGAAGCCGGCTCGGATCACTTTCTTGGCTAGTGATTGTGCTCTTAAATGGTTTTCACATATGCCATTATGAACTTCTTTTAAGACCTCCTTAGTCTTGGATGTCGGGACACACTTCAATAGAGGTGTGGATACCCCTCTTTTGTAGAGAACATTGTGGACCAAGGTATAATTTTGTGCTTCCCTTATAAGCCTCTTTGCTTCCTTTTCGTCTGTAGAAAAGATATCGAATTTAAGATATTCGACTATGGAAGTCATCTATCCTAAACTTTGTTTGGATATGGCCATTGTGTTCGACTTGTTATCTTCCTTCAGCGCTGATGGTGCGTCGAGAGTTTCCTGGATCAAGCTTCTATTGTTACCCCCTGGTTTGGTGCTAGCTAATTTAGAGAGGGCATCAGCTCGAGTATTAGATTTTCGAGCTATATGTCGGACCTCTCTTTCTGAGAACTGAGCTAATTGTTCTCGTGCTTCATCCAGGTACTTATTCATATTGGGATTTTTAGCTTGATAAGCCCCGTTGACTTGGAAGATTATCACTTGAAAGTCACTAAACACGATCAACCCTTCTGTCCCGACTTCTTTAGCCAGCTTCAAGCCAGCAAGTAAGGCTTCATATTCTGCTTGGTTGTTAGAAGAAGAAAACTCGAACTTTAATGATAGTTCAATTCGAGTTCCTTTTTCATTTTTCAGAATAACCCCTGCTCCACTTTCAGCTTTATTGGATGATCCATCCACATATAGACTCCAGATTGTAGGGCTTTTGTGGCCTTCAGTGTATTTGAAAGTCGGTCAGATACTGAAATTTGATTATTGTCCGAGTTTCATACCTTAAGTCGAAATCGGACAATTTTATGGCCCATTATAGCATCCTTCCTACGATGCCCATCTTCTGTAGAATATACTTTATGGGTTAATTAGTTCGGTCCTTTATAGTGTGAGCTTGAAAATAAGGCCAGAACCTTCTGGAAGTGATGATAAGGGTGTATGCAAACTTTTCTATCTTTTGATAGTTTAGTTCTACCCCCTATAGAGCTTTGCTCACAAAGTAAATAAATTGTTGTCCGTGTTCTTCTTCTCGGACCAAGGGTGAAACTATAGCCCGACTTGCTACTGCTAGATAGAGAATGAGCTCCTCCCCTGGGACAAGTAGGGTGAGGATTGGGGGTTGACTTAGAAATGTTTTAAAGTTTTTGAAGGCTTGTTCGTATTATCGAGTCCATTCAAATTGGTTCCTTTTTTTGAGTATTGAGAACAATGGTATAGACTTTAAGGCTAATCCTGCTAGGAACCTGGACAACGCTGCCAACTTTCTATTTAGTTGTTAGACTTTCTTGAGATAAGTCGGGCCTTTCATGTCTAATATTGATGTGCATTTGTCCGGGTTGGCCTCTATACCTCTTTGAGTGAGCATTAAGTCTAAGAACTTCCCGGCCTCCACTACAAAGGTGCACTTTAAAGGATTAAGTCTCATCCCGTGCTTTCTTATTGTGGTAAATACCTCAGCTAGGTAAGACAAAAGATTAAGGTCGTCTCTGGTCTTGATAAGCATGTTATCCACATACACTTCCATTAATTTTTTCAGGTGAGATGAAAATACCGTGTTCATCAATTGTTAATATGTGGCCTCGTCATTGTTCAATCCAAATGGCATTACTACATAACAATAGTTAGCCTTTGGAGTGATGAAAGATGTATTCTCCTAGTCTGGTTTGTACATCGGGATTTGATTGTAACCTGAATATGCATCCATAAAAGAGAGACATCTATATCTTGAAGCTGAATCAACCAATGCATCAATGCTTCAAAGAAGATATGGATCGTTGGGACAAACTTTTTTGAGGTTGATGTAATCAACACACATCCTCTATTTTCCATTTTGCTTTTTCACAAGGACCATATTAGCCAACCACAAAGGGTATTTTACCTCCCTTATAAACCCAGCCTCTAGCAAAGCTTGCACTTGTTCTTCTACTACTTGTGTTTTTTCAGGACCGAGTTTTCACCGCTTTTGCTAGACAGGTCGGGAGCCTGGATAAACGATGAGTTTGTGATTCATGACACCAGGGTCAATACCGGGCATATCATAGTAATAAACCACTATTTTATGATTTATTTTGTACTGAATCGAGTGGATTTTATCCCTTATTCTCACACTTTTTCATAGAATTCGCATGTTTTCTATTTTCCTTTCTAATTTTGTGCTATGATTGAAAACATGCTTCTTTGGCCTTAACTTTGCTAATTTTAATCCTCTCTTATTACCATTCGAAGCCGTGATATGTTTGTTAAGTGTTTTTAGGGTTCATAGGGCAGGAATGACTTAGAGGATGGAAAGGAAGCATGCAAAAATGGAAGGAATACAAGAAATTGAAGGAATTGCTAAGATGTCAATCCTGACCTCTTCGTACTAAATCGATCATAACTTGAGCTGCAGAGGTTCGAATGAGGCGGTTCCAATTGCGTTGGAAAGCTAACATCCGGGACTTCAAAATGATATGCAATTTGGCATAGTTACCTTGCAGTTAGGTGACGCGCACGCGTGGTATGACGCGTACGCGTAACTGGTGCGGCAGACAAGCCAGGCGTACGCGTGACCACGTAGGCTTTCTAGGCGAAGAGGTTGGAGTTTTTTTATAAGAGCTCAATAAGATTTGCCTTTAAACTTTCATCAAAATCGTCTCCTATATTTGTTGTCTTTTCTACCTGATCTCCGATTTGAACTTTTTTTACTTTTTCCTCAAGTTGTGGACACAGTTCTTTTGGTATTCGAACATTGCTGAGCTCAATAGTATTAACTTCCTTACCTTTGGTACCACCCTTTGGGTTGAGACTTTCATTGTAACACTTTCTTACTAATTTTTTGTCTCCTTTTATAGTGGCAATTTTTTCTGCAGTTAAAAATTTCATGTACAGGTGAAGTGTAGAAATGACTGCAGCTAATCAGTTTAAAGTTGTCCGACCTATCAATTTAATGTCCTGCTATATAATGTCCTGCTATATATAAGCCCTGCTATAATCGGTTCAATTGGAAACTTCATGCATAGGGGAATGCATATACTAACAAATGCCTTGCTATTTAATCAAGTTCTGTCCACTTAAGCCATATATGATGCAGCTTCAGCGTGTCTCTCATTTCATCATTTCATGTTTTCAACTATATGACTAATCATCTTCCCTGCTTTTTAATTTCGCAGATACTTAAAGGTTGTGAAACCTGTAGCGGAAAAGGAGCCATCAAATGCCCTAGATGTAAGGTCATATATATATATATATATATTCCTTAAACATCCACCTTCCTTCCCTAACACATTATTTATTCTTTGCTCGATTTTTTTTAACAAATTCGTTCAAATACTGGTTATTTATTTTGGAGTATATGACAGGGGACGGGAAAGAATAAGAAGAATGGGAATATATTTGAAAGATGGAAGTAAGTTATTCTCCCTCGCATATTTGAATGGGAATATATTTTTGAAATCTATACACATTTGTATATATTTATTTTCAAGGATTAAAATTTGGTTGACTTTATAGTGATGTGTACTGTATCAGCATTTTTTTGTTTCTATCAACATTGTGATCCATGATATAAGTATATAACGTTATTCAAGTAGTTAAGAGGTCTTGATCACTTGTTTAATCCAACAATCACTATCTGATCTTCTCTTCATTAGTAACAATAATATAATATAATATTATATACAACTATAGCTCTTTTTATTCTTGTACTTTTCTTTTATTTTAAGTAGAATCATAAAAAGAGAAATGATGAATCTTGATAGGTGGACTGGATCTTGGAAACTACGAGCGCTTTATGGATATCAAGTTGACTCGTGATAATAACATAACCACTGGGAATATTTACCAGGCAAGTTTCTTTTTTTTTCTTTCTTTCTTCACACTCCAACATGTTTTCAATTCAATAATATATGATGTTGTTTACTTGTTTCAGTTCAGTGTTTTCTCCTCTTTTAGATTCTGAACCAAAAAAAAAAAGGAAATTGCAAATTTACAAAAGAACCCCTTGTTTATGTTTATCTCCTTCAGTTTTGGATTTTTTAAACCAGTCAAGAGTTAACAATATTCAACTCATTAATTTGTGGTTGTGGTTGCTGATGCAGCGCACATTAAGTATGCTTGACATAAAAATAATCTAGATAAAGTTGCATTGACTGCTAATACTTCTGTACTTTTTCCAAAATTGTTAATAGGACTTGGATGAAAGCATGCCTCTTACACTTTCTTTAGCTTCTTTATTACAAGGTAGCACCTTGTTAAGTTTATTTCTCAGCCCATTGTATAACTTGTCCATGTTATATATTTGCAGAGCTTGGTTCAGTTTGTGAAAAAAAGTACCGTTACTCTTGCACTCTATGTGTTTGTTATTTTGCTTCTTAGAAATTAGAATCATTTAATTACTTTCAATTTAGTGTTTCAATAACTCTCTTGCATTCTTTGTATATTGAAGAATTACTACTCAATTACTATGATGAAATAATACATATTTTGGTTCGGTTTAAGTACAGGGCGGGGATATGATCTGTGGCATTTCCAATTAGGTGGGACCAGCTATGTTTCCATTTTTAACTAAGTGAAAAATTTTGAATTCTTCGTGATTTTACAAGAGGAGGTAGATGGTGAAATTGAAGACAAAAGTGAAATAAATGATAGACGTCCACTAGAGATTCCAAAAGGATGAGGTGAAAAGAATTTGAAGAGGCTTAAAAGCAGTGGAAAGTCAAAAAATTCTTTGGAGACTAGGAATTCTGGTGGGTTAATTTCTCAAGCTCATGCCAATGCTACTAGAAATGTTATGATGCCATAAGTCGACTTTTTAGCTCACAGCTCATGTCCTTCGGGCTCCTTTTTTTGCATGCCTATGCTAATACTTCTCAAAGAAATAATTAGTGGATATGATTTGCTTAATTATTTGTATAAAAATTATTATTTTTTATTTCTAATACTAATAAAAAAAATTATATTTTATGTTTGATATTTTATTTGAGTTATATAATATTTTATTTATAGGTTATGATTTTTTGTTATTATGAAATTTTAAACAAAAAATTATTTATTTAACGTGGTAAAAATAATAGTTAAAAATATTTTTTTAAACGATAAAAAATGTCATTTTTATTCGGTAAAAATAGTTGTTTATGAATGTCGTTTTAAACAACATGAAATACCATTTTAACTCGGTAAAAATGTCGGTTTCAAATGTCGTTTTAACCAATTAAAAAACGCTGTTTTATCCGAAAATAATGATGGTTTGAACTGCCGTTTTAATCAACAAAAAAATGCCGTTTTATCCGAAAATAATGGCGGTTGGAACCAACTAAAAAATGCCGTTTTATCCGAAAATAACGGCAGTTTGAATCGCCATTTTAACCAACCAAAAAATGTCGTTTTAACATGTTAAAAAACCGCCGTAATAACCAAATGACGCTTAGAATTCCAGCGTTTTTTTAGCCACCATTTAAGGTAATAATGACGGTTCAAACCGCCGTAATAACCCTAAAAAATCGTTGTAATTACCAACATTTTTTGTAGTGACCCAAGGTCAGCATTGTGTCAAGATTTGCTTCCTAACTACACTTTACAATTCTAGTGCATTGCATTGTTTTATTTCTTTAACTGTTATACGTGAATTGGGACGAGATGAGGAAACAGAACACACTTGAGAACTAGAAGATAAGATAAAGACCGATTACTTGCACCTGTTTACAGGTAAAGAAAATTTTGAGAAAATTTTTTTTTTTTTTTACGGAATAGGATGTAACAATTTTAATTTTTGCACTAATTTCTTAAAATAATATTTTAAGGCGATTAATTTTATTTTGACAAATTGATTTTGAACTCTAAAATAAAATAAATGATAATATAATTTAATTATTATGTTATTTATTTATTTTACTTTCTCTAATTATAATGGAGTTTAGATAATAATATTAATATTATTATTAAATTTAATTTTTGTCTATATAAATAATTATGGTATTTCATTTAAGATATTTATAATTTGAATGCCAGATTCAATTACACCGAAACTTGAGACCAGCCCTTACCCACTAAATCACCTTTCACTAAATTAAACAGCCGAACCATTCCTTGCAAAGAAGAAGGAATAGAAATGTGGAATCACATTAAGTAATGGTATTACATAAAATCTAATATCACCACTAATTATTATTATTCCTTTGATTTTATCCATCTTTGGCCAAAGCCAAGAGAGGACCGTGGAGCATAATAAAACATAAGACACCTCATTTAGTTTCATTAAAATGTGTCATGTAATGAAACATTCTTATCCTTTAATCCAATATGACCGAATCCCTTTTGGAGGAAGAAAGAAAAGAGAGATTTTAACATTTAACCATTTGGTAATAAGGCCTTGACACATAAGCTTTTTATTTCCAATTCAAGTTTTCCACTAAAAGCAAAAAAACACTTTCCTTAATCTTTCATTTATTAAACGTATTGCATGAAGAAAAGAGAAAGTGAACGAGAGCTTCTATCAGAGAAATCGTGACCCTCCACTATTTTCCTTTTCCGATTTTTTCTAATTCGTAACTCTAATAAAAAATCTAATTTAATAAAAGAATTTGTATCTTCTGCTTTTATACGTTGGTATTACTTTTATATGATAGAAGTTGAAAGTAACGTAGCTTCATTTTTTCTCGAGTTCGACCAATTAGAGTTCTGGAGACATAGACAATTTCTGACATTTTTTTCTTCAGCAATTCGATCAAAAATTTTTTTTAAAATTTTTGTTAATTTTAAATTCGTACGGAAGTAAAGTTTGATCTTTATAATAATTAAATATGAATTTAATAAGTGAATATTGATTTGATTGATTACTATTTGAGTTTAATTAAGTTTACATTGAAATTCTGTGAAATTATTGTCGTTGTTTATGAATTACGGTTCGGCCGTGCAGAACAGCCCAACTGGAGTTATTTTGATGATTTTGGGGCTGTTGTGAATGAAAATTATTGATTAAAAGTGATAAAGTTTGATGGCCGAAAGATTAAACTAAAAGCTGTGAAAAATCAGCAACCGAAAAACTCAAAAACGGATTAAAATACAAGTAATATTTTGAAAGGAAAGGATTAAGGGTTTCAGTTTTGATATAAAAGAAAGATTAGTAATTGTATTTTATTTTTGAAGGATAATATTGTATTTGTATATAAAAAATCGAGGTATAACTTGTAATTGTATAAGCTTTCGAGTATTTGGGTGATAAGTAAAGTTCAAGGATAAAATGGGTATTTTATAAAAATTTAGGTTATATTTATAATTATAAAAATAAGTGAGAGTTCAAATATAATTTTATAAAGGAAAAATAGACAAAAGTACACTCGAATTTTCACACGGTGGACAGATGTACTCCTAAATTTTTTAATGAGTCATTTTCACACATGAATATAAAACTTCGTTGTCAATTCTACCTTTTCGTGACCTGAGTAAATTTTTCGATGGTGGTGGAGGCCAGGTGGCACGGTATTGTATGATGTGGCCAATTTGAGGTGACACTGTGGAAAATAGAAATATTCATTATGAAATTTGTTGAAATAAATATAAGAAAAGGGAATAATGAAATAACTCATCTTCCTTCTCTAATCTCTTCGAACCATATGAACCCTAACACAGGAAATGATAACAACAATTTTTTAAACTCTAATCAGAAATCTGTAAGTCCAAATGAGAACACCAAAATCAAAAAATTCATTTGTCCAAAGCAACTAATTTTGAGTTGCAGCCATTGTTCTAGTTTTACTTGCTGATTTTCTTCCACTGCTTCCGATCAAGCTTGTTCAGATACTCCCATGCTCCAGTATTGATCCGTTGTAGTCTCAACAGTGCAGCATCAAATTCTTGAGTTGTGGTCACTCCCACACTGCCCCTTTGAGTTGTTTGTCCTTCCATCTCTTTGTGAAATTATTCCAAATATGCATATCACAGAAGCGATGATGAACTCCAGGCATAATTTGTTGTATAGCTGGAATTAGACCCTGTTCAATTAATATGTGTAAATGCATACCTTTTGTTGGTCACTAATGAAGTTTCAACCATGAACCTTGTAGTTGTCCAAGTCATTGTGTAAATGCTCCAAGAGTTATCTCTAGTTTCTGAATTCACCACGACATAAGCAATTGGAAAAATCTAGTTGTTGGCATCTTGACCTATTGCAGTGAGTAGAAGTCCTCTATAGAAGCCCTTTAAGAATGTGCCATCAAGGCCAATGAAAGGTCTACACCTTTTTCTTGTATTTATTTCAACAAATTTCATAATGAATATTTCTATTTTCTACAGTGTCACCTCAAATTGGCCACATCATACAATACCGTACTACCTGGCCTCCACCACCGCCGAAAAATTTACTCAAGCCACGGAAGGGTAGAATTGACAACAGAGTTTTATATTTATGTGTACAAATGACTCATTAAAAAATTTAGGAGTACATCTGTCCATCGTGTGAAAATTCGGGTGTACTTTTGTCTATTTTTTCGTTTATAAAATATTGAGATTGAAAATAGAATATTAAAAAATTTGTGATTTAGAAAGTAATTAATAAATATTTTAAAAATAAGTATAAACTAAGTTTTAAAAGGAGATTATAAATATTATTTTAAATACTTCTTTAAATTTACTCATTTATATTAAAATATATCATTATTATAATTAGTATTTATCAAAGCTATTATTTTGTAAGAATATTATAATGTGTAACATTAATGAGTAAGCAAGCAAGTAGAGTAATCCTAAAAGTTTTAGAGAACGAAGACTTAATTATAGAATTTTATAATTCTTTTCCATAAGACACTTATGGAGAGGCGAGGGAATAATACAAAAATAATTTATATTATGGAATAATAGGAAAGAAAAGAAGAAGAATAAAGAAAAGAAAAGGAAAGAAAAATATTAAAGAAACCTCTGCCACAGAAGAGCAGAGAGCAAAGATTAAAAGAATCTAAAGAACCTTTGCCACAGGAGAGCAGAGAGTAGGAATAAAAGAAACGAAAGAAAGAATGAAACGAAAAGGGGATAAGTAGAAGTATTGTTTGGCCTTGAGAACAAGCTGAGATGATTATGTACCTACTGAAAATGAGCAAAAATATAGTGGTGAGTCCACCGAGATTTGCTTCCAGAGATACATCGGCCAATCCAGAGGATGGTCGCACCTGTAAGATAGAGGTTGCTTACAGTGGTTTTCGATACATACATTGGCCAGAGAGAGCCTCACCCATAAGACCGAGGTTGCTTACAGAGGTTATGTTTGCATACATCGGCTCAAGAGAGTCGCACCTGTAAGACAGAGGTTGCTTACAGATGTTATGGCACTGGAAACCAAACTTAGACAAAGGTTGCTGAGTTACGTCGGGAGCGGGTCGAAACTGACAGATGAGCTCATTACCTACAATAGGGTTAGACATGCATTATCCTTGTTGTGCATTTGCATTTTACTTGATACGGTGAAATTGTTTGTGATTGTCTTCCTGTGTTTATGCATTCCTTATTGTTACTCTGAATTGTGGTGATTAGATACTTCTCTGTGACACTTGTATATTTCATTGTGAATTACTTAAACTATGGTAATCCTGACTAAACTAACTACCTCCGATCCTACTAAGAACTCCCCAGTTCTTACCCCTGCTCTTCCCTCTTCAGATGGAAATAGGAACTCTAGTTAAGATTATCCATATACATACGAGGACCCAACAAAGGATATGAAGGTGATAGAGATCTCGTCTTTTGGCTGCAATGATCAATCAGAGACAGTAAGAGTTGGTAGCTTGTTTTGGGTGGCGCCTTCAGTGTAGCGTAGAAATTTTGGTTTAGTCTCTCACTTTTGGATAGATCCACCAAGAGATTAGGAGCTGTAAATAATGGCTAGGCTAGTTTCGGGCACCAGCTTAGGGGCTTCCTATATGAACCAGGGCCCGGAGCATTAATTATGTATATAGTAGCAAGATATGAAGGGTTGTACGCTAACTCATGATATATATGGTAGCACCTTTATATGTATGTACGATCTATGATATACGTTATGTTTATATATAATGTTGGCCTTGTGTATGCTTTATTTGATTCCTTATTGTGGCTTGTATATGTTTAATTAGTTGTCCTCGCAAATCTTTTTATAAAGTAAAAGTTTTTTCAAAAAATTCGATAATGCGCTAATTTGATTACAGGCTTAATAGTAAATAGTTAAAGTTTTGGATAAGCAAGTTAGTGACACTCGGTTTCCAATATGATCATGACGTACTGGAAATTGGGTCGTTACAATGTTCTTCATCACAGACCATACCATTGTCTTCGTCTCATCATCATGAGTACACAAAGCTCAGCTTCGTCGCTGGAAACTGCCACATGTGCCGCTGCAAGTCCCTGTCGCAACTAGTTTTCTTCTCCCTTCTAGACGCACCTACCAACGTCGGATTGGGCCACAGATCAACGGCCCAAAAGCTCACTACGTGTCGCGACCCACAGTCCTCACTGGACTCGATCCGACATGTTCGTTGACCCGAGATCCGTCGTGGCAGACCCGTGCCTCGACCTAATCCGGTCCGCTTGTTAGCTCTGCTGAGTCATCGCTGACGTGTTTTCCTCCTCCATTCAGACACTGCCACGTGTCCTTCATTGGCTGACATGGCTTCTAACGTGTCCTTCATCTCCTTCTATCGAATGTCGCAAATGTAAACAGAAAGGTCACATTAGCTACAATTGTCCAACACAGTTATGCCATTATTTCTAGATTTTGGGACACTTGATTACTACTTGTCCTACTCGCCCACAATGTTCATATCAGAACAAGTATCATTCTAGTTCCAACTACACTAATCAGAATGTACCTACTTCTACTGCTGCTGCTGCTACTGAATCCATTAACTCTGCTTCTCTCAATCCACCTTCTATCTCTCCATCCAACATTGAGTCTCTTCTTAAGGTACTTCTCTCCTTTTCTGGTAATACCTCTACTATTCTTTCCACTTCTTCAGGTAATTCTAAATGGTATTTTGATTCTGGTTACTTTAATCACATGTTTCCTTTACATCATCCTTTTTCATCTTTATCTACCACCACAAATGCACATTCTGTCAACACTACTGATGGTTCTCTTTCGCATGTGACACATAAGGGTTTTATTTCACATTCCAATCTTAATCTCCCTAATACTTATTTTATTTTAAAATTAAATTTTAATCTCATATCTGTTGGTCAACTTGCTGAACTCAGTTTTGATGTTAATTTTTCTATTTCTAGTTGTCGTGTGTAGGATCGTCGGACAGGACAGATCATTGGGATTGGACGTAAAGGTTTGTTTGAGCTCGAATCTCTGTGCTGTTTCTTCCCCGTCTACCATTCACTTGTGGCATCACCGTCTTGCCCACGGCTCCTTAGAAAAATTGTGTCCTATTGTGTCTAATGGTGTTTTGGGTCAGGCTACTAATAAGTCTTTTGATTGCATTTCTTATCAAACTGCCAAATAACCTGCTTTATCTTTTCACAATAATCCATCTCTTACTTGCTCTCCTTTTGATCATATCCACTCTGATGTTTGTGGCCTTGCTCCCACCACTTCTATGGGAGGGACTTGATACTTTATAGTTTTTGTTGACGATTATTTAAATTTTACTTGGGTTTATTTGATTACTAATCATCATGAGCTACCTCAGATTTATATCAACTTTGCCACTATGATTAAAACTCAATTTTCCAAGGTCATTAAAGTTTTTTGATGCAATAATGTTATGGAATACCGTGACTCCAATATTTTAAATTTTATTGCTGACCATGGTACTTTGTTTGTGTTTTCTTGCCCTAGTACATCTTAACAAAATAGACGGACTGAGCGTAAACACCGTCACATTCTTGACTCTGTTCGTGCAATACTTATTTCTTCTTTGTGTCCTGAGCATACTTGCAGTAAAGCTGTTCTCACTGTTGTCCATGTTATCAATAGACTCACTTCTTCTGTCCTTGGTAACATTACTCTCTTTGAGCATCTTTACCATAGTCCTCTAGTTTACAGTTCTCTCTGAGTTTTTAGTTGTGTCTGTTTTGTTCTTCTTCAACCTCATAAATATAGTAAACTTGAACCTCGGGCTCGTATGCGTTGTTTTCTTGGTTATGGCACTAAATAAAAGGGATCCTCTTTCTAGACGTATTCGTATATCTCATGTTGTTGTATTCTGGGAGCATCACATGTTTTGTAAGTTCTCTTCATTTGAGTCAATTCCTTCTACTTAGTCACCATTTTTTACAAACCCTACTGTTGCTCTTTTTTCTAGTGATGATTTTACAGGTTCTATCTCCAATCAATCCCTCGAGCCTCCTACTCTTCCGCCTTTTCCATCTCCTGATAATTCCAGACCGCACGATGATCCTACTCCTGCTGTCATGCCTCCTCCCTCCAATTGTTCTTCTAGGGTAAGAAATCCACCTCCTCATCTTCTTGATTATCATTATTTTTCTATTATTCTTCATCAGCATGAACATCAGTCATTTCTAAAAGTCTCCACAAATCCAAATTGGCAGCAAGCAATGCAGGAAAAAATCCAGGCACTTGAAAAAGTACACACTTGGGACTTGGTTGATCCTTTTTCTAATCAGATAATTGTAGGTAGTAGATGGGTATATAAGATCAAAACTCAATCTGATGGTTCTATTGATCGTTATAAAGCACGATTAGTTGTTTAAGAATGTACGCAAGAGTATGGTATTGATTATAAAGAGACTTTTGCTCTTGTTGCTCGTCTCACCTCTGATCGCACTCTCCTCTCCATTATTGCGGTCAGAAAATGGTCTCTCAGTCAGATGGATGTGAAGAATGCATTTTTTAATGGGAATTTGAAAAAGAATGTCTATATGAAACCACCTCTGTGATATCCTTGCCCTTCTAGCAAAGTCTGTCTCCTTCCTAAGGCACTTTATGGTCTTAAGTAAGCTCCTCGTGAATGGTTTGAGAAGTTCAGCACCAGTATATCCAATCTCGGTTTCACTTGCAGTCCTCATGAGAATGCTCTCTTTATTTTTAAAAGTGAACATGGAATTGTTCTTCTACTTTTGTATGTTGATGACATGGTCATTACTGGAGATGATGTTGATGGTATTTCTAATCTTAAAGCATCCCTTCACCACACTTTTGAGATGAAAGATCTTGGTTCTCTCAGTTATTTTCTTGGCCTTGAAGTGATATCCTCATATGATGGCATCTATCTCTCTCAAGTTAAGTATGCTTATGATCTTTTTGCTCGAGCCAGAATTACAGATAGTCGCACTGAGTCTACTCCTCTTGAGCCTAATGTTCGGTTTACTCCTATGGATGGTACTGTTTTGGATAACTCTACTTGTTCCGAGCGTTACCTGAAACTGTAGGTTGATCTCGGACGAGATCTTCTGTGCTGGTCAGAGCCGACGCGTCCGGCAGGTGTATAGCGGCCGGAGCTGGTGTGTTCGACTTGTGGAATTGAGAATGCTGCTGATCCCTTGTCACCGAAGGGTGGGGGTACCTGCAAGGGACTCCGATGCTTAAGTTAGCAAGGGTATTAAACAGGTATTGAGTAGAATCAGAGTATGAGTTATATCTGGGTGCTCCAGTGTATTTATAATGGTGAGGATTGACCTTCTGTGGATAAGATAAGTTAGTTATCTTATCTTATCTTATCTTTATCTTCAAGTGAGGTCATCTTATCTTCAAGGGAACCGCCCTTCTCTCTATAGGCTTGGGCTGCCTTAGGATTTGGGGCGTGTTCCTCTATTTGGGCCCTTCTTTGGGCTTTCCTGGTGATTTGGCCGAGCTCTTAAGAAAGAGGTCGGGTTGTCCTGATCTGAAGAGGTCGGTCGCTTTGTCTGTCGAACATCCCGAGTCGGACAGCTCGACCCAGGGTATGAACAGTGCCCCTGCTTGAACTTGGTCTTCTTTTTTGAGGTCAAGTCCTTGACTTCGGTCCTTCTTTGGTGAAGCCGAACTCAAGCATCTTGTCGATTCCTTTGTAGCATTTTTTGAATGTAGAACGTTTCCTCTAAAAGCGCACGCTTTTATATCGGCGCTTTGGGAACGTGCGAGGGTTTAATGCTTTCATTAATTTTAGCATTAATTGCCCCGTTTCTCTTTGGCTCTTTACTTTGATTTGAAACCCCAGAAACGGTTTCTCTCCTTCGCCCTTTTCGTAACTTCTTTTCTCCGCTCCCTTCGCTCTCTGTTTTTCGTTTGTGCTTCTACTTTCTTGTGTTGCGGCGTCGCTTGGCGTTTTTTCTGGAGCTTCTGTTTTCACCTGGAGTTTTGCAGTTTCGCGTTTCTCCCTGCGACATTGCTCTTATTCGCGTTCTTTCTTTTGCTTGTGAGAGGGCGTTTTCAGATTTCATCTTCCATCTTCAATTTCTTTGAAGCTTGCCGCTCTTTCAGGTTGGTACTAGCTTTCTTGCTTCTTTCGTAGCTTCGTCTTCAGTTTTTAGGTGAAGCTTTGATTTTGCATGTTTGAAATTTTGAATCTTTTCGTGGTCTTGTATTTCCTGTCTTTCTTTTATACATTCTTTTGGCATTTCCGTCGAGGCTTTCTAGGGTTTTATTGTTGCTTCTGGTTGTTTCCTGTCTTTGATGATTTCTACTTGGCATGCTTTGATTTTTGGGAATGCTTTTTGCTTGGTAGACTGTAATGACTTTTTGTGTTTTTCTTTGATGAAAAAATATTTACTGTTTTGAATTCTTTCTGAGAAATGCTGGGGTGCAAGCTGTAGATCTTGCCTGGAAACCTTGCTTTGTTACTGCCTCCAAAGAATGCCCCAGGACTTTGGTTTGAGTCTTGGGGTTTTCCTTTTCTTGTTTCTTCGCCTGTATCGTATTGACCGAGTTATTTTTCTCCCTTTGTCCGGGATGTTTTTAGTAACCCCATCTTCTTTTCTTACTTTGTAGGATTAGTTGGCCTCATGTCTTCTCGCAATAACATTGTAGAGATGTCTTCCAGAGTTCCCGAGGGGATGTCCGATTGGCTGGACTCCCTTGTTTTGTTGTGTGTTTCTGTTGTGGATGCTGAATTTTGCACAGAGCTGAGGAAGCGCCATAGGATTTGTGGTAACAATGCCCGTGAAGAGGATTACGAGCTTGTTGCTCCTGATTCTGATGAGAGAGTTTGTTTTCTGACTTCCATTGAGAGGGAGCGTCCCTTCTTCTATGCCTATGAATACTTCTTCAGTCAGTTGAACGTTACTTTTCCTTTTACTACTTTCGAGACTGACCTGTTGTGGTCGTGTAATATTGCCCCATCCCAGCTTCACCTAAATTTCTGGGGTTTTATTAAAATTTTTCAACTTCTCTGTTGAGAATTAAATGTAACACCCTCTCAGACTCTTTTCCTTTATTTGTTTGTTTCCGCCAAGCCTGGCGGTTCTTCAAAAAAGAAAGCTTCCTGGATTTCCTTCAGGTCCGCCCAGGGCCATAAAGTTTTTGCTATGTATGATGAGTCCTTTAAGGACTTCAAGAATTACTTCTTTAAGGTTCGTGCTGTCGAGGGGGCCCGCCCCTTTTTTCTTGATGAAAATGATGAGCCTTATTTCCCTCTAGAGTGGCAGAGGGATGTGAGAGTGTCTCGCTATACCTGGGAGATGCTTGATGATGTTGAGTGTGCCTTTGTTGTTGTTCTTGAGGATCTATGGGGGAAACCACCCCATCTTGATACAAAAAGGTTTTTGAATGACCCGTCCTTGGTTCGGACTGTTTTGGGTACTTGTCTGACTTGTTTCTTAATTTTTCCTTCCTCTTATTGAGATTGTAACTCTTTGTTGTGGCTGATTCTGTATTTGCAGATATGTCAAAGAACAATGACCCCATGAGGGCCTTTAAAAAGGCGAAGAAGGCAACTGCTGCTCTGAACATCTCGGCCAAGGTGGTCGGAGAGGGATCTTCTCAGGCCCCCGTGAAGCCTCCTGTGCTGGGTTCTCCCGGGCCGAGGAATGCAATTCCTACTCCTCGGTTTCGTCAGGTCGATCCTCCACAGACTTCTGCCGCTGCTTTTGGTGCTCCTTCTAGTAAGAAGAAAAAAACAACTGAGCCTTTCAACCTTGATGCTCCCGACTTTGATCCGATCGAGTTTGTAGATCAACAAATCGGTCCTTATGGTGCCCTTTTTATGGATGACGTATCACTTCTTTATCATTTTGATTATGTAACTCGAAGTGGTATTAAGTTGGCACACATGGGAGCGGCCCTGTATCGAACTGCTCAAAGTCTTCCTCTTCATGCCACCAAAGCTTTTATGGAGGAGGCCAAACGGGAGTTTGATCGGATAAAAGGCTTGAAGGAGGAGCTCAAAGTGAAGGTGGCCAAGTTGGAAAAAGATCTGGCGAATGAGAAGGCGAGTTCCATCTCTTTGGCTGCCTCTGTGAGGCTGGCTGAGGACATGGCACTGAGGCATAAGGATAGCTATGTCACGTCTTATCGGGAGGGAATGCATCTGAAGGAGGAGTTGGAGAACGTCCGAGCTGATTACTCCGAGCTTCAAGGTCATCTTGTTGACAGTGTAACTGCTGCCTATGAGAACCTGAAGGAGCAGGTTCAAGTTATTGCTCCTGAGGCCGACCTTACTCTCTTCAGCCTGGACAATGTTGTGAGGGATGGTAAGATTGTCCCTGATGACCAGGATGATGATGATGCTGACCCTCCACCAGTGCCTTCTGTCAAAGTGTTGACCTCCTCGATTCCTCCCGTTACGTCTGATCCGGATTGCCAGATTCTGAACCGGGATGATGGAACTGTAGATGCTGTGCCTATTCAGACTTGCCCTCCTTCTCCCCGTACCGATGCTGCCGGGAAGGCTCCTGATCTTGGTTGACCTCCTTTTTTAAGTATTTGTGTAAATAGCCCGGTTTGTGGGCTTTGAACTCTTTTTTGTAAATGATGTTTTGTTGACTGTTGATACTCCACTTGCTACTTTTAGCAACTTTATTTTGAAAAACAGAATGGTTTCTCTTGCTTTTGGGGTTGGCTTCAAGCGGCCTGTTGAGTCTTTGTTTTATGGTAACTGCGATATGCTTGCTTGTAGCTTTCTTTAGCATTTACCTGGAATTTTCAGAGTTGTTTTTTTATCCATCCTCTTTTGATTGCTTTTGTGGCGAGGTCGAGGTCTATCAGGTCGAGTTATCTCCCCTCTGTTGGTTGATCTTCTCAATTGATCTTTTCGAGCAACCCCTTGGGATTACTTTTTATAACTTTTTGTAGCTTTAGTCCGACTTCTTCATGTTGGTCCCCGTTTCGTTACTAGGTGATCCTTTTTCTTAGATCTTGTCCAAATCTCTTTTGAGGTTTTACCTTTTGTAACTTTATCTTTTTCGGGCCGACTTTGTCATGTCGGACGTCGTTGAGTTACTCGATAATCCTCTTTCTTGGACCTTTGTTCAGGTCTTTTTCAGGGATTTATCTTTTATAACTTTATCTTTCCGGGTCGACTTTTGTCACGTCGGGCTCTGTCGAGTTATTTGATAATCCTCTTTCTTGGACCTTGTTCAGGTCTCTTTCAGGGATTATCTTGTTTTGTAGGAGACCGACTTCGTTAGGTCGATCTCTTCTAAGTTGTTTTTGTAATCCTCTTTCTTGGACCTTTGTTAGGTCTCTTTCAGGGATTACTTTTACAACTTGTCATGTAGGAGACCGACTTCATTAGGTCGATCTCTTCTAAGTTGTTTTTGTAATCCTCTTTCTTGGACCTTTGTTAGGTCTCTTTCAGGGATTACTTTTACAACTTATCTTGTAGGAGACCGACTTCGTTAGGTCGATCTCTTCTAAGTTGTTTTTGTAATCATCTTTCTTGGACCTTTGTTAGGTCTCTTTCAGGGATTACTTTTACAACTTGTCTTGTAGGAGACCGACTTTGTTAGGTCGATCTCTTCTAAGTTATAGCAATTCCTCTTTAATAGGGTTGGCCAGACCTCTTTCCAGGGATTTGCTGATAACTTGGGTTGACTTGGTCCGATTTTTTGGTGTCGGCCAGTCTTTTTAAGTTATTATATAGCAATCCATAAGACCTCGTCAGGTTCTTTTTGGGATCACTTTCGATAACTTCTTGCATTATTCTATGTTCATCTTTGCCGATTTGTAGATGGTGGTTTCTGTCCTGGTTTAATCGACCTTTAGGTGAATCGCGTTTTCACCTTTGTCGGTCGATCATTCCTATCGAGATCGTACAATGAATCTGTTCTTCACTTTCTGTTCGATCCGTTGCTTTATAATCGGACGATGAATGCTTCAGATTAATGCATCTTGGGAATTTGTAGAATATCTGAAATGTATTTTATTTAAAGAAAGTGCAAATATATACAGGCGAGAGTTTTTCATACCCTTAAGTCGGATTAAATCTCAATCTTGACGCCTCATTAAAAAACCTTTTCAGGAAAAAGAGTGCATCTTGTGATGAGATCTTTTACCTTTTCTAACTATAGTACCTTCTTAGGTTACAGGCGTGCCATGATCTGGGGAGTTCTCGTCCCTCGAGTTCAGACAGTCTGTAGTAGCCCTTCCCAAGTACTTCTGTGACTCGGTAGGGTCCTTTCTAGTTGGTTGCCAGCTTTCCTTCTCCGGGTCGAGTTGTTCCAATATCATTTCGGATTAAGATGAGATCATTCTTAGCGAAACCTCTTGGCACTACCTTTTGGTTATACCTGGAAGCCATTCACCGCTTTAGTGCTTCTTCTTTGATCCGAGCTTTTTCTTGGATTTCCGGAAGTAGGTCGAGCTCTTCTCTTTGAAGTTGAGAATTGGTTTGTTCATTGTAGTGGACTACTCGGGGAGACCCTTCCTCGACTTCTATTGGAATCATTGCCTCTACTCCGTATGCTAATCGAAATGGTGATTCGTTCGTAGTAGAATGGGGGGTTGTTCGATACGCCCATAGGACTTGTGGAAGTTCCTCGGCCCAAGCCCCTTTGCTTCTTGCAGTCTCCGTTTCAGCCCGGCCAATATGACTTTGTTGGCCGCTTCGGCTTGTCCATTGGCTTGGGGATGCTCGACGGAGGTGAACTGGTGTTTTATATTCAAGTCGGCCACTAGTTTTCTGAAGCCTGCATCTGTGAATTGGGTGCCATTGTCTGTGGTGATGGAGTATGGGACCCCGAACCTTGTAACGATGTTCCTATATAGGAATTTTCGGCTTCTTTGAGCAGTGGTGTTGGCTAGGGGTTCTGCTTTGATCCATTTTATGAAATAGTCTACCCCTACTATGAGAAATTTTACTTGTTTCGATCCCTGTGGAAAGGGTCCGAGAAGATCGAGTCCCCATTTTGCAAATGGCCAGGGTGAGGTCACGCTGATGAGTTTTTCCGGCGGGGCGATGTAAAAGTTGGCATGCTTCTGACATGGTGGACATGTCTTTACAAATTCTGTAGCTTCCCTTTGTAGAGTTGGCCAATAGAATCCCACCCGGAGTACCTTTTTGGTGAGAGCTTGCGCTCTAAGATGATTGCCACAAATGCCGCTGTGTACTTCCTCCAAGACTTCCTTTGTGTTGGAAGTCGGTATGCATTTTAACAATGGTATTGAGATCCCTCTTTTGTACAGTGTGTTGTTTATGATAGTATAGTACTGTGCTTCCCTTTTTAACCTCTTTGCCTCTTTTTTATCTGTAATGAGAGTTTCTGCTTTGAGGTAATTAATTATGGGGGTCATCCACCCTTGATCCCGACCTGTTATGGCTAGGACTTTTCTTCTTCCGATATTGATGGGTTCTGCAGTACTTCCTGAATGAGGCTTCTATTGTTGCCCCCTGGTTTGGTGCTGGCTAGTTTTGAGAGTGCGTCAGCTCGGGCGTTCTGATCGCGGGGTATATGGCAGATCCTATATTCCCCGAGTTGTCTGAGCTGTTCCTTGGTTTTATCCAAATATTTTTTCATAGTAGGATCTTTGGCTTGGTAGCTCCCTGTTATTTGTGAGGTAACGACTTGTGAGTCACTGTAGATGTTGAGTTTCCAAGCTCCAACTTCTCTAGCCAGCTTCAAGCCAGCTAATAACGCTTCGTATTCCGCCTGGTTGTTTGAGGCCGGGAATACGAATTTGAGGGAAAGCTTAAGTTGGGTTCCTTGGTTGCTTTCGATTATCACACCTGCACCACTTTCGGCTTTATTCGAGGAACCGTCCACGTATATATTCCACTCTATGGGGATCTCTGGAGTGTCTATGAATTCTGCAATGAAGTCGGCTAGGTATTGTGATTTGATGGCTGTCCGTGCTTCGTATTAGAGGTCGAGCTCGGACAACTCGATTGCCCATTGTAGGATTCTTCCTGCTAGATCTGTTTTCTGCAATATCCCCTTTATGGGCTGGTTGGTCCGAACCTTAATGGTATGCGCTTGGAAGTACGGGCGAAGTCGTCGGGATGTGAGTATGAGAATGTAGGCAAACTTCTCTATTTTCTGGTAGTTCATCTCTGACCCCTACAGTGCTTTACTAATGAAGTAGACGGGTTGTTGCCCACCCTCGTCTTCTCTAATTAGTGCTGAGGCTATTGCTCGACTTCCTACTGCAAGGTACAACATGAGTGGTTCCCCTGCTCGTGGTCTAGATAAGATAGGTGGCTGTCCCAAGAATTCTTTGAAGTCTTGGAAGGCTTGTTCACATTCCGTTGTCCACTCAAAGTTCTTTCCCTTCCTTAAAGTAGCGTAAAAAGGGAGGGATCTTATTGCTGACCCTGCTAGAAATCTGGATAAGGCTGCCAGTCTCCCATTGAGTTGTTGTACCTCTTTGACGCAGGTTGGGCTCTTCATGTTGAGTATGGCCTGGCATTTATCTGGATTTGCCTCGATTCCTCTTTGTGTGAGCATAAAGCCCAAGAACTTACCGGCTTCCACTGCGAAGGTGCATTTAGCCGGGTTAAGTCGCATGCCATGCTTCCGTATGGTGTCGAATACTTGAACCAAGTTGGACAGTAATGTTTCTTCACTTTGTGTCTTTATCAACATGTCATCCACATAGACTTCCATGATTTTTCCGATGTAGTCTGAGAAGACCTTATTCATTAGCCTTTGATAAGTAGCTCCCGCGTTCTTAAGGCCGAAAGGCATTACGATGTAACAATAGTTTGCTTTGGGTGTTAGAAACGAGGTTTTTTCTTGATCCGATGGATACATTGGGATCTGGTTGTAACCCGAGTATGCGTCCATAAACGAGAGATACGTATATCCCGATGAGGCATCTACTAGAGCGTTGATGCTTGGTAGTGGATAAGGGTATTTTGGGCAGGCTTTGTTGAGGTCAGTGTAGTCGGTGCACATTCGCCACTTCCCATTTGACTTTCTCACCAAGACGACGTTCGCTAGCCATAGTGGGTACTTAACTTCTCTTATGAATCCTGCCTCTAGTAGTGCTTGCACCTGTTCTGCTACAGCCTGAGACCGTTCTGGCCCGAGTTTTTTTTGTCTTTGTTGTACCGGCCGGGATCCCGGATAGACTGCCAACTTGTGGCTCATCAGTTCGGGATCTATGCCTGGCATGTCGGCAGTTTTCCATGCGAAGAGATCAACATTATCTTGTAGGAACTGTATGAGTGATTCCTTTGCGTCTCCTTTCAGGATCGTGCCAATATTAGTTGCCTTATCCGAGGTGTCTCCGATCTGAACTTTCTCTACTTCACCTTTGGGTTGTGGACGGAGTTCTTCTCGTCTCTGAACTCTGCCAAGTTCGATTGTGTGGAACTCTCCTCCTTCGCCTCTGAGGTTTAGACTTTCGTTATAACAGCGACGCGCCATCTTTTGATTTGCTTTTATTGTAGCTATCCCTTCTGCAGTTGAGAATTTCATACATAGATGTGGAGTTAAAACTATTGCGCCGAGTTGGTTTAACGTCGTCTGACCTATTAAGGCATTGTAGGCTGAGCTTACGTCGACCACGATGTAGTCTATCTTAAGTGTTCTGGACTGGTTCCCCTTTCCAAAGGTTGTATGTAGTGATACGTATCCCAGTGGTTGTACTGGGTATTCCAAAGTCCGAACAGGCTGTTCGGATATGCTCTTAGCTCTTTTTCTTCTAAGCCGAGCTTATCGAAGGTAGTTTTGAATAAGATGTCGGCGGAGCTTCCTTGGTCAATTAATGTACGGTGGAGGTTGGCGTTTTCCAGTATGATAGTGATGACCACGGGGTCGTCGTGTCCCGAGATGATTCCAGATGCGTCTTCTTTGGTAAACGTGATTGCTGGGATGTCTGGTGCCTCCTTCTTTCCTTCGACATGGTGTACTTCTTTGAGGTGTCGCTTGCGGGATGATTTGGAGATTCCTCCTCCCGCAAATCCGCTGTGTATCACGTGGACGTGACTCTCTGGTGTGCGAGGTGATTGTTCAGACCGTCCGATATCTTCATCCCTTCTTCTTTTTCTTGGCTCTTCGTCCCGGTTGGCCAAAAACCGATCTAGTTTTCCTTCTCTTACTAAATTTTCTATGACATTTTTCAAGTCGAAGCATTCGTTGGTGGAATCTCCTCGAACTCGATGATACTCACAGTATTCATTCCGATTCCCTTCTCCTCTTTTGCCTTTGAGTGGCCGAGCTGGGGGTATTTTTTCCGTATGACAGACTTCTTTGTAAACATCTACCAAGGATAACCTGAGAGGGGTGTAGTTATGATGTTTTTTTATTTTCTCCCCGGAGCGATCTTCCTTTTTCTTGGATTCTTTATCTTTATCTCGGTAGGCAGAGCCGAACCTCGAGGCTTCCCCAAGTCGAGAATTCTCCTCCATGTTGATGTACTTCTGCGCCCGTTCTTGTACTTCGTCCAGGGATGCAAGGTACTTCTTTGATATAGATTGGCTAAACGGTCCTTCTCGTAGGCCATTTATGAGGCCCATAATGGCAGCTTCTGTTGGTAGACTTTGTATGTCCATGCATGTTTTGTTGAATCTTTCCATATAGTTACGAAGACTCTCCCGATCTCCTTGCTTGATTCCTAGTAGGCTGGGTGCGTGTTTAGCCTTGTCTTTCTGTATGGAAAATCTGGCTAGGAATCTTTTGGCCAGGTCATCGAAGCTCGAGATGGACTTTGGAGGTAGGTTGTCGAACCATCTAATGGCTGTTTTGGTAAGAGTTGTTGGAAAGACTTTGCAGCGAACTGCATCCGAGGCGCCAGTGAGGTACATTCTACTTCTGAAATTGCTGAGATGATGGTTGGAGTCTGAGGTGCCGTCATACAGAGTCATATCCGGAAGTTTGAAGTCCTTTGGGATTTTGGTCTTCATAATTTCCCTGATGAATGGATCTTGATCCTTGCGAGCGCTATCCTCTGAAGTGGATCGAGGAGCTTTAGTTTTGAGATCGGATTCGAGTTTTAGAAGCTTATCTTCTAATTCTCGGCGTTGCCTTATCTCCCGATGTAGATCCTCTTCTTTTTCGCGTTGATGTTGGGCCTCTTTCTCAAGTTGCTTTAATCGATCTTAAAGCGTCTCTATCACCCCTGGATTTGATGAATTTTTGTCCCCGTTGGGCTCCGGAGTATCTTTGAGTATTGCATCCACGTTCTTGTGCGGCGTTCTATCTTCCAAACCTGAATCGTGGTCGTTGTCATGGTCGTCCGCCATGGTGATGGGATGACTTCCAGGTTCCCCGGCAACGGCGCCAATGTTCCGAGGGTTACCTGAAACTCTAGGTTGATCTCGGACGAGATCTTCTATGCTGGTCGGAGCTGACGCGTCCGACAGGTGTATAGCGGCCGGAGCTGGTGTGTCCGACTTGTGGAATTGAGAATGCTGCTGATCCCTTGTCACCGAAGGGTGGGGGTACCTGCAAGGGACTCCAATGCTTAAGTTAGCAAGGGTATTAAACAGGTATTGAGTAGAATCAAAGTATGAGTTATACCTGGGTGCTCTAGTGTATTTATAATGGTGAGGAGTGACCTTCTGTGGATAAGATAAGTTAGTTATCTTATCTTATCTTTATCTTCAAGTGAGGTCATCTTATCTTCAAGGGAACCGCCCTTCTCTCTGTAGGCTTAGGCTGCCTTAGGATTTGGGGCGTGTTCCTCTATTTGGGCCCTTCTTTGGCTTTCCTGGTGATTTGGCCGAGCTCTTAAGAAAGAGGTCGGGTTGTCCTGACCTGAAGAGGTCGGTCGCTTTGTCTGTCGAACATCCCGGGTCGGACAGCTCGACCCAGGGTATGGACACTACTCTTTATCGACAGTTAGTTAGAAGTCTTGTCTACTTGACTATCACACGACCAAATATCGCTTATCCAGTTCATGTTCTTAGTCAGTTTTTGTCAACTCCTCGTACTACTGAATATGCTGCAGTTCTTCGTATCCTTTGCTACATCAAAGACACTCTAGTTCATGGTCTTCATTTTTCTACCCATTCATTCTTAACCCTTCAGACGTACTCAGATGCTGATTGGGGGGGTGATCCCACTGATCGTCATTCTACTACTGGTTATTGTTTGTTTCTTGGTGACTCTCTCATTTTCTGGCGAGCCAAGAAACAAACATTCACTGCTCGATCAAGCACCGAAGTTGAATACTATGCTCTCGCTGATACCACTGCTGAGGTTGTCTCGATTCGTTGACTTCTTGAAGACTTGGGTGCTCTTCAATTGTCCCTGACTGATGTTTTTTGTGACAATCGCAGTGCTATTCAGATTTTCCATAATGATGTTTTTTATGCGCGCACCAAACACATTAAGATTGATTGTCACTTTGTCTAACAACGTCTCCTCATTGATGTTGTTCGTCTCATAGCGGTTGGGACTCTGGATTAGACTGCTAATATCTTCACGAAGGCTCATCATCCTACTCGTTTTTGGACTCTAATATTCAAACTCAAAATAGTATCCTTAGCTCCCACTTAAGTTTGAGGGGGAGGGAGTGTTAGAGTATAATTATGATGAATTAGGATCAGTTAACATCAATTATAATTAGAGTTAATAGTTAAAATCGTCTCTGAAATATACCCTGATCTCCATTTTGATCCTCGAAAGATAAAATTAATCAAAATCGTCGCGAAAGATACACGACTTGGTCACGTTAGTCCTTCCGTCAGTTGGATGATGACGTTTCACGTTAAGTGACACGTGGCATGATGATTTGGTGGGTTAATGCCACATGTCACAAGATGATTGGTTGATGTGTCACTTGACATGTAAAAAAGTTATTTATAATCAAAATAGTCCTTGAAAGTTCAGACGTAAGTCATTTTCATCTCTAAAATTTTAAAAATTAATCAAATCGGTCCTTATATAAGTTATTTATTTTTTCTTGATAATATTAAATTTGAAATATTTTTTTGATACTATTAATTTTAATAGAAATGTAATTCACAAACAAAAAATTAGTAATTGTATCTTTTCTTCTTAAAAATTTTTTCAATAAAATTATCTCTCTCCTTTAATTCTTCTCAAAATCTCTCTTATTCTTTTTTATTCTAAAATATTTTTCTTACATTATTACATTTTGCTGGAATATATATATATATACTCAAAATTGAAATGTATGTATTTGTTAAGCTAAACAAAGTTATATGCTCAAAATAAGGGTTGATTACATGCATAAATTTCATACACTCTTAATCAATCCTTTAAGTTGAAAAGGTGGTATTGATCCTTGAATTCGAGGAAACTCTTGTTGATCTGGATGGATTTGTCGAAGCAATGAGGTCATCTCTCTAAGAATTCTTGTTAAGGCGTAATTGTCGAATAAAGATACTTCAACAATAGCTCTTGAATAGGAAGTTTTTGTCTTGAGGTGTCATGTTGTTTCTGCTAAATTCGAGATCAATTGCTATGCTTTCTTTGGTGTCTTGTGGCAAGTGCTGCTCCACTAGATGCATCAAGCGAAGCCTTATCCTCCATATGTAACTCCTCGCAAAAGTAGTTGATAAGTACAAATTTTTAATTTGATGGCATGAGGAACAAAGCTTCTTAAACCACTCCTAATACTTATAAAGTGTCTCTCCATGCATTTGAGTGATTCTAGAAATTTCTTTCCTTATACAATATATTAGTCATTCAGGATGGAAAGAATTTCTTAGAAAATGTCTTTTCGAACAACTCCTAATTGGCAACTACCTCTCTTAATATTCTTATAGTGAAATGCTGTTTTGCCACTAATAATGTAGTAGTGCTATTGATCCAGTTCAGGAGCGGAGGAGAACTAGGTCACAACTAAAGATCTTTTTGGAAAATGATTATTTTTGGGTTGGCAGTGTTAGTTTTGGGTTGGGTTGGTTGACATGGTCCATGACAAAAAAAAATATATAAAAGGAGGAATGTAGCTTAGTTAATATATCTGAAGTTTCTATCTTTATTAGACATTCTCTTCGCATCTAGATCCAAATTTTCTAGGCAAGGAGTAATTTGGAAAAACACAAACACATGATCATGATGATTATGTTAAAATATATTACTACACCCAAAGATTAGAGTATTAGACCACTTTAATTATAACCCTAAAAGTTATATCACTTTTTAACAAAAATACGTGATAAATTTCAAAAATTAGGGTGGTGCAAAATAAGGTGTACTAATCTTTGCATGTCTCAGTGCTGAAGATTTTTGAAATCAGAGAATCAATGCTGCTGAATTTCTCAAAGATAATATTCCTCATTTTAATACTCTTTTTCTATACTTTGAGCATATGTATTCCATTTAAATTGTATAAAAAAGCTTTGAGAAATGCAAATATCATGGGATATTTGAATTCAATGCAAGTGTTAGTAGACTATGATGTTATTCTTCTATACATTCAAAAAATTTTAAATGCTCATAATTTTTTTATACTTATTTATGGAGGCTTTTATGGTGAAATACTTGCAATATCGTTTTGTCTAAAGTATTTTTATATCGTTCTTAGTGTTTTGACTTTGTCAGAACCAGTTTTTTATTTTAATAGAAATAAGTGAAAGGTACCATCATACTGTATAAAAATTTTGGTATAAAATTAATGAAATAGCTAAAAAATCTCCTGACCTCTTAATTCTCAATAAAAGATTTTAAATTTGCAAAAAATTGAGAAAATTTGAAGTTACAAAAAATTATTTGAACCATGTATATTACACCACAGTTTAGTACAATGCACTATTAGTTGAGAAAATGTGATATCATTGATAAAGTAGCTAATAAAACATATATGATTGGTCAAATATTTGAAATTATTGTTATAGTTTATATTCACTACAAAATTTCTTCATGCTATGATATAAATAAATCTGATTATCCAAACAAATAATTTTTAGATAACTTAACATGGATTGATAAGCATATAGTAAGATGTTGGTCCAATTAGTATTTATAAGAATGATTCAATGTTTTAACTATATCCTTTTAGTAAGAAGGATTATATCAATTCATGCTAGCAAGAATATGGCATAATTCTGCTGCCCCATTGGATAACAACATATTATGGGGTTAGGATATAAAATTGATTTTCAAGCGATTTGCTAACTATATCGTTTTTTCTAATAGATTGAAAGATCCATATAGCTCAGTCGAGGTGTTAGAGAGTTTACAAAACAATCTTATTGCTGTTATCAATATTAATGGAACTCATTCTTTGACATAGTCCCATCATAATAAAGTGATCCACAATAGTTGATCAATCAAAGATACACTAAGATCAATATAATTACAAGCTGGATTGCACAACATCAAGTTAATCGATTAATTAGTTAATAAAATAAATAAATAAACAAATAATGATAAAAGCTTTTTATCATTACTAATTTATTTATTTATTAACTAATTAATTAATTGATTAATTTAATGATGTGCAATCTAACTTATAATTATATTGATCTCAGGGTATCTTTGATTAACCAACTATTGTGGATTATTTTGTTGTGCTAAGAGTATGTCTAATAAACGAATCTCATTAACAATTGTAACACCAATAAGACTATTTGATAAACTCTCTAACACTCAGATTGAACTGTATGAATTTTTCAATCCATTAGAGAAAACGATATAGCTAATAAATTGCTTAAAAACCAGTTTTATATCCTAACCCCATAATATATTTTTTACCCAATGGGGTAGTGAAATTATGCCATATTCGTTCTTGCTCAAATGAATTGCTATAATCTTTTTTACTAAAAAGATGCAGTTAAGACATTAAATTATTTTTTATAAAAATTAATTGGACTAACATCTTGTTATATGCTTGTCAATCTATATCAAATTATCTAGAGATTGTTTGTTTGGATCATTACATCTATTTATATCATGGTATGAAAATTTTTTGTAGTGATTATAAATTATAACAGGTTTAAATATTTGACTAATCATATATGTTTTATTAAATACTTCATCAATGATACCACATATCCTCTCAACTAATGGTGTATTGTACTAAGTTGTGGTGTAATACACATAATTCAAATAATTTTTTATAACTTTAATTTTTTTTAATTTTTTGCAAATTTTAAATCTCTTATTAAGAATACAGAGACCAAGGGGCTTCTTAGCTATTTCATCAATTGTATACTAAAATTCATATAGTACGATAGTATCTTTCATTTGTTTTTATTAAAATAAAGAACTGGTGCTAACGAAGTCAAAGTACTAAGAGCGATATGAAAATACTTTAAACGAAATAATGTTGCAAGCATTCCACCATAAGAGTCTCCATAAACAAGTATAGAAAAATTATAAGCATTTAAAATTTTCTAGATGTGTAGAAAAATAGCATCATAATTTACTAACATTTGCGTTGAGTTCAAATATCCCATGGTATTTGTATTTCTCAAAGCTTTTTTATATAATTCAAATGGAAATAATTTTCCATAATACATATGCTCAAGATATAGAAGAAGAACATTGAAATGAGGAATATTATCTTTGAGAAATCCAGCAGCATTGTTCTATGATTTTAAGAATCTTCGGCACTTAGTCATGCCAAAATTGATGCACCTGATTTTACACCATCTCAATTCTTAAAATTTATCACGTACTTTTGTTAGAAAGTGATATAATTTTTAGGATTATAATTAAAATGATTAAATCTTCGGTTGCGATAATATATCTTAACATCATCATCATGATCATGTATTGTGTTTTATTAAATTATTCTTTGCATAGAAAATTTGGATCTAGATACGTAAAAAATGTCTAGTAAAAATAGAAACTTCAGATATATTAACTAAGCTACATTCTTCTTTTTATGATTTTTTTTTAATGAACTATGTCAACAATACTAATATTTTGCTAACATCTCTATTGATTCTGATTCTCTGTGGTGATCGAATAAACTGAAAATATTATCAAAACGAAATTATTGTATAATACCAAATGAACCGAAAATAGTCCATTATATAAATTCGAATTCAGAAATACCTGCATCTCGAATGAACCGAAAATGTTATCAAAACAAAACAATTGTATAATATTAAATGAACCGAAAATTGTCCATTATATAAATTCAAATTCAGAAACACTTGCATTTCGAATGAACCGAAAATTAGCTCAAAACGAAACTATTGTATAATACCAAATGAACCGAAAATTGTTCATTATATAAATTTGAATTCGATGATAACAATAACGACGATACGTATTAGAAGAAGATAATAACGATAAGGATAATGATTATGATGATGATGATGGTGGTGGTGGTGATGAAAGATGAATAGGAATGAGGAGACGAAATTCTAATAAGAGGAGGAGGAGGAAGAAGAAGAAGAAGTGTTGTTGGTGATGACGATAACAAAATTAAAAAATAATAAAAAAAGGAGGAGAAAAAGAAGACAATATAGCATCTGAAGTGAAGAAGAAGAAGAAAAAAAAAGACGTAACATCTGCTATAAAAAATAACAAATCGAATTTAATATTGATTTATATTGTTTAATTTAAAAAAAATTAAATTGGACTATCTCATTTATTTTTTGAACATTTAAAAATTTTTAACTTAAAAATCAGACTGTTTATTTTTTAATCGAATGGTCCATTTTCTAATTTTACAAATTTTAAAAAATTCTGACCATGAAATCGGTTGGTCTGAATTGAGAGGGACTAATATTTGTATATAGCAATGAAGACAGAAATACACTCAGCATACAAAAAATATTTGTAATATAGAAAAAAATTGGTCATCTTATAATAATAATAATAATAATAATAATAATAATAATAATAATAATAATAATAATAATAATAATCTCATATCATAATTACTACATTGTACCTTTTAGTTTGACTTCCTTTTAGGCCATATTTATTAATTATTTTATTGTTATTGTTATCATTATTATGCCATTTCATATTCGTGTCGTGTGAAATTACATTATGTTGAATGATACTCAATTCCCAAACAAGGAAAAGAATTTGGTCGCAAATGAATTCAATATAGATAAGGTTATACCATAATGCATGTGGAAACACTCTTTCAATTCAACGTACAAAATTAAAGATAAGATGAAAATTTCAAGCCTATCTTCTTTTTCCTAAGTAAGTATGAAATATCTCTTTGCTCACATGCATTAGTGGAGATTGAAATGTTCATTATTTGGTATCTAGTACATTATACACCAAAACCCACTGCTAAATTCAAGTACTCTTCAATCTCCGTCACCTTTTAAATTTTTATTTGAGAGTCCGTTGCATTTGCATCAACAAGAATCACATATTATTGTAGATCAGATGTCAAATTTAAGCTACGCCATGGTGCCACATTAGTCCTAGAATCATAGCTTATATTTTTTAACATAAAATAAATAAATAGAAGTAAATAAATGGAATCATGCATATCAATAATAATAATAATAATAATAATAATAATAATAATAATAATAATAATAATAATAATAATAATAATAATAATAATTTAATTTTAATGCATGACAATATAAAATATTTTATATAATTATCTAATCATATTTATATTTTTTTTATAATCATTTATATAGTCAATGTGTTATTTATTTTATCGATTAATTATCTAATTAAATGTACGTATAAATTAAAATTATTTTATACCAATAATACATCAAAATAAAATTCAATCCTAATAATAATGTGACGTACATTACTAAATATATATAAGCTGGCCTTAATTATCCAACACTATTTGTAGTACTTAATTGTGCCCTATTGTAATTTTTAGTATGTGTGAAGCTTTATGACCAATTGACCATCTATCATCATGAATTATATATATTATTCTTCCCCTTTTCCGCTAATTTTCAAGAACTGAAAAAGTGTACAGCTATGGGCCGAAAAAGAAAAGATAATGGATGATTTGTGAATAATAGAAAATGAGAATCTTTTCTTAGAGAGCGCTTAGCTTAGTTGGTTTGCATAAATGCATAGCATTATTATTTGTTTCAATTCAACTTTGATGTTGACTCTCATTCAACGACTTTTTATATATTAATAAGTTTCTCTTTTCACCAGTCCCATTTTGATGACAATGGAGAAGAATTTTCTTATATTAATTTTTTTATTAATTTTAATTCATTTTCTATTTTATTATTAATTATCTTGTTAAAGAATTGATTATTTGATCAAATTATATTTGTATTAAAAATAAAAAATAATTTTTAGTAAACAATTAATTAATCTATTTTTTTAGTTTTATTTCTTATACTTACAATAATAATTCAAACCATTCACCATTATTCATATATTATTTTATTAATTGATTGTTGATAGAATTTAACTTTTATATACTGTATTACAGTGTTAAAGAATTTTATTTAATTAATTAATTATATATTACTGTATTATTAAAAATAATTAATTTTTTAATTTATTACTTAAAATATCATATAATAAACACATAAATCAAATAAAAATATCATATAAAATTTTTTGTTCGCACTTCAAAATGAAACTCTTGCTAATTAAAGTAAAATTTAGGCTTATTTTTTTAAAAAATAGATGAACATTATCTATAATCTATTGTAATGTTAATTTGGTGTGTTTTTCTGTAATATGGATATTAATTTTTTTTAGTTTTAATTAAAAAATATGACCCTCAAATTTAAAGAATAATAAATTTGTTAGAAAAATTCGACTCTCAAATTTTATGAAGGCAAAAATTTTAAAATTTATTAGAATATAAATCGAAGAGTTTGACGTATGTTTAAATTTAATAAAATACAAATTTGAAGGTAAATTTGCATATTAAAAAAATAAAATTCACAACACAACTGGTATTTTGTGGCGGTTCTGAAGTCATATTGCGGCAGTTAAACTAGACGCTGGAAGATAGGTCGCGGATAAACTATTAGCGGCAGTTTTAGTTAACCGCTAGAATAACCACCGCATAACAAAAATTGTGTCGCTTATCATATGCTTATTTTGCGGCGATTAGAAACTGCCGCCAAATTCATGATTTTTAATAAATTCTAACTTTTTTTTATTGTTTTGCCTCTTTTAAAATAGTATGTTTATTCAACTTTAATTTATTAGTTACTGATTAATTTAAAGAACTTCCAACCAAATAAAATAACTAAATAATATAATAAACCAAATTATATATATGCAAACATAACTTATATAATGAGATTGTCATAAGTGCATGATTCAATATAAAGTAAAATTTCATAATTTGAAGAAAATAAACATAAAGCACTAAACCAACTTAAATTCAATAGTGGCTAATAACATTGATTGAAAGTCACTATTTTTGTTGCGGGTCATGGTTGCCAGATGAAGATGGCCTTGCGCGCGACGAGGTTGGTGTACTGCCCAAATCATTCAGTGCTGCAGCAACGTCAGCTGGTAAATTGCCTCCTTGCTGTTGGATTATATATCCCAAAACCTTCTCTATCGTCTGTCTCTTCACCTGCTCTTCTTTTATCTTAGCAGTCAATTCTGCAATCCTCCTCTCATACTCTTGATTTAGCTCACCAGAACCCGACGGTTGTCCAGCAGCGTTACCAAATATTTGGGTGGGACATGGTCCAACACCTAAGGCACGAACTCGTCCTGTGTGCTCCTTTCCAAGAACTTGTGCTAGCGAATCATTTTGTGAAAGGTGCTTAGAAGATTCATCCTGCCTCTCAACATTCGCAATTGCTTCCTACAAATATACAAGAAATTGGAAATGCATGATTTAAAATTAGCATGATATATACAGTAATCTAAGTTTAAAAATTTCAAACATTACTTACACTAACAACACGCGCGTCAGAATGGATATACGAGCTATATTTTTTCTTATGATTAAGTGATGATAAACAACTCTCCTCTACTTACGGGCCTTCCTTATTCTTTCTCCTATATCATTGATACCGACACAATTATGTAAATAACAACACCATATTCAGGAATATTAATCAAAATCTCAATGCAAATAACTACTTATTACCACTTCGTCTTTTTTTCTTGCCAATATTTTAGATCCCTCAGTATGTGTGTAAAGTTGTTTGCTCCGATTTAAAACGTTTTGTTTACACTTTTTCTATGAACAAATAACAAAACAAATATAAATGAGCGATGAAATGTTGAATATAAAATGTAAGGGGTATAATATGTATACACATATATGTTTTTGTGGAAATAATAAAAAATACCAAGACTTACCTTTGTTTCTTCCTTTTAGCGATATTCAAGGAACCATTTCCATTCATTTTCTTCTATTCCTGACGGGCGATGCTCAAGATTTTTCTCAAAAGTTCTTGTTTCTTTGTAACACTTATGATACAAGTTGTGTCTTGTATCCTTTCAGTTCTTTCCTATCATTTGCATAATTCTGCATTTTATTTTTCCTTCGGCATCGTTCTCATAGTGAAAGATCCGCTACAATTAGTTGTCATTATCATTAACCAAAATCAACTAACAAGCATAAGACTGGTAATTTAAAGAATATCCACAACCATTACAGTCTACTTTAAATTAAAAAAGTATAACACTCAATCTAGTACAAGAAGTCACAGTTACGTATAATATAGATATGCTGACATAAACATGTGAAAAATAAAATATAAAAACTTTACCAGCAATTTAATTTACCCATGCAAAAGTTTTTACACAAAAGAAAATTGAATACTAAATTTGCTTAATATGATGAAACTTAAAGATGTACCTTAATCATCATGTTGTATGCATGTTTCTTCTTGGATTTATTCACGTGCTTCCAACTATCTTCACATATAAAAAAGTTTGAATAATCAGCACCCAAACTCTCTAAGAAATCACTAAATAGTCCAGCTACCTGACCAATTGGTTGCACCTCACCTATGCACTCCCTATGCACCTCATTTATGCACCTCACCTCCGTTGCTGGATTATTTCTTCGTGCTTTAATGATTTCTTTATCTTATGAAATTGTTTTGGTTTCACATGATGAATTTGTTTTTATTTTTTCAGTTTTTTGAAGGACTTAATTTTCACACCAATAGACAGTTATATAGATCTTCAACCAGGTAAGTAAATATTTATCCGAGTCTCATGTATGTATTATTTGATACCCCTTTTTATATAAATAATACATAACATTATAATTGTTTGAAATTTAGCTTGAAACTTAAAAGATGGAAACTTTGACCTCATATAACACCAATAATTATTGAATGTCTTAATTTTGTATCTAAAAATTTCATCTAAAAAATTAGTAAAACTTAAAATAATTAAATTAAATTGTTGCCAAAAGTTAATTATGAAAACCTATTATAGTCTACTATAGTAGTTTTTTTCTTCAATATGTAAGACTTCAACTAGGTAAAATGACCAAAATCCATTCTATTATAATAAATTTGGCATAAAGCATTACCAACTGAATGAATGTTGAGAGTATGAGATACACATATATGACTTTATGATTTTACTGTAAATTAGGGTAACCAAATTAGCTAAGAAAAATGTTGAAGAAGCATTATTGAAAACAGCATGATATTATCACCATATTTCTGAAATCAAATCTTGTTCACAACAGCAAACTCACAAATGGTCAAATCTAATTTTCATAAATATTTCAAAAAAAGCCATAGAAATTAAAACACATCGACCGCATAGTAAATTTTTCATTTTCAAAAAAAATTTCACCAACAGTCATCAAACAACACAAAACCTAGAAATTATAACGCCACTAACCTTCAACGGAGAACATAACAACGCAGAGACGACGGCGATCGACAAGACGGCAGCGACCGGGCAAGACGGCGGTGAGACGACGGCGAGCGACAAGATCAACACTAAACTATGCCGACCAGCTCGATGCCCCGGACAGATGACAACTACGAACGGCGGCCATGACACCGTTGAAGCAATTGGGTTTGGGGGATTTTGGATTTTTAACTCTGGAAAATGGAGGTTTTGTGGGTGACGAGACCAAATTTGAATTAAATGCACGAAAAAAATGGATTTTGGGGGAAGGGGGATGCGCTGGGGTTTTAGGTTTTTTTTATTATTTTATTAGTAAGTGTATTTATTGTGTTGTGGGATATATTTTTATTATATTGTCATTTCTTTAAGCGATACTATATTTTTTAAGTTATATAGTAATAATTAAATCTTTACCCAACAAATTAATTGGAATAGAAGTTATATATAATGATAGAGATGAATAATAATTATTTTATGTTATTTATTATATGTTAAATTATATTTAAAAATGGTATAGAATTAGAAAATATATAATTTCAGATAATAAAATAATTTTTGAAAAATTCAAATGATACCATTTTAGATTTTGTATACTATCGCTGATTGTAAAATAATATTTATTGATTTAAAATTATAGTTTTTTTCAAAATAAAAATAAAAATATTATGTTTTGAATTTAATTACTATAATTTGAAATATGAATAGAATAGTTTTAATAATACGTTAATTTAAAAATATGAAGGTATTTATGAATAAAAAAGTTAAATTTATTATTTTGGAAATACTGCTATTAGTCTATTTTATTTATTAAAAATTTATTTATTATTTTTTTATAACAACAAATTAATGGTTGCTATTGTCCGTTGTGAAGTTTACGAATTTGAATTAGTCATTTTTTTTAAAATTTAAAGTGGAGTTCGCCGGGAGTTAGGCAAACTCTATAAAAATTATAGAATTTGCTGAGAGTGCGGTGTACTTGCTCTAAATATTAAAAAAAACACATTTAAAATATTAAAGTTGAAAAATTAGGGTTTTGAAAAATAATTATTTTCTTATTTTATTTAAAAACAAAGCTAATAAGACCGAATAATTAATTAATTAAAATAAATATTAAGTTCAACTGTATTAAAATAAAATGCAATACAAATATGAGGAAATAAAAAAGTACAGCAAAAAATATTAACAAAAATCTAAATAAATTAGTCTTAATAAAATTACTTTAATTGACAAATACTTAATAATTTTATTAAATTAAAATCAAGTTAATTAGTGCGAGTCCAAATAATATCTATATTAAACATTTATTATATGCAATTTTCAAACAGCTGAAACATATAAATTAAAACCCTAAAAATCTTTTATGACCGTCCGTTGTTCTAGAAATTTTATTATGTCATCTCTAAATAAGTACCATTAATTTCTCTAAAAGTGATATAAGATATTTTAATCAAGATGCATGAATAGTGGGACATTTAAAATATATTGGAGTTTAATTTAATTATTAATCAATAATACTTAACTTAAAATAAAAATATATACGACCAAGTATTATAACTCGTGAAAAATAATTTATGTAAAACAAATAGAATTAACAAATTATTTAATATAAACATTAGTTACACATTTAAATATTTAACGTACATCGACGGAATTTTAAATAATAACAACGTAAAAAACATAAAAAGATTTTCATAAGACTATTTGTTGTTGTATTTTTTTAAAATATTATTAGTCACATTTATTCCTATTAAAATAGTAGTAAGTAAATAAAAGATATTTTAAATATTGTGCAAAACCTATGTATATTTCATAACGACTGCAATTTGCTAAACTTAATTAAAGCAATAAACTAAATTGGGATCGTTCTGATATATGAAAATTTTTACAAGTTTTTTTTCTCATAATTCGTATGTCACTATTAATTAGTTCAATATATTTTGATACTATACTTGATATTGATAAAAGCTGGATTTTAAAGTCACGAAATAGTGTGGAATATAGGCAAGGATTGAACGGTTTTTTAGACTTTGCATTTGCGAATGCATCCTCCGATGGTTTGATAAAGTGTCCATGTCCTAAATGTGGGTTTCAACTTATGCAAACAAGAGAGTATGCATACGACCATCTGTTGTTACGACCATTTTTCTCTAAATATACTATTATTTGGCTGCGTTATGGTAAGAAACCGGTTGAAGAGAGATCTGGATTGGGATGAGTAGATAAAAATCCGATATCCCAAGTGAATTAAATGCACCAAATGGTCAACGAGGCATTTAATTTCACGCTTCAACATGGAAGTGAAGACACAACAGCAATTGAACATGGCGAAGATGATGAAGACGTGTTGCCATACTTATATAAAGGTCCAAGTCGCGCGACGCGGAATTTTAACGATCTACGGTCCGATGGAGAGCAGGAGCTATATCCCGGATGCTCAAAGTACTCCAAATTATCATTCTTAGTAAAGCTTTATCATATTAAGTGTATATGCGGTGTGAGTGACAAGGCAATGACCATGATTCTTGACTTACTGTTGGATGCATTCAAACAAGCAAAACTTCCAAAGACAGTATATGAAGCTAGGAAGACAATAAAAAAATTGGGTATTGAATACACCAAGATAGATGCTTGTTCAAATGATTGTATGCTGTATCAAGGTGATGATGAAAACTTGACCAGGTGCAAGCAATGTGGGTCTTCAAGATGGAAGCAGAAGACTAAAAAGGGCTCTATTGTTAGGCTCAACGTACCTATGAAGAGAATTGGGAAACCTATAGTAGCCAAGACTCTTCGACGTCATCCTCACCTTCCTCCAACTTATCACCGATAGTCTGCTCAGGGCTCCAAACTTCATGTTGGCAACTAAGCACGAGGGTTCCACTCATTGCGGGACTTAACCCAACTCCTTACGGTATGAGCTGACGACAGTCATGCATTACTTTCCTCTCATACCACGACTGCAACGGTTATTCATATGCAGCAAGACATCAACTGACATCTTATGGCATAAAGAAGCGTGTAATAATGATGGTTTGCTTAGGCATCCAAGGGACGCTGAAGCATGGAAAAAGTTTGATACAAAGTATACTAACTTTTTGAAGGATCCGCGCAATGTTCGCCTAGCCTTGGCGAGCGACGGATTTAATCCTTTTGGGAATATGAGCACAAAGTATTCTATCTGGCCTATGATTCTTATTCTGTATAATCTTTCACCCTGGCTTTGTATGAAACAGACATATTTTATTCTATCCACGCTTATTCCTGGGCCGAAAATGCCAGGTAATGACATAGATGTTTACTTGCAGCCTTTGGTAGATTAGTTGAAGCAATTATGGAATGACATTGAAACGTATTATCCCAAAGAGGAAAACACTTTTAATACGTGTGCGGCACTAATGTGCACTATCAATGACTTTCCAGGATTGGAAAAACTATCTGGTTGGAATACGCACAGTGGGTTAGCTTGTCCTACGTGTAACTTGAACACTAAGCCCCATCGGCTGAAAGATAATAAAAAATGGTGTTTCATGGGCCATCGCCACTTTTTGAATCAGGGACACAAATACAAACTAGACTGGAATAGATTTGACGGACAAGTCGAAGGTAGAGATCCACCGAAGAAGTTATCTGGAACAGATGTATTGAGGCAACAGTCTAATGTGCACGTTTCATTTGGGAAGATTTCAATTATAACATCCAAAAAAAGACACAACAGTCAGGATGCGGATGAAGATGACTCGCATTGGAAAAAGAAGAGTGTTTTCTTTGACCTCCCATACTGAAAGGATCAGATGTTGCGTCATAACCTTGATGTGATGCATGTAGAGAAAAATGTCCGTGATAATGTGGTATTCACTATCTTAAACGATAGCGACAAATCAAAAGACAATCTTAAAGCTCGCAGAGATTTACAATGCATGGGCATAAGGCCTGAATTGTGGCCAGACGAAGGTGGTAAATATCCTTCTGCTGTATTTGTGATGTCAAATTCACAGAGGGATGTATTTCTGAAGACTCTGCAGAATGTGATCTTTCCAGATGGTTACTCTAGCAATGTTGCTCGTTGTGTTGATTTGTGACAACGTAAGTTGTCTGGGTTGAAAAGTCATGACTGCCATATTCTAATGGAACAATTACTTCCGATTTTGGTGAAGAATGCACTTCCGAGTCCGGTGTCCAATCTGATTGCAAATTTGTCATCAATTTTTTGAGAACTTTATGGAAAAGTCATAAACCCTATGCAGCTTGCTGACCTTCAGAATCATGTTGTGCAAACCCTGTGTCAGATGAAAATGATTTTTCCTCCATCATTCTTTACTGTCATGGTTCACCTCACGGTGCATCTCGTTGATGAGGTAACTCTTGGTGGACCAGTACATTATCAATGGATGTATCCAATAGAAGGTTAGCTTGCTGATAAACCCTTTTAATACAATCAGTTGAATTAATTGTGTGTATACTGAGTGTTATGTTGTATTTATATAATAGGTATCAAGGACGTTTAAAGCAATATGTCCGTAATAGGGCACAACCAGAAGGCTCAATTGCAGAAGGTTATTTATCTGATAGAATCCTGACTTTCTGTTCTAGATATCTGGATAATATTGAGACTAGAATCAACCAATCAGGGCGAGTTGATGATCAACCTGTTGATGTTATACATAATTCAGGGTAAACTATGTTCCCGGCTATTGGAAAGGCATTAGGGGATGTTTTGCATTTCGAACTCACTCCAATGGAAAAGCATCAAGCACATCGTCATGTGCTAGTCAACTGCGATGTCGTGGTTTTGTTTGTTGAGTAAGTATACACATGTATTTTTAAAATACCAATATAACTCTTTTCTCCAAGTGACTAGTTGGACTAATTTTCTTTTCTCTCATAAAGTACATTTAGGGAAAAGACAAAGTGAAGCTTGCGGGCTCAGACAAGGTCGCAAGCTAAGATAGACAGTGTTGTGCATGCAGAATTTCCTCGGTGGTTCAAGCATGAGATTGATAGAATATTAACTTAACCAATGTGTTTTCAGCCTAGAATTAGTACTTTATCAAATCCAATTTTAATATAAAGTATGAATGTTATGTGGTTCCAGGTTCCAATGGAAAGTACGCTTCATTCGAAAGAAATAAAGTTGCTTGCATGCGGTCCCATAATTCAAGCAAGACGTTTTATGGCGTATAACGTTAACGGGTACAAGTTTAGAATTATCACAGAGGAAGATGGGATGAAAATCCAAAATAGTGGAGTATATGTATCATTTAATATAAGAAGTTATGCAAGCATGCGTGATAATAGAGTGGCTGTTGGCAGTGTTCCGTATTAAGAAAAAATTGTGGACATAATTGAATTGAATTGAATTATAGTTGCCATTTCACAGTGGTATTGTTCAAATGTGTTTGGGATGATACCACTACTAGTAGAGGCATCAAGCAAGACCATTGGGCCTTACCAGTGTTAATTTCTCTCGTCCGATACACACTGATGATCAAGAAGAAGATGAACCGTACATATTGGCCTCAGAAGCTCAGCTTGTATACTATGTGGATGATGAAGTAGCTAAGGAATAGAGTGTTGTGGTTCATGTGAAACCACGAGATTTATATGACATGAGAGAAGAGAATGAAGAAGCTGAAGTTGGTTTTTCTCCACAACCAGGGTTGAACATGTCAGCGGAAGGTGACATTGGAGATTTACAGTTGACAAGGGAGGATAATATAGAAGACCCCACAAAAAATGCTTCAGAGAATATCGATGATGTTGCGTAATGCTTATATGAAGAATTTTAACGTAATTTAAAAAGGATCTTTGTGTCATGAACTAAGTTAAATAAACTCAACGTTGTACGTTGTATTCTTTGGTTACAAAAAACTTGATGTATTTTTTATTTGCAGTTAAGTATTTATTGTATTGTGAATTTTTATGAGTAAAAGCTGATTTTCCATTTCTTTGAACGCTTTTTTTTGTCAAAAGTTAGTTTACGTTAAATCTTTAGTGTTGTTTCAGTTGTTGTTGTTCTTAATATTGCAGTTTTGATAATCTTGATATCTAATATTCAAAATCAATTCCAATAGTATTACGTTTTTAAAACATTAGTGAACATAACATGATGGTGAAACAGAAAAATAAAAACTGAGGACTTTTCATCCTCTGCAAGCACAACATTCGCTACAGAGCTTCTGTCTAAGAAATTTGCCCAAACTACCAACAAGGAAAATGGTAATTGTCGATAATTTACGTTTAGTTTTAAAATTGTCTTGGCATATTACCGTCTTTTTTTTTCTAAGTCAGTATCTAATGACTTGCAAGTTCTCAGTTTGTTCTGGGTATACTTATTTTGTTGTATGCATGTTGATATTTTCAGTATTACCTGAATATTTTGGAGAAATAGTTCCTGACAGTCTATATAGGAAAGAGTCTGATTCAGAAAATAATTTAGATGATATCTCCTCTGTTGAAATTGGCAGATCCATGCAGTTTGATCTCAATAAGGTTCCGGAAGAAGACAATGAAACTTTAGAAGACTAACAAAGAGAAGATGATATACATGTTAAGAAAAGGTGCTTTAATCTAAACAAAAAGCCATGGTATGGAGATAAAATATCAGATCCTATAAAACGTGAAGCTCATATTCTTGACAGAATATTTTTCGCCAGGTAAATACGATGTTGAAGAGAAATTTTGATATTTTATTATAACAGTTACGTTGATTCCCTTAATTTAATGATTTGGGTCACAGTTTTACATGCTTATCTACTTTTAGAGTTTCTTGATTTAGGTTTAGTAAGGTATAATGTAAAACCCAGTTAATTAACGGCTAATTAACCCACAAATGAGAATTTATTCTAGAAAGCCTAAAATGTGATTTTTATGGCTAAATGTGATAGAGGAGATTGAGACGAGAATTTTGGTACCAATTTTATAGAATTCGGACCAAGATTGGACCGAACGGGCCAAACCGGGCCAACCGGACCCAAAGTGGGCCCTTGGCCCAACATAACTAAACCAAAACCCTAGTTTTCAGCACTCTCTCTCCTCACTTATCACTCAAAAACGCTGAAATGGAGGCCATGGAGGGGAGAACTCTCTCTCAAGTTCTTTCTCTCACTTGATCTTCAAACCACCATAACTTTTGATCTAGAGCTCCGATTGCCGCACCGTTTGCAGCCATGCGTTCACCGCGGAGAGCTCTACAAAACCCATACAACCAATCTTGAGGTAAGCCACGTTTTGCTCTTCGAATTTCCAGCCTTATTTTTGAGTTTCATGAGCAAAAATATTGAGATTTTGGGCTCTTTGATGTTATAGGACCCCACTCTCTTGAAGGAGAAGGTTAATCTTGTCTCCTTGGACCTTGGGTGTGGTAAGATTCTCAACCCTAGTGTAATTTATGGTTTTATGATGTTTGGGTTTTGAGATGTTGTGTATGGGTGTGATGATTATGGCTTAGGTTGTGTATATGTGAATATTGGAGCTTGATTGGTGATATTGAAAAGCTTGAAAAGGGTTTGGTGGTGAAAAATCTGTTCTTGGTGGGGTTGAGGCCTTGAGAGCTTGAGAAAAAATGGTTTGGAAGTGCTCCGATTGAGCTTGGGAAATCGGCTAAGGTATGGTTTCGGTTTCCCGTATCTAATATGTAATGTGGTAGAAAAATACTTAGGCTAGAGGCCCTAAGATAGGCATTGAATGGTTGATGTTGTTGAATGATTGAGATATATGATGTGGTCATATATGTGATGATGATTATTGATGCCTTGGTGGTATGATGTATGAGAAATATGCATGTTGTGATATATGCTTGATGATTGGTTATGGTTGAGTTGTGGGTTGAACCATGTTGATGGTGAGTATGATATTGATTGTGTACAATAATGATTTATTAGAATTGGTGTTGTTGAAAATTGGCATGAGGAAGAGTATATGATATGTCAATGTGTTTGGGTTTGAACCACTTGGGTGAAGTGGGTTAGGATGATGGGATAGTGATTTTGGTAAATTGAGATAATGTGTCAATGTGTGAGTTGAGGAGGCTTAATGTTGAATTTGACATATTTTGATTGATTTCAAAGAAAAGGGATGAAATTGGCATGTTTTGATTGATTTGAAAAGAGTTGAAAATGACTTGTTTTGAAAATGGCACTTTGTAGTTTTGTATGAAAAACATGGTTTTTAGGCATACTTTGATGGAACATAACTTGGACTACGGATCTCTGTTTTGTGCCAAATATGTTTAGAAACGAAATTGGATCCGGGATGTCCATGCCGTTCGAAGAACGGATGAAAAACGATTTAAAATGAGGAAGTTATGTCCGTCGGAAGATTGGGGGTTGGATCTGTGAATTCTGCAGTTTTTAACTTAGAAAATTTTTAGCAGAATGACACCCCGCGCGTAGGCGCACTTGGCGCGTACGCGCCGTTATTCTCGAAAGCGCCATCCACGCGTGCGCGGAATGTGCGCGGGCGCGCCGATGTGCTGCACCCAATACCCAGCCATTTTGCTAGAGAGTTGTGCCAAAACTGTGCCAGCATTGTGGCTGGGGCACGAGAGCACCCACGCGTACGCGTGGCTGACGCGTGCGCGTCGCTTGGCTATTTCTCAATCGACGCGTTAGCGTGCATGACGCATACGCGTCGATGAGCTTTGTGGCCATCCACGCGTGCGCGTGGAGTGCGCGTACGCGTGGTCCTGTTTTCATCCCAAAGTTGATTTTTGAGTTTTAAAAATCAAATTTCATACTTCTAAGCCTCCGATCTCACCATTTATGTCTTAAATCATTATGATATGTCTAGCTATGAGAAGAAGGGCTAGTGAATGTGGTAACCTGCGAGTGAAGCAAGGGAAAAATGAATGATCAATGAGGATCAAAGATGATTATGTGAGAGGCGGATGATGGTGGTGGAAGTGCTTGTTATGCCATGGGCCGACAGGCCGTAATTGTTAATGAGATGGCTGGTTATGGATTTAACCGTGAGCCGGATGGCTAGATTATTGCCGTATTACGGCGGAGCCATGATTATGGCTATGTATAAAAGCATATATGCTGTTGAATGAATTGTGAATGTTGCACTTCCACTGTTGGAGATGAGAGTTTCCCTGGGAGGAAGCAGTGGCTAGCCACCACGTGCTCCAGGTTGAGACTCGAAGCTCTTTTGACCCTATGTCATAAGTGTGGCCGGGCACTGTGAAAGACCCGGATGAGCTCGCCCCCGTAAATATTCACCAGTGATGGTGATGGATATAGATCATGATTATGATCAAGTTTATGATGAGTATAACTCGAGTTGGGGATATGTGACAGAGGGACAGTCCAATGGTTAGCTACCAGGACTTGTCGGGTTGGCTCTATAACCGACAGATGATATCATCAGCCACTAAGGACAGGCATTCATCATATGCATACTATATGAATTGTTTGAGATTGCCTATTTGACTGCATACTACTTGCTAATTGTCTAAATGCCTTAATTGCTCCTATTTGTATATTTCTTGTTTGATATAACTGTGTTTGCTACATTATACTCCTGATGGTGGTTGGGAGGTTTGAAGGAATTGGAAAGGGAAGTATTAGTTAGACTGAAGGATCTTTAGTCAGATGCCTTTTATGGTTTAGCTTGTTTATAAGCTTTGAATTATCTGGAGGAAGTTCTAGGATTGCCTTCGGCTTTCCTCTATTATTATATATTATATATGTGGAAGCTGTTACCATGCTGGGGACCTCTGGTTCTCACCCATGCGGATTTTGTGGTTTTCAGATGCAGGACATGAGGTTTCCCGCTGAGGCATGCTGGAGACTTCTAGATTTGCGAAGATCCTTTGTTCTTGGGGACTCTGTTTAGTTTATATATTTTGCTTAGATACTTTTATCTCCATTAAATAATACAAACTGTGATGACTCCTCTTATGGGAGATTTTGGAGAATAGGTTTCTGTATTTGTGTCCCTTTGGGTTTCCTTTGGGGTTTTCCTTATTTTATCATATGTATATATTGCTATGCTCGGACCGGTTATCTTCGTAGCCGGATTTTGAATCTTAATATTCCTGTTTTTGACACTCCTTTGTATATATATAATCTCGCGATGGTTATCCCTATTCGTTACGTTATCGATCGGAGTGTTGCGCTTTTGACTTGCGATTTTTGTTTACCCCTTTTTCTACAAAGGCTCCTAGTTATAATCAATCATTCATACTACTATACGTACTAAATTTTTATTTTAGAGGTCGTAATACCTTGCCATCTCTGAATTATGACTTAAGCATAATATTCTGTATGGTAGGGTGTTACATATAACTTCAAAGAGGAGTAACTTTAGTTTATGCTCGTTAGAACTTTATTTTAACTTTATAAATTCAGACTATGACTTTATTTTCTTATTTTACAATTATGTTGAATGCAAATTTAAATGAAAATAAAGTAAATGAGAAAAGCTTATTGGTAAATTTGTTCACATGAGTTAACATATATAGCTTATTTAACTTGTGAACTTTTTTACGTAAAATGAATCTAGAAAAAGTGTTACGAGTTTAAGTAACAATGATTTAAACATATGTAGCTCAAAATAGTAGTGTTAACTTAACTAGATTATACCCAGATGGTTATTACTAAAGAAAATATTGAAATATGTGGTTACACGCATTTTGCCACGGTTAGAAAAAAATCGCCGCAGAATATAAAACGATAATTCACCGACAGTACATATAGCGGCAGTTCTAGAAAAACCGTCGCTAAATACAAGGTTGATTGTAGTTCCACCCCTAACCGCTGTTATCTGCCGGAGTTGTTGTAGTAAAAATTACAAATTTAACCTATTTGTTTATCTCAAAATCTCACCGTTTGATTTGTTAATATCTAACTCTACATCTTGGAAAAACACACCAAATTTCAATAATATTGGAAAATGCTATTGCTCGTTCAATATTAAAATTAAAAAGTGTAAATTTTATTCTCGTGAAAATATTCCGTAGTTTACTTTTAGTGTAAGGTATTGTTTTTTGTCCAGATCAATATTTTTTTATTTTCGTAGAATAATCCAGATCTGTAGGATTTTTGTCATGTGTACAGTCATACTTATCTTCTCCTTTTAGGTATTAACAACTTTTTTTTTTTGGTCATGGTATTAACAACTTAAAACAGGAGCTAAGCCGAAGATATAAGGCCAAACTTTATTTGGGTTTACTCCATAGGGTTTTTTTACCTGAATGAGTAAATCGATGGGCCCCGGAGCAAAGTAAAAAATAGGAAAATCCAAATTTGCAAACAAAAGCCCAATAGTGTATTCTTTCAGGACTGGGCTTTCAAGGAAAAATCTTGTAGAAATCATACATTCGCACACGAAAAAGGAAGGGAACTCTCTATAACGCATGAAATAATGTCACAATAAAACTTGCGATTTTGTGAATGTTTCGTATGATTCTTTAATTTCTACCTGTTGACTAATTTTGAAAAATAACGATGTTTGTTTCATCCGAAACATATATAATAGTTAGTGGATATTATATTTTAATAGTAGATGAATATGAGAAATTGTTGAACGTCAAAGATTATTAGGTATAAATGCAAAAATAACGGTTAAAATTCAATTTCTTCTAGCATTGATCCATGAGAAATATAACTGACCAATTCTTTTTTATTATTTTTGTCTTACATTCAAACTAATATTAGTCCAGTTTTTTTTTTTTTAAATATTGACCCCTTAACATTTTTTTTTATTCAATGAATATTAATTTCAGGCACTCGTTCGCAAACACTTAGGCTGCGTTAGTTTTTTAAAACAGGATAAAATAAAATAAGATACTAAAAATAAAAAACAAATAATAGAGATATAAAATTTTATATTTTTGTATTTTGTTTGATGATAAATTAGAATATATTATAAAAATTTAATTTTTTTATCAAAAAAATTTAAGAAGAAAAATATAATAATAAGAAAATAAAATTAAAAAAATTAATATGAATAATAAAAAAAATAAAAAATAAATTGTGTCTTTTATTAATGTCTCTGTGTCCTTTCTGTTAGAATAGACACAAAATATTTCTCTGAATACAATATCTTTGTCCATATCTTATACGATTTTCTGTCAAATACGATTTTGTATCTTCATATTTCTATCTTAGTGTCCTATCACTGTAAACAAACACAGCCTTGTATATATACATACACTTACCTGACTCAGTAGTTAACAAACCCCACTTAATTAGGAGTATTAATTCGTTACAACAATGTAAGAAGATATTTTGGCAGTTGACCTCTGACCTTAAAGTTTTGAGTCATTGACCCTTTTTCTGTTTTTTACTTTTTTTTCCTCCTTTATTATTACTTCGGTTTAGCACTTAACATTGTTTTTGACTTGCTAACCTTGTTGAAAATTGTTATTATTAGAGACAAAATTAAATATTTTCAGTATAGTGTGAATCAAGTGGCATGTTTAAGATATATCTTTCAATATTATTTATTTATTTATTTATTTATTTATTTGGTTAGTACCATTATTTGTTGTAATAGCAGGCAGCTAAGTGTGATAGATGCGTATTTAACTTGACTCATAAACTTGCTTTTGATAGAATAATGATATGATAGTCATGATATAAATTAAAGCCTCATTTTGTTGACAAATTAAACACTATTATGAAGCGCACGAATGGTGTGTTTCATGGACTATAGGTGTGAAAACAGCAATATATGTATTAGCTTAATCATTTTATGTAAATAATGTTCCCTAGGAGTTTTAGCCTTTTTATAAAATATATATATTACACACAAAACAGACAAACTACTAAACAATATTTAATAACCATGCATTGAGACTTTTAGAGTTGCATAGCATGATTGAGTCTGCTATATACAAGGTTCTACTTCTTATTATTATTTTTTTATAAAAAAAAAATTATATATTATTGTGAAAAAATAAAACAGGAATGGCATGCTTGATTGCATGTTTTATATTATTATATTAGTAACTTTAGATTAATGACAATACTTCTCATAGTTTAGCACCAGAAAATGATAAGTGTTACGTTCTAGACATTATTAATTAAAGATAATTGATTTCCAATATTGTTTTTTCAATCATCCTAATATGCATGCAAAGTGCATGCTTATTTTACAAATATTTACATATTAATTATGGCATAAAAAAATTTAATAGCATATTATTGTTTTAGAAAAATACTATTAATACCTGAATACTCGCTCTTAATAATGTATCATACTTGTATAAAATTACAGTTATTACTAATTAATTATATATTTAATTTATTTTTTAGTTAACAAAACAAAAAATGTGTATTTGATTATTAAAAAATATTAATGTTAAAACGGTGTTTATTATAAAGAGCATAAACGTAGCGAAATTAATTGTTTTATATGTATTTTAACATAGGAAAAAAAAACACACACATATTGGATTGGTGATGAAAGAGGAATGTTAGGGAGCAGCAAGTTTTGTAATTTATAACTATCAATTAGTTATTATTAGTGTTTTTAATGGTGTGAAATTTTATCTAATAGTATGGAATTACTCACTATTCTTTTGCTGGTTAAATGCTAGTTAGATTTTAATAAAAGTGCTGACTCCTTAGACTTTTTCAGTGATAAAATTAAATACGACTCACTTTTATTTTATTTGTACAATGCAAGTATAAATTTAACAAAAAACTTTTTTTTAAAGAAAAATTTATTAATGCTATCTTTCAATTTTAGAGGATTTGGGAACTAGTAATTTACTCTCTAATTAAATTCTTAATTAATTTACTAGTAATCAACCATACTAAACACATACTAAAATTAATCATTAATATATATATATATATATATATTAAAAATGAGTTAAATTATACATATATTTATATATAAAATATATATGATGACTGATTTTGACGTACAAATAATATTTTTATTAGCAATAAAGAACTAGAAAAGCATAACCATAAGCAAGTTTAATTTTAATGAATTTGATTCGACTAAAAGTATAATGATGTTGGGCTTTACCGAAACCACGTGTTCCCTAAGCCGAAGGTTTTTCCTCAAGAAAGTAGCTTACAACTTTCAAGTGCTATTGGTTTTTCCACTTTGAAGGGACATTAATATTGTTCCCCTAGCAAGTTTTTGAGGGGGAGGTTGTTCTTGGTTCCCAAATAATTAAAATCATTACCACCATACCACCTCAGACTCTTCCAAATATAGTGATGAACAAAAGTGCTTTTTGGTTTTTGCCTTCCACTTTGGAGGAAATAATGTTGCTCATTCGAACTCCAAAAGATTGTCATCACTCACCCGTGAGCTAGATTCTATGTATGTTCCTATTGTATAATTTATTATTAATGAAAAGTGATTATTATAATTATTGCATGCTTTGATTCGCATATTATTCTAGCTAGTGCCACAAATAATATAGATCATTAGATATTGTCGTATTATAGACGGTTCCTAAACATTTATCGCCTATGTTTCGCGTTTGTGTTGTGTCTTTTCAAAGCATTGAGACCAAAAAGGAAAAGTAATTGTACAAACAAAGAAATTCATCACTAAGGTGGGTGGTAATAATAATCACTGTATGGTTAGTTCTTAGAAAGTTTAATGAAAGGATGCGTCTACATTGCACACATGTCTTCATCATCTTGATCATTAGCAAAGTTGATTATTAAGCCCAAAATAAAGATAAGAGTAAAGCTATTGACATGAAAAAAGAGCGAAAGATATATTTAGGGTTAAGTTATTACAAGGTAAATACTGTATGTATGTAGAATCACTATAAAAAAAAATATTAAATACTGTCAAATTTATTATTGGATTTAGTGTTGTATATGGTTTTTCTGACGATTTAAGTGTCAAATTCGTCAAGTCAAACTATTATCGATAGATTTTTTTTCTAACGATAAATTCGTCAGTAATAATTGGAAGAAAAACGGAAAAAATAGGTGCAGAATTTAGCATGGAATTTACCGAAAAAAATTTTTGCCGGTAAACCCAATTAGTGGAACACTGCATTTTGGTGACTCGCAATACATTAACGTTGGATCTATCCGCCAGTAAATCTAACAGTAAACTTACACTAAATTCAAAACACAAACTTTCCCCTCATTTTCGAAACACACACTCTCTCTAACCTTCTCCTTTCTCTTTTTCTCTTCTCTTTCTACCTCCAGCAGCCCCTCTAGCCGGCCACCTGCATTCTTCTCCAAAGACTTTGTGGACTCGCCTTGATCATGTTTTGTTGCCTGAAACGAAACTTCTCCCTCTGTCTCTGCCACTGCCGCTGCTACGCCTTCTGTCGTTGGAGCTGCGTCTCTCCTCCCTCCTCCAAGTAGGTTGTCCTCATCGCTCTTTCTATTCCATCCTTGTTTTACTTCATTTTAAATAAAAAAAATCCTAACTCCTTTTTGAACCCTAACCCTAATCCCATTTTTACTTTCAATCTTTAGTTTGATCTGTTTTATTTGTGTTTGTTTATGTTTTTTTTCTTTATTATTATCATAACAAATTTCATTTTAATGTTTTTATTCATGGACATAAAATTATTCTAAGTAACTTGTTTGTGTGTTGTGATTTTTTGAACAGCTCATCATCCTAATATTAATGTTGCTGTTGAGTTGCTTAGACATGGTAATTTCTTAATATTTTTGTTAACTATTTACTTATTAAATTATTCTAATTTAGTTTTGTGTTAAGTTCTTTTGGTCTATTTCTAAATGTCGTATAGGTATTATTGAATTGAATATTGAACCATATGTTAAAGATGAAGGTATTGGCAAGTTGTAATATGTTCAGGTAAACGGTATGTAATAATATTAAATATGTTAGTTTTTCAGTTCAATTGACAATTGAAGTTTTGGATATGGAAAGATATATAAATAGTTTCTTGTTATTGCTATTGAATTATGTCATTTATATAAAAAAAAGTTGAATTAGTATTATTTTATTGATGGAATTAAACAAAGTGTTGATAATTTATTTTTATCCGTACTATTTCAGGAAAGCTTCAATTTACTTTAGTTTGGAATTCAAGAAATAAAAATTCACCTAATTCAGACAAATAAATTGAATAAATTGACAAATGTGAGTTTGTTGCTTTTTTTTTTAAATAACATAAGTTAATGTTGTTGCTATAGTAATTAACATTGAGCATTAATTTGTTTCACATTTGCAGGTGGTCACCATTAGATCTTGAAACATTATTTGGTTAGTGACTCCCTCATTTGTAGAAGAACAATTGCCTATAAATAATAATATAATATCACAAAGTTAGTAAATTAGATAAAAGACAAAGAATTAAATAAAAAATATATATTTATGATGTTTTATTTTAACCCTCAAGCATATAGTTCATACTATTACTTAATAGAGAGTGAGCTAATGAGAGAAATAAAATTTTGTTTGGTTGGAGATAAATAAAATGAAAGTTCTTTCTTTTCTTTTTTACATTAGAATACAAGTGTAATTTAGTACTGTTGTTTAGGTGTTAAGATTGCAAAAAAAATGTTATCATCTAAGGAAGTGTTACCCTTCAAATTTTTTAAAAGAAAATTAAAATTTAAGTTTACCGTCGGATTTACCGAGAGATTAACACTACAAGAAAAACATTGAATACCGTTAGATTTACCGTTGGATTTAGCGTCAAAGATTAACAACGAATTTACCAGCAAATTTACTGGCGGATTTGACAATAAATTTGTTAGGTAAAAAAGTTACCATCGAATTTGATTTTCCGACGGTAAATTCGCCGGTAATAATCGGAGGGAAAAAAAAGAAAAATTAGTGCGATCATTAATGTCGGATTTAGGGTTGAAAAAATTCGACAGTATGTAAGGTAATTAAATGAAACGCACTATTTTGGCATGCGTTACCGGCGGATTTTTCTGACGGTAAATCCGCCGATAAATTTGACCCTTCGTATATATACATAAATTCACCTAACCCTAGTTGTCGCTCCCTCTCTTCTTTGGTTCTTCCTAGTGTCATTTGATGAAATCCTAAGGCAGTAATTCTCTCCAGTCCACCTCTCCTCTCACCGCCATCCGCAATTCACCACCCTTCTCTCTGTTTGTCATCCCGCTCCCCTTACCGTCTTCGTCGCATCAGCATCACCGCCTTTGTCACGTCATGGTTGTCATCTTCATCGCGTCAGCATCGCCGTCTTCATCACCGTCTTCTTTGTTGTTCTTCAACGCCTTCCCGAAGGAGATTTGTCCTTGCCGTTGCAAATTTCAGGTGTTTATACTGATTGCCTTATTCCAACTTTCAAGTCTGGAATACTATGAACGTCTTAAACCCATTTGTCAGTTGTAAATTATTCCTTCTTCTATTCAATATTTAAAATGTACTGTAGTATTGCTTGTTATTACTAATTGTTCAGATAGAAGATAATTAATTACATAAGTTTGTTTTTTATTGGAGATGTTATGATACTTTTCTTGTTGGGAATCAATTATCTCTTTTCTTTTTGCAGTTTGAAACTAATATGATAGAGTGGTATTATAACGACCTAACTTCTAGCATGTCATGACCGATACTAGCCACCAAGCGTTACTTCAAGGCTTTCCTTAGTGACTCTAGACCTCATATATATATATATAGTCGAAATCATGTGTCAGATATATAGATAGAACAAAATAGGTATTAGATAATTAGATAATATATACGTGAATCATAGAAAATACAGAGAACATAGTAATATCATACATATATGCCCAAAGGCTCATTTAGTACATCATAATTCACGTCGGGTTATGTCGTTGCTTATTCATGAAAATATTTACAGACTCCATATTTAAACTAATAAGCATCGACTCATAAGAGTCACTCTAGTCTGGGACCTGTTCTAACTTGTTTATATAGGTATTTACAAAAGCACCTAGCCCACTAAAATTCTATACAGAGTATGGGCAAAGACTACTACCACTATTGCTACTATAATAATTACTGCTGGTCATCGATCCCTGGTAGCTAAAGAAACATAGAAGTAATTGTGTGAAAGTAAAAGAAGTCGCTCTGACCTTTCGGTAATGCTACTGCTGCTCACTAGTCCTAAGGCCGGAGACTCAAAGAAGATCTCACCGGTTTGCATCTACGGAATGGAGAAGTAAGGGGTGAGAACCTAAGGTTCCCAGCAGGGTACTACACAGGAATCATAAGGGGTTCCGCAGCCTAAGTCTAAGACTTCGCGTAGTTAGGTTGGTAAGTCACACAAATAAGTACAAGCACAAGTATATAGCAGAATAGTAAACAAATACAAAGTGCAGGAAGTAGAGATAAATCATAATCACAAATAAATACAGCAACCAAGTATAATGCATGTCTGGTCCTATGCAGGACATGAGCTCCTGCGTCGATTGACTACCTACAACCCGACGTTACCTAGGAGCTAGTCCTAGATATGGTTTCCCAATTTGTGTCCATCCGTGCATACGTGTCGATGTGGTTAAGAATACCACCAGTCCGTGACAACAGGCAATCATCGCAAAGCTTGACGCCATAATATACGCACAAAGAAAAAACAGAGTCTAAGAAGTCACTGGGTAATACCCACCTCCAAACAACCTCAAGCACCTTGGGGTTTACAGTTCTTTTTCCGCAGCACATCTTAATAAAATTTATCTCTAAGGGACTTCTCTGCCCTTCTTTTTAAATAAAACTTGTGCCCGATCTTTTTTTAAAATATCTCATCCTTGTCACATATTTTACCATTTTTCCCTTGGTATTTTTGTACATTTTTAATTTTACCCTTTTTGTACATAACTTCATTTTTCTAGTTTTCTTTAAGCTTTTAGTGACGACACTTTCACCACTAGTGTTATTACTTCACAATTTTACCCTCATATTTTTTTCTGAAGGACCGTCTTACCATTTATTAAGTTAGTTAATCATTTTTAATTTTGACTTTATGCCTAAAATTTCTAATATTCCCCTAAATACTCTAGTTTTACCATTTAACCTGATTTAGCATCAAAATGTTACCGACTTACCGGATTAATCCTAATATTTTTATATTACCAAATTATCCATAATACTTTTAATTAATGCCAATTATACCCTTAGGGACCTAAAATATTATTTTACCCTTTATTAATTTATTTACTTATTCTAGTTACTGTTTTTTACCATTTTACTTCTAATTTTTACTAAAACTTTTATTTATGCTCGAAATTTTATTGTAATTATAATTATTTTGATCCAATTAATTTATATAATTACTAATTTATCGTTGATGATACTAAGTTCAAAATTTTACTTATCTTTCAATTAAATAATATTTTTAATCCTTTTTTTACCCAAAAATGACCATAACATCCTTTTTACTTATACACCTTTGTTCCATAGAATTAAAATAAGTTTTTTCACCTCTTTTTAACCCTTATACACGTGACTTTTATGATTATTTAGTGGCTAAATTTTCAGGGATGCAGTTTTTCATTTTTATCCACCTTTAATGACTTTTAAGGCTTGAAACTTAAATCCCAAGTGCTCCAAATAATTTCAGTAGTTTCATAAAATTTTCATAGAAAAATAAGCTTCATATATCACTCAAATAACAGTCTAAAAGAAGAAAAGTATCAATGAATTTTCAGAATTAAGAATCAAACACAAAAACACCACAAAGTGGCTCATATGAACACCGAAAATAACAACAAACATACTCTAACTAATCCTAATCCTTACTTCTTATGTCATTCAGTTATTAAAATTTTCACACAATGGAAAACGTGCACACAAGGGCAGTAGCACAGCCGGTGATGGTGCAGTTTCATTTTTGGCCGAAAGTGTCGGAAAAACGTCGAAATTCAACCACTTTGATCTCGAATCTCTCTAACTCCTTAGGCGTGCTGCATGGGTGCTTCAAGAGGAATTCTCTATATATGGAAGAGAGTAAGAATTCATCATGGCTACTATTTTTAAGAGAAAAGGGAAAGAAAAAAGAACAAGAGTTTACCTAGCTAAAATTTTTGTATAAACGCAAGAATTAGCGAAAACGAACAAGAGTTTGTATTTTTAAGGATTGAGTAATTGAAGAACAAATGAAGAATAATGGAATAAGAGTTTAAATAGGGGCTAGGGCGTAGAGAACAAGTACAAAAAGAGTGTAAAAATATGTAAAGTATTTGGTGAATTTTGTTGACAATGCTTTCTTAAATAAAAAATTAAAGTCTTTCTGAATTTATGATGGTAAAAGAGGCTGAAATTTTTATGGTCAAGGGCTTGGTTTTAATGAATAAGAGGCGTGAAAACGAGGAAGCTTGGTCAGCGCTTGCATGTCGAGCTTATGTGCAATTAACTGCAGTGGGTTACTCGAGGTTAAACGCACAGCTAAGAGGGGTGAAAGGCTGAGATAGTCTCGGCTCAGGGGCTGAGAAGAAGATACAAGTTATTTGGGTGACAAGTAAGAAAATTTGGGGTCTATAGGAGTTGTTTGCAGAATACTAATCAGAAATTCGGTTCGGAATAAATTTTACCATGTGGTAAAATAATTAATGGCTAAGATTTATTCTTAAAGAAATAAAAAATTAATGGATGGCTAATATTAATCTTGGGACACAATTACCAAGGTAGAAATTATTTTTACCACTGGTTTCGAAGTTTTCGGTTGCAAGAGTTTTTCTCGGCGCGGGCAAAACCGTCGCATTATAAGTGAATTTCTGGCTCAAAAGTCTCTAGTGAGAAAAATAAACCAATGGTAAACTAATATTTATTATTTACTAGTCAAATTTGACTTAGGGGGATTAATTACCCTCGTAAAGTCAATTTTGACCTTATTGATGATTTTTTTCTATTTAATTTTCTTTTTTTATCATTGGGCTATCCTCACTATTTCTTGTTGAGCCGTGGTTCGAAATTTTATGAAATAAATTTTAAAATAACCAAAAAAAATCTGTTTATCGAAAACTAGGTTTTTATTCCTAATTATTGTTCAAATAGAAGATAATTAATTACATAAGTTTGTTTTTTTTATTGGAGATGTTTTTCTTGTTAGGAATCAATTATCTCTTTTCTTGTTGCAGTTTAAAACTAATATGATAAAGTGGTATCACTTCAAAGAAATGCAACTATGTTCAAGAGTTGTTTACTTCCAATAAGATGAGAATGATAAGATAAAAAATTTTGTTCTCATTTTCAGTTTTATTCAAATTTCCAGTTTGTTCTAATTTCCATCTTCTATATTTGTCGCAGAGAATCGTACTCCTTACAAGCGCTCTGTATTAGAAATTAGTTGATTTTTTTTCTTTGATTATGTATTATAATGAAAGATGTATAAGAAAAAAATTATGAGATTATGTTTTTAGATTATCATTAATATGTTTAGTATTTAGATATGTTTGGTTGTTTTAAAAATATTTGGTATTTGGATATGTATAGAATATGATAAACATATGATGTGTGAATTTGAATTAAGATTTTTAACCATATGATTTGTTAATTAAGATTTTGGTTGTTACTGTAGATTATCCGCTATCATCAAAATGATGGCTAGTACTTTGAATTTTGTTAGTTTAAAAATTATTAAATTTAATTTAAAATTATATATTAAACTTATAAATAATGTTTTAAAAAAATTAAAATTTAAGTTTACCGTTAGACGATTTATCAGAGAAAAATTTGACAGTAACAAGCTCTAAAATTTTGCCAATTAAAAGTATATCTGCTGTTAAATCTGCGAGTAATTAGCGACAGATGAAAAAATTCGCGGGTAAACAGTTACCGGCGAGGTTTATACCCTCAAATTTATTCCGCCACTAAATTTGATCGACGATAAATAAGTTACCAGTGGATTTACTAAAAAAATTCGCCAGAAAATCCGACGGTATCCAGTAATTTTTTTGTAGTGTAGTCCAACGGTAACAAGCTCAAGAATTTTGCCAAATAAAAATTTATATCCGTCAATAATTAGTGGCAGTCAAAAAAATTTACCGATAAATAATTACCGATGATGTTTATACCGTCAAATTTATTCTGCCGCTAAATCCAATAATAAACATATTACGGTCAAATTTATCAATAAATCTGACAATACTCAATTTTTTTCTTACAGTAAATTTCAAAATTTAAAAGCCATAAGTTTAATTCTACTTCTGAATAGTAATATATTTACAACAGTGCTAGAGGAATAATAATTTTATACATTCAATGTATTTTTATACATAAACAAAAAGGTTTGCTTTGCTCGCTTTCTCCCAAACACTTCCCTCTTTTTTCGTTCTAAATCTTTTATTTCTTCGACTTAAATCTGATACTTTCATAACCAAAGGCTGAGCCACATGCATGTTAAGGGGGCAATGGCCCCCCAATTTAAAATATTTTATGTATATAGTCCTTTAATTTTTATTTTAGTCTTTTTAATTTTATATTTTTTTTCCTTTTAAAATGATACTTTTTTATGTTAGCCCCTCCAAAAAATTATTCTGACTCCGCCTTTGTTCATAACCTGTTCTTTTTGTTTTAGTATCTTTCTTTTCCTCATTTTTAATTTGTATGATGGTAAATTTAGATTGTTAGTTTGTATTCCACTTTTTAATATTTTTATTTTCGGTGATGAGATTTTGAATGTCATTCTTCTAGCTAGAGTTTAATTATAGTGAAATTTAGATATTCTTCATTTCAAATTTGTATTTTGACAATTTGTAAATTTCTAGATCTGTATTAGGTTTAGAATTTTTTATTTTAAATATTCAATCTAATTTTATTTTTTATTTATTTTAATTTTTTGGCGTATAAAGTCATTGAAGAGTTGCTGCTAGCGATGTTGTAGTTCTAGCAAAGAAAAAGAAATTAAAAAAATGGAGAATATAAATGTGAAGAATTAAAATAATATTTTAAAAAAATAACTAAAAACTAATAGTGGCAAGCTAGTTGCACTCAAAAGTTATTTGTTATTTCAGATTAAGGTGTGTCGTTTTTAAGAACCTGGACTTAATTAATTTGATAATAGGCTCCATTGAATGTAGACAATAGACTCATCTTTCTTCAAATCTAAGTGGTTTTAATTTTCTCATCATAGTTTTTTTAATCTCACACACATCACTATCTCCCAATCTTTCTCTTATCACTACCTGTTGTTATTACGTATACCAATTCATCATCATCTTCGTCTTTTTTTTATCGTCACCTCCGTAGTCATATCTATACCCTAATTTGAAGCCATAAACTATTTTTCACCACTTCTCTTTTTTCTTTTTCTTTTTTTTTCCCTTCCATATTTGTAGTTGTTATCAATTAATTTTTTACGTTTAACTATATATTATATAATAAAAATATTATATACATATTAAAATTAACTACTAAAATTAGTTACTATATATTAGCGTATAATATATATATATATATATATACATATATATATATATCAAATATTTAGGTTTTAAAATTACCAAAATATAAAAAAACTACTGGACCTCTTTTTTATGGTTTATGCTTATTTTCTGTTAATAAAAAATCATAGAATCCCTACTATAATTTTTGGCCAAATTCAACATCAACATAAACTGCAAAACTCATCAGCAGTTTATGTATATTTTAAAACTGTGGGATTTCTCTCGCGGTTTATATAATTTTGTAAAAAATTATATTTTCGTATCCAAATTACAAACGTTATATTTTAATAATTTTAAAACTCAAATATTTTATTTTTATAAATTGTTCTATTTATTGTAAGCATAGTAAGAAGAAAATATTTACATATATTTTAAAAGAAAATTGTAATTTTATATGTATAAAAACAGACACATATACACCATAGATGTCATAAAAATTAAAACAACCCCACTATTGGGAGCCAATAATTTTAAGAAGAAGAAAAAACAAAAGTAAAGCAAGCACAATAATTTTCACTTATACAAAGCACATGCAATTCACTTTTATTTACTTTCATTTTCTCTATTTCTACTATACAGTGGCATCACAACCATGGGACTAGAATTAAATAAATTAATGCTATAAGATCCTATATTAGTGGCTTTAATTTTAAGTATTATAATGTAGTGAGTTGTGAGAATGTGAAGTGGACAGCACAAAAGAGAATGTGAAGTCTGGTGATGACGTGGCCGCGCATGCATGTAAAATGACAAATGTGATAGTTACCATATGTTTTGTATGTATGTGCTGCTCAAATTTCCACATGAGAACGTAACCATAGATTACTGCTTATTAATAAGACAACTAATTTAAATTAGTTTAATAATTAATTTATTAGTCTAATTATTTAAATAAGTGGTAAAAAAATTTAAATTTTATTTTGTATATACGATAATTTATAAATAAAATTTAGATTCGTAACGAATTAATTTTTAATTTATTAGATTAAAAGATATTATACGTAAAAAAAATTAATAAACTAATAAGGTTTCTTATCAGCTTGGTACAGAATCCACCAAAACTAATTTACACACTTGGTCAATCAGTAGTAGCATAGTTTGACTAGCTACTTTAATTTCATAATCTTATAATTAATTAATAATAAGAGCATATTAAAATCAAACAACCGATCTGTCCCACATTATTATTCTAAAATGATTTAATTGGAGCATATTAAACCACGCATGCGCATACACACGTGTATAATTTGTCTGATTTTGAGCCGAATTGTCCCACATTATTTTAAAATTATTTAATTATCAGAGATATAAATAGTTATCTCATTATTTAATAATGTAAACTTTTTAAATAAATAAATAATTTTATGATATAACATAAAAATTTGTATGATAAAAACATTTAAATGTTCAATTTTATTATTCCAAAAGAAAAAGAATTTAAATATAATAAATAAAGACAGTTTAAATTTTTAGAGGAGTGATTTTGATACTACTAAAATGTTATATTCAAAATTATTTGGTTTTTTTTTAACCAAAAATAGGAAGATTCAAATTCATAACTTCTAAATGAATATGAAAAAATTATACTATTTGAATTATAATTCATTGGCTTAAAATTATTTATCTTAATGCATTAAATTTTGACACGGTAATATCTTTGTTTTATTTTTTTACCATCTGAAAAATACCAAACGCATTAAAACCTGAAACATATAGATATGTCCAACAATGCATTGGAGCCTCCAATATCAAAACTATATGCTGCCCTTGCTCTAAATAAATTGAAACTTTCAACTTAGAATGTGTTGAGTTATGACCAAAGTCCAAATGAAAGTCTTATACAATGACCCAAAAGTTTAATTTGAATGTGATGATGATCCCCCACAACTTAACGCCACCACATGTATTTGAATTATGTTGGAGCCATCGAACACTTTGCTAGCGGCTATAGATCTTAATACAAGTTAAACACATTTCAGAATATATATATATATATAGTTTTTTATACAATAGATTGAACATATATATTTTAACAAAATATTTAATATACTATTTCATTTTAAAATGGATCGAAAGTAGTATCTAATTATATAAAGAATCACTACAATGTTTAATAATAATATTTTACTTTTATGATGGTTTTTTTATTCTAGCAGTTTAAAATCCCACAAAAAAATTACGATTCTATAAACTCTTAAAATTTAATGTGTCACGAACTCTTTTGTAATAGTTTTTTTCAACCGCCACAATTCCATTTAGTGGTGGGCTTTTGCCTCTAGGGACTCTATATTAGTGTTTTGTGGCGGTTTTTTAATGGAAAGTTTTTAAAAAGGTTTTGTGACGGGTTTTTTTTGTGGAAGCTTTTGAAAACATCCGTAATGAGAACTATAACTTGAAAAGGTAAGTGGATAATGGCAAACCCTCAAATTTCTAGGCCTTTGAAGAGTATGACTATTTTCAAACAAATAAATACGTATAAGAAACATGGAATGTGTTAAATTAAATTGACCAAAGCAAAGCTTACACTATACATATAGTAATTATGATGATGATTATGGTGGACCTTATTATTAATTGTGTAGTGGGTGCAATGTAACAAAACAACACACGCTGTGATGATAGACCACACGAGGGGAATGATAAAGAGGAAGCACTCATTATTAATTAATTAATTAATTAGCTGCAAAATAAAAATGGAGTTAGAAACCAACATAGTTACGTATGCTTTTATAAAAATGGCAAACAAATGAACTGTGGGTAAACCCTAATTCGTGCTTAGGATTACAATATTATGCTTTCATTGGTTTCATTTACATAATTTAATTTAGTTCTATATGCTTAAGCGTGTGCTCAAGGAATCAAATATTGGTCTCTTCTAGGACTAGTAGAAGTGAGTTGATCTCAATTGGAATGTCAATGGAGGGGGACACTAATGGGAGATGCCTTCCTATTCCTCGTCTTCGTTTTTAGATTTTTCTATCTTCGCTTTTATCACCAATATGGAGGATAACTGTCTCTATCTCTATTTTTTGTATTTTTCGTATTTTTTGTGGATCCCATTCTCTATCTCTTTATATTAAATATTGATGAAATTACTAGAACTTGAAAAAAGAGTTGAATCAAGTTGAATTTAGAGATGAACTTCTTTTGCTCTATTTTTTGCGAAAACTGATTATGCTGGAGGTTTTTTCGTTTTGTCTTTAAAACCATAAATAAACAGAGAATGAAAGAAGAGAATGAGGTTAGTATGTATTCTAGTTCGGTTTTCTAATGTCATAAAATCTACATCCAGTCTCCACCACAATCATGATAAAATTTTTACTATAATCAACCAGATTATATACACCAATATCAATGAATTGCAATCTTAATCATCTAGTATCAAATTCTAAACTTATACACAAGTCTAGCTACCACCAAGTGTCCCAACTTAGCAAAGAAAAATTCACTGGTTCAATCAGCCACTAAGCACTATCCCAACTTGATAAGGAGAACTAAACCTTAGTTCAATAAAATTAAATTACACAGAAACTGTATTGTCTTTTTCATGCATCTCTATTGCCTCTTCTCTCATGGTTTTCTCATATTTTTCTACTCACAATCATAAGCCTTTTTTTCTCAATTATAGAAAGATAACATTAGATAGCTATAGTACTAAAATTTTGAATGAAGCTCAAGGTTGAAAGAAAATGATTTCTGCTCAAGTGTGAGAAATGATGCACAAATGATGCTCTCTTTTCTTTGTTCTTAAATGATGTTCTGAGTCCATTTTTATAGGATGCAGCTTGCTCTTCAAATTTTTTATTGTCTCTTCCAATTTTTGGTACCTTCTTCCCATTATAGCTATCTTTTTTTGCATACAACACCTTTTTCATTTTGCTCCACTATCTCTACTGTTCGATAAGTTGTTCCACCACTTCTGCTATTCTGCATGTTGTGTTTTGTTCTCCTACTTTTTAAATATTGCTTTGCTAATGTTCTTTGTGTAGTGTTACTCCTTGTATTCTTGTTGTTTTCCTTATGCCCCAACTATTTCATAATAATGCCAAATATCCATTTTGCTTTTTTTTTCTTTTTTGTTCTAATAATGAAATTTTGGAACTCTCTCTCTTGCTTCTAGGTTCTGATTTGTTGCTCATTAAAAGCATTGGGTTGAAGTCTTGAATTTGTGTATTAGGAGTTTGCTGAAGCAACTTGAGCTTGGGCTGAGAAGAGAAATAATGGGCATGCATCACTAATACACACATTAAATTAATTTTGGACTTTTAAATCATGAATATTTGTCATCATGTTTATATCCAACATCAATCTTATTTGAGTTATCTCAACAAACATTTATATGGAAATTATAGTAAAAAAAAACACAAAATATTATTACAATACACAAACCTATCTTATTCAACATTACAACTTACATGTCCAGAAATACAAAATAACAAATCATAGACCATAAAACAAAATCTTAAAATATAACTTTCATTCTAAAAAAAGTCATAAAATAAAGTCTTCAACATCAAATATATATTTTTTTATTGTCAAAATACAACTTTCAACAAACAATTTCATGTTTTCTGTTAAAATACAATAGAAACATGAATATGTTAATATACATCATAAATAAGAATACCATATATTAAATAAAAATTTGACATAATAAAAAAATAATTACCTACACTTCTAAATCCCCCGTATCCATCTCATAGTCCTAAGGAATTGAAATTGTCGATCCTGATTTACCTATTATTATATCAACAACAATTCACAAGAGTTAAATTTGACATAAAATTGAACTTTAATACCAAATAAAACTTGAGTTATTAGTTCTTTCACCTGAAGAGTGTATCTAATGTTAAGTGCAAATTAACGTCTCAACAAGTTCACATTGTAATTTATTGCGACGTAGATGTATAACTCGACCACCAGAACTAAAAGCGGACTCTAAGACAACAGTAAAAATGGGAATAGCTAAAAAACCTCTTACAATCTTTTGTAAGGTTAGATATAATACTCCAACATTTTTTCAATAGCCCAAAATGTTAATTTTTTTCAAATTATTTATCTACCATGACACTCAATTTTTGCAGCACAATCTTCAGATGTATCTTCCACAAATTGCTAGTAGATAGAGTTAAATTTTCTCTTCGAAGATCCTTCATCATGTCCAACATTCAAAGTAGAAGCTAAACTATCATCATTTAAAACTCTTCTTTTAACTTTAGCCTTAAGTTGATATTTACATACTAATTCTTCCATCATTTTCTTGATCTTGCTCATATGATTCTCGCTTTAAAATCCATATATTTCAGAAAAAAATTTCAACAACTTCATCTTATATCTAGGGTCTATGATAGCTCTCACAGCCATGACTTCATTAATTTGATCCCAATACTTTTCAAACTTACTAATCATATTTGTTGCCATTCTATAAATCATGTCATTGGGACTAAGCATTCACTCATTCAATGTCAATCTCATTTCACACACCTTAAAAAAGTACAAATTTGTGGTTGGATATAAAATTTCAAAGAACAATTCAGTCACACTATAAAAGATTTTTAATTTATCAACAAGTTCATTTGCCATTTTTCACTTATCATCAGATGGTACAACTTTATACAGAGATTCACGATATCTTAAATGTTCAAAAACTTTTCTATAGGCAATGCAGAAGTAAGCATTAGATAAATTGAATTTCATCTAGTTCTACAATCAAGTGCAAGCTTTCTTTTATAATTAATATTCAATTGCCTACAAGTCTCTTTAAATTTTTCTTCTCTCTTTTGTGTTACAATTCAAAAAGAAACACTCTCTGATTTTTTTAATGAAACCATATATTGCATTCATGCCATCTTTCACAATCAAATTAACAATGAGACCACAACAACACATATGAAAAAATTATCCTCTCTTATTAAAGTTAGATGGTGAAATCTTATCAAGCACAAGATGAATCATGACATCATTTGTACTATAATTACCAATATTTAAAGTTGATAATTTTCTATCTATGTTCCAACCATACAAAGAATTCACCAAAGCATCACGAAGAACTTCAGCAGTAGGGGGTGCAGGCACGTATGCAAACCTAAAGTAATGTAAATATAAGAAACAATCATAACATTTAAAATTAAAATATTTAAAAGATACTAAAAGCACAAATAAATTAGAATAATACCTCACAAGCCAACATTACAAGTTCCAATCATCATCTATAAAGTGAGTTGTAATTGACATATAATAACCTTTATTTTGACAATCAACACTTCACATGTTAGTAGTTATAGCAATACAACTTGAATTTTTTCCCAACAATTTCAAAAGCTTTGCCTTTTCAGCTTTCATACATCTTCTCAACATCACTTCTCAATTAATGGTTATCAGTGGTTAAAAGAATGCGAGGTTGAATCTTGGCCTTGTTTTCTGCTGAATATCACTTTTGTTTTATCAAAAGAGCTTAGGAGATATTTTTGCTTTTGTCTCCTGTCAAGGTAAGAGACTTTCCTTTTTGTTTCATGAATTTACAAAAACAGAAATAGAGTAGAGAAGAAGGAGTGACACCCAAATGTATCCAGGTTCAGCTACTTAGTGCAATGTAGCCTACATCCAGTCTCCATCACAACTGTGACATAATTTCACTATCTTTCAATAGAATTACATGCATCAATTCTCCCTAGGATCTATCCAATCCTATCTGGGACAAGTCCAGATTCTTACCCAATCTAAACTTGACTAGGACTCAAACGTAGCTTTCAACAGCCAAGTGCTAACCCAACTTGCAAGGAAATTTCCACAGGATCATAACACAAAACAGAAAGATGTACAAAGAAAGTCTGAGACATCTTATGACATTTTCTCCGAGTTTAACTCATTGTCTTTTACCTCTCATTGGCTTTTTCTTACAAACCTCACCATATTTGCCTTTTTCAATGAGACTCAGCCAGAGTAAATTGAGAAAAAAAACATGTAAACTATGAAGGAGAAGAACTTAGAACAACTTAGGTAGCTATGAGAACCAAACTCAGTGCTTCTTTCTACTCTCTTGGCTTCAATTCTTGGTTGTTCACCCTTATTATAGAAGAGTGAAACTTCCAAGGTTGAATCAAGTTCAAACCCAATGATGTCTTCTTATCCAATCATCAGAGCTTGCAGCGGCTTGGTCAGAGCAGAGAGAGCTTCAATTCTGTTGTATGAAACCTACCCATTCTCTCTTAACCTTTTTCTTTAAGTTTTTTTAATCTTGACCGTGGATTGTTTCTTTGTCCCCAAGTTTGGATTTAGACCACAAATGAGCTTTTAACTGGATTTGACTTTATTTTTTCCATGGTTGCTTGATCTGTGCTTGAGACATGGCATATTTCTTCACGGTTCCTTGGTGTAGCATAAATGGAAAAAGAAGTCTTTTGAGGTTCTCTGACCGAATAAGAATAGCTTCTTGGATGTAGCCCTTCTTCTTGCTTGGATTTGGAAATAACCTTTTCGTTCTTCACCACAACCTAGCTTCTGCAGTTTTCTTTTCCTTCTTTCTTCCTTGTTGAGTGAGTAACATGACCGATGAGAAAGAGAAAGAAGAGAGAACAGAGAGTTTGACTTTCTGTGGAAGCTAGATGCAATTAAAATAAATTGAAGTTGAGATTTAAGTTTCTGAGAGTTGGGCTTAAGTGACTTCACTGAACGGGCTTGGATCTTTTCATTGGGCCTTTTCGGTTTTCGTTCTTCCTCAAAGTTCAATCATTTAACTTTTGGATCAAATTGTTGTTATGGCTGAATTGGTGTTGAGCAAGGTTTGTAGATGTGGGCTTGCTTATTTGATCATTGGGCCTAGTTAATTAATTTATTTTTCTGCACACTAAACCAAACATATTACATAAGCAATTGATAATTACCTAATCATGTTTATTCATCACTTTAATCAAATATTAGTTTTTCAAACTCAACAATCTCTCCCTTGATGACAAACATGATTAAAAATGAATTTGAAAAAGATTTAAGAAAAGAAACTTTCCTTTTATGTAAAACTCCCCCTGCTCTTTGTTCATCAAGCTCCCCTTTTTTTATCACCTTGTCTCTCAGAGTATTTGCTTTGATCAGCCTGATTTGAACAATTCATTCATTGAAATAATGTCAATATTCAAGATATATTCAAATAGTTTTTATGTTTTAGGAAACCTGTTTGATTCACACAAAAATAACGCCTCTTATATCAAATCATTAACCTTGAGAGGATCATAGGTCAGAGCTAATGCTCAATAGATTCAAAGCATGATCATAACAATTAAGAGCACAAAATACCAATCATTAATCAACATGTACAACTCATGTTTACGATCAAAGCTAAAGCTTACTAACAGAGCAAAAAATTAATTTTCATTATTATAGAAACAGAGATAACATTCAACCATCAAAGAAAAAAATTAATTTTCATCACAACAGAAACAGAAATGGCATTTATCCATCATTGAAACAAATATTGTTTCAATTCATTTTCTGTTTCAATTCATTTTTCACACTTTTTCCCACTTTTGTTATCAAGGAGGGAAATTTGCAATTAAACACAACAATAAATAGATCATAATAGAAAACTAGGCATGCATAACAAACAAAGTTAAAAATCTAGAGTTATTACAGTCATCCAAAAAATAGTGTCCGAATAAAGCTAGAAAACGATTATCAGAGTTCAGAAAATTAGAAGCAACAAAATATTAAACTTTCAATGGCATCAGGGAGAAAGACTAGGCATCAGAGTCCTCTTCCTCAGTCTCCAAAACATCTTCATCTTTGTTTGATATTACCTAGTCCTCATCAAGCGAATCAAAGATTTTTCATGCTGCAGTGCAATCTTACGCTGTTCTTTGCTTGATCTAACCATCTGTTTGGTCATGAAGACGAACTCTTGAAGGATGTTTTTAACAATTCCAGAGATCAAGTATTTGTGTGAATCAGAGGTACCAGCTACTGAGGGAGAAGGAAGACTTTCATCTTCACTTTCATTCATGGCCGAAGCTTTAGTACCCTTGTGACCTTTGCCTTTAGTTTATTTTGATGCACCACCGCCTTTGAGAGAAGAGACTTTGTGTTCTACGGGCTCATTACTTAAATCAATTGAAAAATATTCAAATAAACAAGTCAAAAATACTTCATAAGAAAGAGAACTATTTTTCTCACTTTTGACACAATCCCACATATGGTGAATCATGAGATAATCAAATAAAATAGGAATAGAATTCAGAATGGCATAAAGCACTAGATAGTCACAAACTATCACCCGTTGATAAGACCCGCTTTGAGATATGATGATATGAGTCATAATACGATGCAGTTAAGCCCTAATAGGACCTAAGAACCTGTAAGTAGGGGTCATACCATTCATGAATGAAAAGTTCTCACAGATTCTAGTCAAAGCATTTTGATGAGAAATACCAACATGATCATCCCATTTTTCAGTCATGTAAACTCTCACTGCTCTGTCTTGATAGCCGAGGGCATCACTAATGGTGCTCATGTTCAAAACAAATTAAGCACCCTTGACATATAAGTGGAGTTCACCCTCATAAAAAAGCATGTTAGTGTAAAATTCTCTAACCAAATTCAGATAAACAGGTTTTCGAATTTTAAAAATGTTATCTCATTTTAGAGATTGAAAATTACTTCTGTAATCTATGACCTTTTCAGCCAATGCATCAATATCAGCCACAAAAGTAGAACAAATTAAAGTGCTCATTTTGAAATAACTTGCTGATGAAACTCATAATTTGTGCAACAAAAGAAACGACGAGGATCATAGTGAGAATGGGATGGTTTACCAAACTTGTTTTTGAAATCAAGTGAGTCAAGGTTTGGAGGCTCTCTGGTATTATGAAGAATCAACCGTCTGGGACCCCTTGAAGGAGGACTGGATGGAGCAAAGCGTCCTAAAGGATGAGGAGTGGGACGTGGAGGAGGAGATGGTGGATGTTCTTCTTCGTGCATGGGACCCTTTCTTTTTCCACTCTTTGCATGAGAAGATTCGGCTCCCTTGTGAGCAGAAGAACTCTTGGGATGAATGGTTTTCCTTGCCATGGATTCGATAGGTTGAGAGGAATGAGAAGAAGATGAATAAGAGTGAATATGTATGTGAGTATGAGACAGGTTGTTTTGATTGAGGTAGATTCCGAAGGGGAATGTATGAGCCAGTGCCTCTTTTGGTAGCTATTTTCTTTCTCATATTGAGTAAAAGAAGAAAAAAGTGAAAGAGAGAGAGAGCATCAAAGATGGATAGTGGAGAAGAGAGAAGTTATCTTGAAAGAGAAACCGTCATTAATGCATATTGAAAACCTTCTCTTTAAAACAAAAGATTTAATGAAACGGTTTTCAAAGAAAGGTTTGAAATTTAAAAGAATGCAATTTTTGAAGTGATATATCTTGAAAGATTCGAAAGGTCTATAATTGATATGACTAGAAATAGAGGAGAGAGAGAATGTCTTGAACAACAAAAAAATTTATGATTGGTATTAGTAAGAAGCCCATATCATTAGAACTTGTCTCACATAGGCCCAATGGTGGTGACGTGTAGAAATACTAGGCCTTTTGAAACAGATTTCTAGTTTCATATCACAAAGAATTTCTGGGCCTTGTTCAAGCCTTGTAGAAGAGTTCATCATTTGCCTAATTTTCTCTCCATGCGACCTGCGAAACAAATCAACACTTGAAAATTCATTAGTCACAACTACTCCACAGATTTAATATCAATTATTCCCAGTGTAGTTCTTAGTTTACATCATATAGTGGCTTTATGAAGATATCAGCCAATTGATCTTCCGATTTTATAAATTGAATCTCAATAGTTCTCTTTAGCACATGTTCTCTTATAGAATGTTATTTAACCACAATGTGCTTAGTTCTTGAATGCAACACAGGATTTTTAGAAATATTTATTGCACTCATGTTATCACAAAGTAAGAAAATACTATTAATTTTCAGTTTGTAATTGGCAATTTAAGCCAAATTAATTGTGAACAGCATGAAGAAACCGAGATGTATTCGGCCTCAGTGTGGATAAAGCAATAGTGGCTTGTTTTTTACTTGACCACACATTTAGGGATTGTCCAAAAAGGCAACACATCCTCGAAGTACTTCTTCTATCAACACGGTCATCCGCAAATTCTGCATCACAATATTCAACTACACAAAATTCAGTTTTAGGATATTACAAACCATGGTAAGATGTGTCTTTTATGTACCTAATGATCCGTTTTACAGCTGAAAGATGTGATTTTTTAGTTTGAGATTGAAAACGAGAACATACACCCACACTTAGAACTATGTCCGTTCTAGAGGATGTGAGATATATGAAAGATCCAATCATTCCTCTATACCTAGTTTCATCAACATCTTTTCCATTTTTATCCTTGCCTAATTTGGTGTTTGGATGCATAGGAGTACTTATTGGTTTGGAATTTTTCAAACCAAATTTCTTTACCAACTCCTTGGCATATTTACATTGGTGAACAAAAATACCATTAGGAGTTTGTTTGATTTGATGTCCAAGAAAGAATGTTAGTTCTCCCATCATGCTCATATCAAGCTCGCTAGTCATTAATTTTTCAAACTCTTCACACAAGATTTTATTTGCCGAACCAAATACAATGTCATCCACATACACTTGGATAAGCAAGAAATGATCATTAAATTCTTTAATGAATAGAGTTGTATCTCTAGTACCCATTTGAAAATTATTTTACAACAAGAAGGCACTAAACCTTTCATACCAAGCTCTAGGAGCTTGTCTCAAAGCATAAAGAGCTTTTGCAAATTTAAAAAACATTATTTGAAAAAATTTTGTTTTCAAAACCGGAGGGTTTGAACTATATATACTTCTCTATCAATAAAACCATTCAAAAATATATATTTGACATCCATTTAAAAGAGTTTGAAGCCTTTATGGGCAGCATATGCAAGCAATAATCTTATTGCTTTCATTCTAGCTACCAGAGCAAATGACTCATCAAAGTCAATGCCCTCTTCTTGATCGTAATCTTGGGCCGCTAATCTGGCCTTGTTACGGACAACACTACCATCCCCACTCAATTTATTTCTATAGATCCACTTGGTAGCGGTTACCTTCTTACCATTTGGGAAAGGTACAAGAGTTCAAACGTCATTCTTTTCAAATTGACTTAACTCTTCTTCCATAACTTTTACTCAAGAGGGATCTTCAATTGCTTTTTTCACATTTTGTGGCTCCAATTGGGATAAAAAAATAAAGTTGTTTCCATAGCTGAGGGCATCATAACTAATGATGCTCGTGTTCAAGACAAATTGAGTACCCTTGACATATGAGTGGGGTTCACCATCATGAAAAAAAATGTTAGCATAAAATTCTCTAGATTCGAATAAACAGGTTTTCGAATCTTAAAAATGTTGTCCCACATCCTTGTTTTCGCAGAAAAAATTCCTTGCCATCAAGGCCCCATTCGAAGGGGTTCTCGCAGAGATTTTCATTTCCTAAAAATTTTTGACATCCTTATTCTCAATCAAATTAGACTAAACTTAAATTCAGTTCATAAAAATTGAAATTAGCTTGTAATATTTGACTTATCTATTTGTAAAATTTAACTCAATTCATAAAAAACTCACGAATTTATTTAAGTTTACAAACTAATTCATATAACATGAACATATAGTCTATAATTCTATACAAATTAATAAATTATAATTTATGTATAAAAAACTATCAATTACACACACACATATATATATATGTGCATGTAAAAGATTAAATAAAATTAATTAAATCTGCTACCGACAACTCTTGTATGTTGGTAAAATTACTTTTAAAATTTAAAAAATTAAAACATTTCAATTAATTTATTATTTCCGCCACGAATTTAGTACGTGATTTTTTAAATTAAAATTAATTAATATAATATAATTTATTATTCCGACGACCTGACCATCTGTAAAATTAGAGACAACTGAACTATCACTTATTCATCGGAAGTAAACTAACATTTGCGCTATACGTGACCGTTGCCATGGGTAAAACAAGAACATTGAACAAAAATTTTGCCTAGATAAGTAGATATTACTGCCAACAACATTTTTATTGATGGTTTGTTCGTTGCTAAGTTTCTGCTAACTGTTTTTTACAGACTAACCATCCGTAATGCCGTTTTGTCTAGTCATAATTATATGGGTCTATGTCTCTATGATTTCTGAGTTTACAAATAAATTAAAAAAGTTTTCATTAAAAATATAAACAATTTAAATTTTTAATATATTTATTTTACATTCATTAAATAAAAATATTTTAAATTGTTCACTAATAATAAACTTATCATATCTCGTAGATAAACTCTAATTCAATTATATAAAAGCTAATTGAAAATGAGTAGTGAAACTATATAAAGACTTCACGACCAAACTTCTTTAATAATTTGCATCTTCTTTGACACGTTAATTAGCTACTAATCTAGCTACAAAATAAGCCAAATTAAAATAGATCTATATTCAACGATGATAATACATGCACAATTTTCTTCACTTCAATAGTTAGTAAAATATCAGATCAATATATATATCATTAGAAACAAGTCAATAGTGTATACTGGCATGCATAAGAAATTCCAATAATAATCAAAGTTGTTTTACGACAAGACATCACATAAAATGACATCCTCTATAAACAATTGCATTTCATCAAGAAGTTAAGTAAATAGATTAAGGGAATAATACAATGGATTTAGTTCAATTTTCATGGCATACTTTAATTTTCTACACCTTTGTATACTACCTAACACAATAATAATATATAATAAGTATATTTCTTATATATTTTTTAGTTCATAAGAAGGACAAAACACAAGGTTGCCTCAATTATTCAAATCTATATAGTATAGGTCAAAATATAGGGAAGTCGAAAGTGTCACAATATAACAAACAAATCAAGACAATTTGGGTCAAAGACGCTTCAGAGAGGGCTAAGAATAAGATAATAAAAAATATTAACTAAAATTTCACATCAACCTACTATATATATCAAGAGATATTTGTTTTCTTTCTAAAAATTTGCATATTAAGCATACATAGTGATAGTGTGTGTTTTAGTAATAATAATATAATTTTGCACACCGTCCAAAAGGAAATTTCAACGCTATAAATCCTCAAAACCCGGCTTTCTTTTGACTAATAATAACTAAGACTAAGAAACTAAACCACGGATGGTTCTGTCAATTGAACCGTACCCTAAAATATTCCAAGTTAAGCTAAGTGACATGGATCCCAATAACGTTATATATGAAATCTTAATTTCGCAAATTGCAGAAATAATTATTGCTTAACTAGAATACTCAAAGATGCCTTCATTCTTCTGGAATAATTAGTAGTGGTCAAACTCTATTTGCAATCTATGAGAAAGTTTATTCCCTATTTTATTTTGTTTTTGGGTTATTCTCCAACTCAATAAATCAAAAATTAATTAATTATGAATCAAAATTCATTTATCGTTCACCAATTAATTATTATATTATGTATGAAGTAAAATTTAAACTATTAATACTTACTTAAATGGAATAATAAAGGTTAAATTACACAGTTGATCCTTACTACATTTTTAGTAAAATTACAAATTAGTCTCTATACTTTAAAAGTTTGTAATTAAATTTCTAAAGAGAATTAAAATTTGTAATTTAGTCCTTATTGTTCAAAAAGTATTTGATTTAACAGAATATTCTCATCATATGTTGAGAATATTCTGTTAAATCAAAAACTTTTTAAACGGCGGAAATTAAATTACAAATTTTAATTTTTTTTTAAAAACTCAATTACAAACTTATAAAGTATAGGGACCAATTTACAATTTCACTAAAAAGATAGGGACCAACCATATAATTTAACCAATAATAAACTAATACTAGGCCAAGCCAAAGTTAGTTTTATTTTCCGCCTTATTAATTAACTTGCTCTAATATAATTTAATTTGTCGTATGATCTTCACCAATTGCCACTTGCCGCAATTCATTGCTCTAATTATATGTTTACTTTGAAGGAAGAACTCATTAGATATAATAGAAACATTGGATTAGGTTTGTTTTTTATCTTAATATCATATGTGTTCGTTATATCTTCACTACTCTAAGCTAGTTTGGTGAACATTCCAGAATGAGAATGAGAATGAGTAACATAATTTCAAGAAACCATTTTTAGTACTGCTACTATTAACTATTATATATCTAACATATATACAATGTAATTATTAATAATATGTATAAAAATCAAAATGGGTACAATAATAATGCTCATGAACCTGTAAATTGGTGGGGCTTAATTGACTCTCTTGATATTCTAGATCAGATTTCTAATTCCTTGACAAAGGACTTCTCAAAATATGGTGGGCTAGTTGGCTAGGCACGTGCCAATTATTATAATCATGTAGGAATAACCATTATCTTGTACCAAGTACTATATATAATAATTTAATTTTGATATTTCTATATTGTTATGCGCTCTTTGCAATCTTAGTTTCCTTGTGGGGAGTAGGGAATTTTTCATCTTAAGAGCTCTTTGATGTCTCTTTAGTTGGAAACCCCTTTTCACATTGCATTATTAATTGTTCACGAGGTTATTGCTTTGCGTGCGCACCACTTAATAGGTGAACATATAATTTTTTTATAAAAATATTTTTTAATAATTAAAATTTAACATATATAATCGATTAAATCGTATTATTTTTGTTAAAATTAGACTAAACAAATTGATTTGACCGAAAAATAGCGAATCAAATCTTGAATTGGTCTAAATTAATATTATTTTTATAGAAAGTGAGTACAATATTATAGAAAATGACTAAAATATTTCTATTATATATATTAATTTTAAAAATTCTAAATTTTAGTCCTTTATTTTTATATCGTAGGGTTAGGATTTAAAATTTTTTTAAAATATATATATATATATATATATATATATATATATAGAGTATTTTAATCATTCTCCATAATTAGGTTATTGTAGTAATTTTTTATAAAAAAAAATAATATTAATTTAGATCAGTTTAAGATTTAATTCACCATTTTTTTTGGTTAAATCAATTTTTTTAGCCTAATTTTGACAAAAATAACATAATTTAATCGAGTATATATGTTAAATTTTAATTACTAAAAAATATTTAAAAAAAAAACATTTTAAACGTCTTTATGTAAGTAGCTCCCATATTATATAAAATATTGTTATGGAAATTAAGGTAATAATGCATGGTGTCCTTATTATTATTATTATTATTATTATTATTATCATAATGGCTGTGGCAATATGGCCATGGTGGTGGCGGCTGTGGCAGTAGTGATGGAACATTGATAACAAAAATGAGCAATAGTGGTAAAAATAAAAATTAAAGAGGGTTATTATCATCACCTAAATAATAATATAAATGGAGCTGATAATGGAGACAATACCAAATTATTCGCCACTTTTAAAGTAGAATCAAATTATATGTATATAAAAAAAATTAATCAGTTTTCTCGTTATTAAAAAAAATATATTTAATGGTCATATATTTTTTTTAGTAATAATAAAAATAATTATTTAATATATTTTTTGATAATTAGACATTCATTTGTTATTAAGAGATTTTAGCAGTAACTATATAATTATTGGTAAAAATAATTGTCACTAAAGGTTTTGTTAAAAATTTTGTTAACAACTGCAAAAAATACGTAGATAATCGTAATTATAACATATAATAATAATAATAATAATATATAATTGTTATAAAAATATATTATAAAATATAATAATATATATTTTTGTTGTAATATCTATATAAAATATATGTTAAAATATAAAATTATATTAAATTAAATAATAAATATATATAATGTTTGATTTTTTATATGTATAAAATATTTTTGTTTAAAGCAATATGGATTGTTACTTTAGTAGTTTAAATTATAAATAATTTATTGAATAAAACAAGACAATATTATGGTTATTTTAAGCAATTTACGTGACATTATTAATAATTTGGATCGGGACAGATATCTACTTTTATTGTGGAAATACGTGTCTGAAAGCACTTTTTTTTTTCTTATATACATGTGTATGTGTATGCCTCTGTTACTCTGAAGATAGATAAATAGATAAGTTGTGTAGATAGATAAATAAGTTGTTAGAAATATTTGTGTTGGACTTCTATTAATAATTGATGTTTTTACTTTTATAAATTGGGTTGGATATTTTGACTCTCATAGTTTTGTAATCTATGAAGTAATTAATAGTGATTTGCATTGTATTCTAAATGAAAAAATATAGGTAGATAATAATATTAGTGAATAATGTGAACAATAGAATTAAAAAAAATTAAAATTAAAATATTTAATTAGATAATTAATTAATTTTTAATAATATCAAATTTTGAATTTTAAAAAAATTAGGATTTTTATATTGTGCAGTTACACATTTGATCACTTCTAATCTGCGTTCTACATTGGTGAACTGCATTCTTCAACCAGCCGCTAATTGTCTCTCATTATCGCTGAACCGTCGCTGCCCAAATCACGAGCCACCGCCGCCCAGCCGTAGCCGACGCCGCCTACCTCTACGGCAACGTCCGAACAGGCCCCCCGTTCATGTACAAGTTGTCCTTCGCGCAGCCTACAAACGCGTCCACCGTGTAGCGCCCTGCAGCCCACTAATAAACCACTATTTTGTGGTATATTTTAGATTGAATAAGTAGATTTTATCAATTATTCTCACATTTATCTATATAAATTGCATTCTTTTAAGTTTCCTTCTTAATTTTGTGCTATAATTGAAAACACGCTTCTTTGGCCTTAAAATTGCTAATTTGTAATCTTCTCTTATCACCATTCGACGCCGTGATATGTGTGTTAAGTGTTTTCAGATTTTATAGGACAGAAATGGCTTAGAAGATGGAAAGAAAGCATGCCAAAGTGGAGGGAACACAAGAATTTGGAGATTTTGAGAAGCTAATCACGATGCGTACGCATGGATGACGCGTACGCGTGACCGGTGCAGCAGACAAACGATGTGCACGCGTGGATGACGCGTACACGTGGCAAGTTCAATATCCAGTGACGCATACGCGTGACAAGCGTTACGTGCCTCAATTACAAGAAAACGTTGGGGGCGAAAATGAAGACAATAGGCTGGGGAGTGGAGCTAGTCATACACACATGATTCACTTTTTCATTCATTCACACTTTAGGTTTTAGATGTATGTTTCTAGAGAGAGAGGCTCTCTCCTCTCTCTAAATTTTAGGGTTTTAGTCTTATTTCTTCTTAGATTCAGAATTTTATCTTACTTTAATTTAGTTTTCTTCTACCTTTTATTGTTCTAGTATTTTAGTTTATCTTCTCTTGTTGATTTCTCTATTTTTTCAATTTAGTTTATGAACTCTTCTTGTTAGATTTAATTCTCTTTTTAATGCAATTTGAGATATTTCATGTTTATTGCTTCATTCTTTAATTGTTGGTTATTGATTCCTTGCATTTGTTAATCTTAGATTTTACTATTTCTTGTTACTTTTCTATACTTTTATTTCGTGCTTTCCAATTGTTTGATAAAATGCTTGGTTTGATTTTAAAAAAGATTTTTATGTTCTTGACTTGGATTGATTAATTAGAGACTCTTGAGTTATCAAAATTCTTTTGTTGATTGGTGAGTGAAAGTTGCTAGTTGGCTTGAGACTCACTAAATCTAGTCTTTCATTAGGACTTGTGAACTTAAGTCGATTTTACTCGCTTGACTTTCCCTCATTTGTTTGAGGATAACTAAGTGAAAGCGATTCGCACTTACCATCACAATTGATGATGATAATGAGAATAGGAATTTCAATTCTCAATCCTTGCTATGACCTTTCTTAGTTGTTAGTTTATTTTTCTCGCAATTTATATTTTCTTATTCCTTATTTCAAAATCCCAAAAAGAAGTACATCATAACTAATAATGAATACACTTCCCTGCAATTTCTTGAGAGACGACCCGAGGTTTGAATACTTCAGTTTATTTTTATTGGGTTTGTACAAGTGACAAACAAATTAAACGTTGACCCAGGATTGCTTGTCGGTTTAGAACTATACTTGCAACGAAGTTAACTTGAGAAATTCTTTACCGATAATATTCTCCGTTATCCACCATTTGACCCCCTTGCGTTTCTTCTGTTGATAACTATCACGGCACTGAAGGATCAACATAGCGAAGAGAGCATATACTTTGGCAACCATTACTGCTATATTGTGAAGCCTAGAGTGTTTTCAGGGTGTGCAATTTTATCCCTTGCAAGTGTTGCCTTTGGTATTGGCTATTACATTACCTTAGTTGAGAAAAAAAATTGTAACAACTCTTGTGATTTCATGTATCCAAATCATGGGGGCATAGTAATAGGACAACATCAGATACCAACTCAAGTTAGCCCTGACCCAGTGTTTGTACCTAAAGACAAATACATTAGAAGACAGATTATATGATAATCAACCGTAGTCCCTATTTATTTATAATTAAAAAAGGGTTTATAATTATATTGTTGTGCCTAGCAGGTGGATTAGGATACAAATATAGAGATAGTATAAAAATACATCATTTATGTTTTGAGATATGTAGATATTCATCTAATTTTTCAAGGTAAGCCAAGCTTTATATGGAAGTTGTTTTGATATTTGATTATTATTTTCAATAGCTAAATACATGTTTCTTGCTGAATAAAAGAGACTCTTTGAGGCTTTCTTAGGTTCATCATCAATTTGGCAGCCTTGTAAGGATCATCATACAAGCATGATGTTATCATCATAGATGAACAATAAGGCAGCGGCACAGAATGAATTCGTCGATGAAAACATCTATTTCAACATACAACAATAAAATCCAACACCACCACCAATGCATAAAAGTACCAAACTTGTTAGTGCCATGTTGGGGAATAATTCACTCAATATTGCAGCCCTACCATTTTATGTATCAAAATCTTCTTTGTCTTTCCAGGAGTAGCCTATGCCACAACCACCTATTGAGAATCCTTTTTTCGGAGACCCTTAAGAGAACAAGGTCTGAAAATGCTGTAGAATTCATGAAGGTGTTGAATGATGGGGGAGAGCTCAATAACAATAAGTTGTATAGGGATTGAGATACATCATGTACTATATTTTAAGTCATTTAAACTGAGACAAATGTTCATTTTACTATGATTATGGTTCTTTCCATTCTAAAGTGAATAGTTATTTTGGGTATACCATTTGTAGTATAATTTATTACCCTGCTGTGTTTATGTAAACAAAAAAATTTAAAAAAATTTAAAATAGGTCGGATGTTCTTTTTACTAGGTAGGCCGACGGTTATTTTCATTCTAATTTGGATGTTTATTTTGATTTAGATTAGATTTAACATAATTTTGCCTGATTAAAAAAATTGATAAAAAAATATTATGAGCATCGTGTCTATTATAAATTGAAATTTTACAGACACCCTTAATCCTGTTTAAGTTAGACATTTTCTTGAAATTTAAATTAATAAATTATAAAATATATGTCACTATTAAATTAAGTGTCTAATAAATGAGAAAATTAATCAGTACGTTTAGAACTTGTGGTCAATCCAAAATAGGTCGGGTGTTCATTTTACTAGGTAGGCGGATGATTGTTTTCATTCTAATTTGGATGTTTATTTGATTTGAATTTAATTTAACGTAATTTTACGTGATTTTGCAACAATAAAATCATCCAAGTCGAAAAAAGAACGAAGCATCCATACATTTGTGCCTGGAACAACATAAATTCAACAAATCCAAATAGCCTCTCAATCGAACATCCATGCACACTAGCTGAGTTTTAGATTCACCAAAAATATCAATTCAACAAATGCCAACCTGAGTTGTACCTTTTATTTATTTATTTTTTAAATTCCAAACCAAAGTGAGAAACATATAGAATTAGGTTGATTCTAGCACAACTAAAATAAATTTCAACCAATTATTTAATTAACTCACAATCCACGTAGTGAATCAAGTAAAAGACTAAGTATATAACTAAAACAAACATTTATTTATTGAATGCAAGCAACCATCCGTATACATAGTAAACTAAACATCCGAGAAATAGCATTGGTATTGCTTTTCGATTGGTCTGATCACATAGTTTTATTTTGCTGTATCTAGCTGAAATTATGCGATGCTATTGTAGTTCCTCTTTGTATCAAAATCTTTTATAAGTGTCCTTTACTATTGGTGAGGCATTTGTGTTGGGCTAATCTCTCTCTTCATCTGCACATATAAGAAACCTTAGCCTCAATATTCAAATTATCTATTGGTAGCTTGCTTAGGGTAGAATTTGATGTGACCTTTTTTAAAATTTTATGTAAAGCATACAGCTTTGGAGTTGCTAGAACTTTTGTTTGTTAATCTTAATTCTAAAAATTCTGTGTTGCATAATTGACAAGAATCATAAAGGTTCATGCTTTAAGACAATGAGATCAAACAAAATTCTGTTATTAGGGACTTGAATTGAGTTGATGCAAGAAATTACAACTAATAGTTATGAGTTCTTTGTCATTATAAAGAACTATTCCTTATCTAAAAGGTTATATATCAATTAAACAATCTTAGTGGCACCAAACTTTATAAGAGGCCAAAATAGTGTAATAATAAGTCTCCAAAGTTTCAAACACCTTTAACAGCAACACCATTTAGTGAGTTATTTAGGCCATTCATGCTTAAAATTTTAGTGGCACTAAACTCTAACAACCCTAAGAGCACGACACACAGAGCAGGATGACATTAAAATTCATAACCAATAATTATAAACGCCTTTTTACATAACCAGAGCAACTAATGTTGTGCAATGTTAATTAAATCAATGATGAATCCCAACGAAAAAAAGTTAATCAATCACACGATCAATCACTAGAACAAACAGGCAAACAACCAAACACCGGATAAAATAATCATCCGGCTTAGTAGCAGTCTAGATCAAACATTCACAGTCAAAAAGTACCATATTAACAAAGTAAAGGTGTGGAGAAGTAGCATATTACACTTTTAATTGTGATTAAAAACACAAACAAATAATACCAACTCAATTCCAGAACCATATACATATACGTTTTGTCGACATTATAATTTGGCTTCCATAATATTAAAAAGCGAATTGATACGTAACAAGTTAAACCACCACAAAAGGCCTTCACATGTTTGTCTCACTGAATTTTAAAAAACTAAACATACCTAATGATTAAATTTCAAAGTAAATCACATGTAACACAAATACACAAACTAAAGCAAGCTAAAAATTGGTCACTAAACTCAAACAAATTTCAAAATCTTGACTTTAATCCAAGCATCCATGCACCGGGTAATATAACCATCCGTTTTACAATGAATAAAAAAATGAAAAACAACAAGGGTACAATAAAAGTAGTGAGCAATGTGATTAACCAGAAAACAACAAAAAACCTAGTATAATAATCTTCCTACAAAGTAAGCAGTCAAAATTGAACTTCTAAGGTCAAAAGGTAACAAAATAACCAAGTAATCGTGTGAAGAATAAGCATATTACACTTTCAACTGTGATTAAAAATCTAACAAAGAAACCTAACCCAGTTTCAGAACCATATACAGATAGGTTTTATGGCATTATAATTTGGCTTGCACATTACTCTGAAGCGAAAAAATATGAAACCACTTAAACCAAAGTTCTATAAAACCAAACATACCTAACGGGTATATTGCATGGTAAATCACATGTAACACACAAATAGGTGAACTAATGGAAGAAAAAATTGGTCACTAGACTCAAACAAATTTCGCATTTTTAAATTTAATCCAACCATCCATGCATCTGGTGAAATAACCATCCGTCTTACAATGAATAAACAATTTATATGGCAACCAATTTAAAAAATGTGAGTCAAAACCAACTGCTGACTAACAAATACCCGGGAACAGAATAAACCTGAATTTAGTTGGTGCACGAATTTGTAATCCGCACAACTAACCAGCAAGTGCACTGGGTCGTCCAAGTAATACCTTACGTGAGTAAGGGTCGATCCCACGGAGACTATTGGTTTGAAGCAAGCTATATTTATTTTATTAATCTTAGTCAGGAGGCCAATAGGATTATAAGTGAAATTACTAGATTTGATTATAAGAATAAAAGAGAATAACAGCGTTACTTGTTGTGCGGTAATGAGAAATATGTTGGAGTTTTGGAGATGCTTTGTCCTCTGAACTTCAACTCTTCCTTGAAATCCTTCAACACACGAAAAGTCCCTTCCATGGCAAGCTCTATGTAGGGTGTCACCGTTGTCAATGGCTACCTCCCATCCTCTCAGTGAAAACGTTCCTATGCTCTGTCACAGCACGGCTAATCATCTGTCGGTTCTCAATCAGGTTGGAATAGAATCCATTGATTCTTTTGCGTCTGTCACTAACGCCCAGCCTTCAGGAGTTTGAAGCTCGTCACAGTCATTCAATCCCAGAATCCTACTCGGAATACCACAGACAAGGTTTAGACTTTCCGGATTCTCATGAATGCCGCCATCAATCCGGCTTATACCACGAAGATTCTGCGTAATGAATCTAAGAGATACTCATTCAGTCTGATGTAGAACGGAGGTGGTTGTCAGGCACACGTTCATAGTTTGGGGAAGGTGATGAGTGTCACGGATCATCACCTTCTCCATAATTAAGCGCGAATGAACATCTTAGATAAGAACAAGCGTGTTTGAATAGAAAATAAAGGAATTGTATTAATTCATCGAGACGCTGCAGAGCTCCTCACCCCCAACAATGGAGTTTAGAGACTCATGCCGTCAAAAGTATGTAATTCAGATCTGAAAATGTCATCCGGTACAGAATAATTCTCTAAAAGTTGTTTAAATAGTAAACTAGTAACCTAGGTTTACAGAATATGAGTAAATTAAGATAATTGGTGCAGAAATCCACTTCTGGGGCCCACTTGGTGTGTGTTTGGGCTGAGACTAAAGCTATCCACGAGTAGAGGCTTTTCTTGGAGTTGAACTCCAAGTTATGACGTGTTTTGGGCGTTTAACTCCGAATCATGACGTTTTTCTGGCGTTTAACTCCAGACAGCAGCATGTACTTGGCGTTCAACGCCAAGTTACGTCGTCTATCTTCGCGCAAAGTATGGACTATTATATATTGCTGGAAAGCCCTGGATGTCTAATTTCTAACGCCGTTGAGATCGCGCCAATTGGACTTCTGTAGCTCCAGAAAATCCATTTCGAGTGCAGGGAGGTCAGGATCCAACAGCATCAGCAGTCCTTTTTCAGCCTCAGTCAGATTTCTGCTCAGCTTCCTCAATTTCAGCCAGAAAATACCTGAAATCACAGAAAAATACACACACTCATAGTAAAGTCCAGAAATATGATTTTTGCTTAAAAACTAATAAAATTCTATTAAAAACTAATTAAAGCATACTAAAATCTACATGAAATTACCCCCAAAAAGCGTATAAAATATCCGCTCATCACAACACCAAACTTAAACTGTTGCTTGTCCTCAAGCAACTAGATAAATAAAATAGGTTTTAACAGAAATTAAGAAGTAATAATATTTTAGAGTTTTAAATGAAGCACAGATTCTTATTAGATGAGTGGGGCTTGTAGCTCTTTGTTTCTGAACAGTTTTGGCATCTCCCTTTATCCCTTGAATTTCAGAATGATTGATATCCATAGGAACTCAGAATTCAGATAATATTATTAATGCTCCTAGTGTAGTATGTTGATTCTTGAACACAGTTATTTTATGAGTCTTGGCCGTGGCCCTAAGCACTTTGTTTTCCAGTATTACCACCAGATACATAAATGCCACAGACACATGACTAGGTGAACCTTGTTCAGATTGTGACTTAGCTTTGCTAGAGTCCCCAGTCAGAGGTGTCCAGAGCTCTTAAGCACACTCTGTTTGCCTTGGATCACGACTTTAACCACTCAGTCTCAAGTTTGTAACTTGGACCTGCATGCCACAAGCACATGGTTAGGGACAGCTTGGTCTAGCCGCTTAGGCCTGGATTTTATTTCCTTGGGCCCTCCTATTCATTGATGCTCAAAGCCTTGGATCCTTTTTACCCTTGCCTTTTGGTTTTAAGGGCTCGTGGCTTTTTCTATTGCTCCTTCTCTTTTTTTTTTGACTGCTTTTTCTTGCTCCAAGAATCAATTTCATGATTTTTCAGATCATCAATAGTATTTTTCGTGTTCCTCATTCTTTCAGGAGCCAATATTCATCAAATTCAAAGTACAAGTATGCACTGTTCAAGCATTCATTCAGAGAACAAAAAGTGTTGCCACCACACATAATTAATTATAATTTTTATTATTAAGAACTCGAAAAATATAGATTACTTCTTTATTTAAAAAAAATCTACTACTTTATTCATGCCTGATGATGATGAGAAAAATAAATTATAGCTTAATTGGAAATAAAATCAAAATAGACATACTAATTACTACTAAATATCTCCTAAGGTAAATTTCTATAATAATACTATCATAAATTTAAAGCAGAAAAATTGGAACTCAGCAACCTGTTGTTTTGAGGAGTAGATGTTCCTCTAATCTGTGGGGTGCTTTTCAAGGATTAATTTTTTGGCGCTTTAGCTCCCTTAGATCACGCCCCTGCTCTTCCTGTTCCTTAAGCAGTTTGCAAAGCATGCTACTTTGATTGTTCTGTTCTTCCTTTATTTGGTCCATAGCTTCTTGCAATTTGGAAATAGAAGCCTCAAGATGTTCCCAATATTCGAATTGAGGCAGTTCTGGGAGCGCTTCCTGTGCTCTCCTCTTGGCAGGATCATCTTGTTGCTGTTGTCTGACCATTGATATTCCAGTGATTGGCCTCTCAACTGAAATATACTCTGTTATTCCCATCTTCACTCCGGCATCTTTGCAGAGCATAGAAATTAAGCTTGGATAGGCCAATTTGGCGTCCTTGGAATTCCTGTTTGCTATTTTATATAGCTCACATGAGATCAGTTGATGGACTTCTACCTCTTTTCCCAACATGATGCAGTGAATCATGACAGCTCTTTTGATGGTTACTTCAGAACGGTTGCTGGTGGGCAATATGGAACGCCCAATGAAATCCAGCCAGCCTCTGGCTACTGGTTTTAGATCTTCTCTTTTGAGTTGAATTGGGGTGCCAGTGGTGCTGGTAGTCCACCTGGCTTCAGGGATGCATATGTCCTCTAGAATCTTGTCTAGACCTTTGTTTACCCTCATCATTCTCCTGTTAAAGGAGTCTGGGTCATCTTTGAGTTGAGGAATCTTAAATATTTCCCTGATCTTGTCAGGATGAGTATGAACAATCTTTCCTCTGACTAAGGTCCGATGGTCATAGAGAGCAGCTCCAATTATTCTCTGCCTGTCTGTCTGCCATAAATTAGCATAGAACTCCTGAACCATGTTTCTTCCCACTTTCGTTTCAGGATTGGTCAGAATTTCCCAATTCCTGATTCGAATTTGCTCTTGAATCTCTTGATATTCATCTTCTTTCAGATCAAATTTGACTTCCGGGATCACTGATCTGTGACTCATTATTTTGTAATAATGATCTGAATGTTCTTTAGTTAAGAACTTCCCTTGATTCCAAAGGGGCTTTGGAGCATTCTCTTTCTTGCCCCTTGGGGTGGGTTGCTTTCCTCTAGGGGCCATGAATTTAATGAGTATGTTTTTGTGATCACAGATAACCACACCAAACTTAGAGCTTTGCTTGTCCTCAAGCAAAAGAGAAGAAAGAAGAGGGATAGGAAGAGAGCAAGTGTGGCAAGGTGATGATGAGTGGGACGCCGAACACAATATATGGGGAGGGGGGTGGGAAATTTTCGAAAATAAGAAAAGGATAAGATAGAAGATATGATTTATAAAAGATAGATATGATAAAAAAAATATAGTTTAAAAAGAGAATGATATGAATCATAAAAAGGATAGATTTGAATTTTTAATTTTGAAAAAGATTTTTAAAGAGATAATTGAGTTTTGAAAACAAATTTTAAAAGAGTTTGATTGGATTGAAAATAATTTGTCTTTATGGATTAAGATATATTTGATATTTTTGAAAAAGGGATTTTAGAAATTAGGATTTTTAGAACACTAATTTGATTGGAGGGATGATAGTTTGAAATATGTTTATGCAAGAAATCATGAATTAAAACATAAAAAAAATTAGAAAAATTGTGAGGAAAAACGAATTTTACCTCCTCCCCACCATCCTGGCGTTAAACGCCCAACTGTTGCATGGTTTGGGCGTTTAACGCCCAAATGTTGCTTCTCCTGGGCGTTCAACGCCCAGCTGATGCATCTTTCTGGCGTTGAACGCCAGGAAGTCCTTTGTTACTGGGCGTTTTTCTAAACGCCCAGGATGCTGTCAATCTGGCGTTAAACGCCCAGAAGGTGCTTCTTTCTGGCGTTTAACGCCCAGAAGATGCTCTTTTCTGGCGTTTAACGCCCAGAAGGCTACCCTTACTGGCGTTGAACGCCCAGTGGGTGCTTCTTTTAGGCGTTCAACGCCCAAAATGTTTCTTACTGGCTTTTTCATGCCAGTGAGCTTCCAATTTCCCTTATAACTCTGTGAATCCAACCAATTGCTATTTTACCTTGAAGATACTTTGACATATACCTGTAAAAATCAATTAATTAATCAATACGAATAAAATTAAATTTTGTGATTGGCTGGGTTGCCTCCCAGCAAGCGCTTCTTTAATGTCATTAGCTGGACTATTACTGAGTTTTAATCAAGTCTCAGTTTTGAGCATTCTTGCTCAAAATTGCCTTCAAGATAATGTTTGACTCTTTGTCCATTAACAATGAACTTTTTGTTAGAATCATTATCCTGAAGCTCTATGTATCCATATGGTGATACGTTTGTAATGACATATGGACCTCTCCACCGGGATTTTAATTTCCCGGGGAATAATTTGAGCCTAGAATTAAATAGCAGGACTTTCTGCCCCGGCTCAAAGACTCTGGATGACAATTTCTTATCATGCCATCTTTTCGCTTTCTCTTTGTAAATCTTTGCATTTTCGAAAGCATTGAGTCTAAATTCATCTAGCTCATTTAACTGGAGCAATCGTTTTTCTCCGGCTAACTTGGCATCAAGGTTTAGGAATCTGGTTGCCCAATAGGCCTTGTGTTCCAGTTCCACTGGCAAGTGACATGCCTTTCCATACACAAGCTGGTATGGAGAGGTCCCTATAGGGGTCTTGAATGCTGTTCTGTATGCCCATAGAGCATCATCCAAGCTTCTTGCCCAATCTCTTCTACGGTTAATTACAGTCCGTTCCAGGATTCTTTTGAGTTCTCTATTTGAGACTTCAGCTTGCCCATTAGTTTGTGGATGATATGGAGTAGCTACCCTGTGGCTAACTCCATAACGAACCAGAGCAGCATAAAGCTGTTTATTGCAGAAATGAGTGCCCCCATCACTAATTAACACTCTAGGGATACCAAATCTGCTGAAGATGTGTTTCTGGAGGAATTTTAACACTGTTTTAGTGTCATTGGTGGGTGTTGCAATAGCCTCCACCCATTTGGATACATAATCCACTGCCACCAGAATATAAGTGTTTGAGTATGATGGTGGGAAGGGTCCCATGAAGTCAATGCCCCATACATCAAACAACTCAATCTCCAAGATCCCTTGCTGAGGCATGGCGTAACTGTGAGGTAGATTGTCAGATCTTTGGCAACTGTCACAATTAAGTACATACACTCGGGAGTCTTTATAGAGAGTAGGCCAGTAGAAGCCACTTTGGAGGACTCTTGTGGCTGTTCGTTCACTTCCAAAATGTCCTCCATACTGTGATCCATGGCAGTGCCATAGGATCTTCTGTGCTTCTTCCTTAGGCACACATCTACGGATTACTCCGTCTGCACATCTCTTAAAGAGATATGGCTCATCCCAAAGATAATACTTTGCATCTGTGATCAGCTTCTTTATTTGCTGTCTACTGTACTCTTTGGGTATAAATCTCACTGCCTTGTAGTTTGCAATGTCTGCAAACCATGGCACTTCCTGGATGGCAAAGAGTTGCTCATCCGGAAAGGTTTCAGAGATCTCAGTGAGAGGGAGGGACGCCCCTTCCACTGGTTCTATTCGGGACAAGTGATCTGCTACTTGATTCTCTGTTCCTTTTCTGTCTCTTATTTCTATATCAAACTCCTGCAGAAGTAGCACCCATCTTATAAGTCTGGGTTTTGAATCCTGCTTTGTAAGTAGATATTTAAGAGCAGCATGATCTGTATACACAATCACTTTTGATCCTACTAAATAGGATCTGAATTTGTCAATGGCGTAAACCACTGCAAGTAGCTCTTTTTCTGTGGTTGTGTAATTTTTCTGTGCATCATTTAAAACACGGCTGGCATAGTAAATAACGTGCAGAAGCTTGTCATGCCTTTGTCCCAACACTGCACCAATGGCATGGTCACTGGCATCACATATCAATTCAAATGGCAATGCCCAGTTTGGTGCAGAGATGATTGGTGCTGAGACCAATTTAGCTTTCAGGGTCTCAAATGCCTGCAGACACTCTTTATTAAAGATAAATGGCGTGTCAGCAGCTAGCAGGTTGCTTAGAGGTTTGGCGATTTTTGAAAAATCCTTTATGAACCTCCTATAGAATCCTGCATGCCCCAGAAAGCTTCTGATTGCCTTAACATTGGTGGGTGGTGGTAATTTTTCGATTACTTCAATTTTAGCTTGATCCACCTCTATCCCCTTGTTCGAGATTTTGTGCCCAAGGACAATTCCTTCAGTCACCATAAAGTGACACTTTTCCCAGTTTAAAACCAGGTTAGTCTCTTGGCATCTCTTTAGAACAAGTGCTAAATAGTTAAGGCAGGAGCTGAATGAGTCTCCAAACACTGAAAAGTCATCCATGAAGACTTCCAGGAATTTTTCCACCATATCAGAGAAAATTGAGAGCATGCACCTCTGAAAGGTTGCAGGTGCATTGCACAGGCCAAATGGCATCCTTCTGTATGCAAATACTCCAGATGGGCATGTGAACGCCGTTTTCTCCTGATCCTGGGGATCTACTGCAATTTGATTATAACCTGAATATCCATCCAGGAAGCAGTAGTATTCATGACCTGCTAGTCTTTCTAGCATCTGGTCTATGAATGGTAAAGGAAAATGATCCTTTCTGGTGGCTGTATTGAGCCTTCTGTAATCAATACACATACGCCACCCAGTAACTGTTCTTGTAGGAACCAGTTCATTTTTTTCATTATGAACCATTGTCATGCCACCTTTCTTAGGGACGACTTGGACAGGGCTCACCCAGGGGCTGTCAGAAATAGGATAAATAATCCCAGCCTCTAGTAATTTAGTGACCTCTTTCTGCACCACTTCCTTCATGGCTGGGTTCAGCCGCCTTTGTGGTTGAACCACTGGCTTGGCGTCACCCTCCAGTAAGATCTTGTGCATGCATCTAGCTGGGCTAATGCCCTTAAGATCACTGATGGACCACCCAAGAGCTGTCTTGTGTGTCCTTAGCACTTGAATTAGTGCTTCCTCTTCCTGTGGCTCTAAGGTAGAGCTTATGATTACAGGAAAGGTATCACCTTCTCCCAAGAATGCATATTTTAGGGAAGGTGGTAATGGTTTGAGCTCGGGTTTAGGAGGTTTCTCCTCTTCCTGAGGGATTTTCAGAGGTTCTACTATTTTCTCTGACTCCTCCAGATCAGGCTGAACGTCTTTAAAGATGTCCTCTAGCTCTGATTCGAGACTCTCAGCCATATTGACCTCTCTTACTAGAGAGTCAATAATATCAACACTCATGCAGTCATTTGGGGTGTCTGGATGTTGCATTGCTTTGACAACATTCAACTTGAACTCCTCCTCATTGACTCTCAAGGTTACTTCCCCTTTTTAGACATCAATGAGGGTTCGGCCAGTTGCTAGGAAAGGTCTTCCTAGAATGAGAGTTGCACTCTTGTGCTCCTCCATTTCCAGCACCACAAAGTCAGTAGGAAAGGCAAATGGCCCAACCTTGACAATCATGTCCTCAATCACACCTAATGGGTATTTAATGGAGCCATCAGCAAGTTGAAGACATATCCTGGTTGGTTTGATTTCTTCAGTTAAACCAAGCTTTCTGATAGTAGATGCAGGTATTAGGTTGATACTTGCCCCAAGATCACATAAAGCTTGCTTGGTGCAAGTGCCCTCTAATGTGCATGGTATCATAAAGCTCCCAGGATCTTTAAGCTTCTCAGGTAAGTTTTTCAGAATAACTGCACTGCATTCTTCAGTGAGGTAAACTTTTTCAGTTTCCCTCCAATCCTTCTTATGACTTAAGATCTCTTTCATGAACTTAGCATAAGAGGGTATTTGCTCAAGTGCTTCTGCAAACGGAATCTTTATTTCAAGAGTCCTGAGATAGTCTGCAAAGCGGGCAAATTGCTTATCCTGTTCCGCTTGGCAGAGTTTTTGAGGATAAGGCATTTTGGCTTTGTATTCCTCAACCTTAGTTGCTGCAGGTTTATTACCTACAGAAGTGGGTTGGGAAGCCTTTTTAGAAGGGTTGTTATCAGCACTTGTATGTGACTGATTCCCCACTGGCATTTGAATGCCAGTGGTGGGAGCTGGAGTGGCGTTAGACGCCACTTCCTTGTTTGTTACTGGCGTTTGAACGCCAGAACCATGCTCCCTTTGGGCGTTCAACGCCGGATTCATGCTTGTTTCTGGCGTTGAACGCCAGGAATGAGCATGGTCTGGGCGTTCAGCGCCAGCTTTATTCCTCTCTGGGCTCTGACTGTCCTCAGAGGGATTTTGAGTATCCACTTGTTCATTTCTTGGTTTCCTGCTGCTTTGAAGTGAGGTATTTAATGTTTTCCCACTTCTTAATTGAACTGCTTGGCATTCTTCTGTTATTTGTTTTGACAGTTGCTTTTTTGTCTGCTTTAATTGTACTTCCATGTTCCTGTTAGCCATTCTTGTTTCCTGTAATATTTCCTTGAATTCGGCTAGCTGCTGAGTTAGAAAGTCTAATTGCTGATTGAATTCATTAGCCTGATCCACCGGACTGAGTTCAGCAGTTACTGTTTTAGCTTCTCCTTTCATGGAAGATTCACTGCTTAGGTACAGATGTTGATTTCTGGCAACTGTATCAATAAGCTCTTGAGCCTCTTCAATTGTTTTTCTCATATGTATAGATCCACCAGCTGAGTGGTCTAGAGAAATCTGAGCTTTTTCTGTAAGCCCATAGTAGAAGATGTCTAATTGCACCCATTCTGAAAATATTTCAGAGGGGCATTTTCTTATCATCTCTCTGTATCTCTCCCAGGCATCATAAAGAGATTCATTATCCCCTTGTTTGAAGCCTTGGATGCTTAGCCTTAGCTGTGTCATCCGTTTTGGAGGGAAATAGTGATTCAGGAATTTTTCTGACAGCTGCTTCCATGTTTTTATGCTGTTCTTAGGCTGGTTATTTAACCACCTCTTAGCTTGATCTCTTACAGCAAATGGAAACAGTAATAATCTGTAGACATCCTGATCCACTTCCTTATCATGTACTGTGTCAGCAATTTGTAAAAATTGTGCCAGAAACTCTGTAGGTTCTTCTTGTGGAAGACCGGAATACTGGCAGTTTTGCTGCACCATGATAATGAGCTGAGGATTCAACTCAAAGCTACTAACTCCAATGGAGGGTATACAGATACTACTCCCATATGAAGCGGTAGTGGGGCTAGCATATGACCCCAAAGTCCTCTTGGACTGTTCATTCCCACTTAGTTCCATGTTGGAATAAAAGAGATGGTATATATGTTGATATTATTTATTTTATAAAAATTAATTTTTATAAAATAAAATAAAAATGAAATAAATAAAAGAGAGTGAAAATAATTTGAAATTGAAAATTGAATTTTTATATAAAATTTTCAAAAAATGTAGTTCAAAATTAGTTAGAAAATAATTTTTTTTTTATTTTTGAATTTTATGATGAAAGAGAAAAACACACAAAAGACACAAGACTTAAAATTTTTAGATCTAATGCTCCTTATTTTCGAAAATTTTTGGCGGGAAAACACCAAGGAACACCAAACTTAAAAATTTTAAGATCAAGACACAAGAAAAACTCAAGAACACTTTGAAGATTCACAAGAACACCGAGAACACAAGAAAGAACACCAAACTTAAAATTTTTAGAAAATCAAGACAAGTTTTCGAAAATTAAAGAAAGATTAACAAGAAAACACCAAACTTAAAGTTTGGCACAGGATTAAATCAAGAAAAATTATTTTTGAAAAAGGATTTTAAAAAGAAGGTGCCCAATTGCCAAGAACATAAATCCACGCTATAATCAACTGAGCTAAAAATGTAACGTATTTTAAAGATGTATTATTTTTTTTTGGATAAAAATATAATTTTTGAAAGTTAATGTTTTGAAAAAGCACAAGAAAAACAAGGAAAGACACAAAACAAGAAAAACTCAAGATCAAACAAGAAAAATAAACAAGAACAACTTGAAGATCAATGAAGAACAAAGAGCACAAGTTCGAAAATTTAAAGAAAAATATAAAAGATGCAATTGACACCAAACTTAGAACAAGACACTAGACTCACGAAAAATTAACAATTAATAAAGAAAAAATAATATTTTTGAAAAGAAATTTTTGAAAAGAAACTATCTTATCAGAATTTGATGACTCTATAACAATAAAAATAATAAAAATAAATTATTCCTAATCTAAGAAATAAAATAAACCTTTAGTTGTTCAAACTCAAATAATCCCCGGCAACGGCGCCAAAAACTTGGTGCACGAATTTGTAATCCGCACAACTAACCAGCAAGTGCACTGGGTCGTCCAAGTAATACCTTACGTGAGTAAGGGTCGATCCCACGGAGACTATTGGTTTGAAGCAAGCTATATTTATTTTATTAATCTTAGTCAGGAGGCCAATAGGATTATAAGTGAAATTACTAGATTTGATTATAAGAATAAAAGAGAATAACAGCGTTACTTGTTGTGCAGTAATGAGAAATATGTTGGAGTTTTGGAGATGCTTTGTCCTCTGAACTTCAACTCTTCCTTGAAATCCTTCAACACACGAAAAGTCCCTTCCATGGCAAGCTCTATGTAGGGTGTCACCGTTGTCAATGGCTACCTCCCATCCTCTCAGTAAAAACGTTCCTATGCTCTGTCACAGCACGGCTAATCATCTGTCGGTTCTCAATCAGGTTGGAATAGAATCCATTGATTCTTTTGCGTCTGTCACTAACGCCCAGCCTTCAGGAGTTTGAAGCTCGTCACAGTCATTCAATCCCAGAATCCTACTCGGAATACCACAGACAAGGTTTAGACTTTCCGGATTCTCATGAATGCCGCCATCAATCCGGCTTATACCACGAAGATTCTGCGTAATGAATCTAAGAGATACTCATTCAGTCTGATGTAGAACGGAGGTGGTTGTCAGGCACACGTTCATAGTTTGGGGAAGGTGATGAGTGTCACGGATCATCACCTTCTCCATAATTAAGCGCGAATGAACATCTTAGATAAGAACAAGCGTGTTTGAATAGAAAATAAAGGAATTGTATTAATTCATCGAGACGCTGCAGAGCTCCTCACCCCCAACAATGGAGTTTAGAGACTCATGCCGTCAAAAAGTATGTAATTCAGATCTGAAAATGTCATCCGGTACAGAATAATTCTCTAAAAGTTGTTTAAATAGTAAACTAGTAACCTAGGTTTACAGAATATGAGTAAACTAAGATAATTGGTGCAGAAATCCACTTCTGCGGCCCACTTGGTGTGTGCTGGGGCTGAGACTAAAGCTATCCACGAGTAGAGGCTTTTCTTGGAGTTGAACTCCAAGTTATGACGTGTTTTGGGCGTTCAACTCCGAATCATGACGTTTTTCTGGCGTTTAACTCCAGACAGCAGCATGTACTTGGCGTTCAACGCCAAGTTACGTCGTCTATCTTCGCGCAAAGTATGGACTATTATATATTGCTGGAAAGCCCTGGATGTCGACTTTCCAACGCCATTAAGAGCGCGCCAATTGGACTTCTGTAGCTCCAGAAAATCCATTTCGAGTGCAGGGAGGTCAGGATCCAACAGCATCAACAGTCCTTTTTCAGCCTCAGTCAGATTTCTGCTCAGCTTCCTCAATTTCAGCCAGAAAATACCTGAAATCACAGAAAAATACACACACTCATAGTAAAGTCCAGAAATATGATTTTTGCTTAAAAACTAATAAAATTCTATTAAAAACTAATTAAAGCATACTAAAATCTACATGAAATTACCCCCAAAAAGTGTATAAAATATCCGCTCATCATTAGTCAACCATAAAAAAACAAGACAAAAAAAGGAAATTCAGCAACAACAACTGGTCATTTTCTTCAACATTACTTTCGAAACTCAAACAGATTCAGCGATACGCACAAGCAGCACAACCATTCAAAACAACCATCACTTAAAGACTTTTATGAACATCTAATCAGTAAAAAATAGCTAGCCTTGGACTGACCTTTGTTAGCAGCGATCAGGCACACAGAACGGTGGCATCGGGGTTGTTTACAGCAGACCACAAGTGGCGCAAAGAAGAACCGGCGATCAACAGAGAGTGTGGGGCGACAGTGGACGACGCGGGGGTACGGCTGTGAGACGGCCAGACAATGACGACGGAGAGCTCGTACATGACGCCAACGCTCAACAGCTACACGAGGGAGGCGCTCAGGATGACGGCAATAGCAGAGAGACAGGAAGAATGCAATCTGGCGGTGAGAAGTTGTTGGGTTCCGACAGCTGTTCAGGTTACAGCGGGCTTGGTGGGGGTAATGCAGCGCCGGCGTTGGGGCTCTCTTCCATGGCTGCTCCTTCAAATTGGAGGTAGGGGAAACGCATTTACTGCTAAGTCAAAGAGGGGATGGTTAATTAGGATGGTAAAAACTAGGATGGTTAAAATTAGGGTTTCAAAAAAAATTAGGGGTGTAGTATGTTTTTATTTTAATTGGACCAATTTTAAAGCCTATTGTTTACATTGTTCACAAAAATCATTGTCAAGCTAACAAAATCCATTTTGAATTCATTAGTTATATTAAACAACAAAGGGCTTATGATGATATTTCTTGAGCCAATATGGATCATTTCTAGATTTTTTTGCTTATAAAATTTTAGAAAAAACTACCAAAAGTACCCATGAAGTTTATGAATGCTGACAAAAGTACCCATAAACTAAGGAAATTAACGCTGTACCCATGAAAGATGGATTTCATATGACAAAAGTATCCAAATCCTAAATTTTTGTTGATTTTTTAATATAATTCCTAAACTACCCTACACTCAACCGCAACTCACTTTTTCAACCTTTCATAACCCATTCTGCACCAACCCTTGCCATGGAGTCTGAAACTACTCCTACAACAAACCAGACCGAAATCAAGGGTAGTGGTGGTGGTGGTTGATAAACCCCAATTTGACGATTTATCTTGTATTGAATTTAGAGTATTTTGTAGACCTTTTCTCACATTTACCCAATGAATTAGCATAGTTTTGTATATTCTCCTTTAATTGTGCTTAAGAGTGAAAACATACTTTTTAGGTCTTAAAATAAATAAATTTAATTCACCTTGATTCCATTAGATGCCTTGATATGTTTGTTAAGTGATTTAAGATTTAGGAGGCAAAGATTGGATCAAAGGAATGAAGAAAAAAAGCGTGAAAAGTTGGAGAACTCATGAAGAAATGAAAGAACCGGAAAGCTGTCAAGCCGACCTCTTTGCTTTTAAACGACCATAACTTGAGCTACAGAGGTCCAAATGATGCGGTTCCAGTTGGTTGGAAAGCTAACATCTGGGGGCTTCGAAACGATATAAGATTTGCCATAGTTTCATCGCGCATAGGGGCGCGCACGTGCACGGTACGCGGACGCGCCGATGGTGGCACATGACCCACTTAATGCAACACGTGGCCAGCGATTTTAGAAGCCCTGTGGGCCCAATCCAACTCATTTCTGATGCTATTTAAGCCAAGGATTGAAGGGGAATCAACATACTTTTCATACTTTTGATCATTAGTCATAGTTTAGTAGTTAGAGTTAGTTTCTAGAGAGAGAAGCTCTCACTTCTCTCTAGGATTAGGATTAGGATTAGGTTTAGTTCTTAGATCTAGGTTTTAATTCATCTTCTCTTCTACTTCTACTTCTCAATTCTTTGTTGTTACATTCGTCTTCTTCTATTCTTTTGTTGTAATTTCTTTTTATGTTGTTCTTATGTTTTGTTGTAGATCTACTACTGTTCCTTCCATTTTCTTTCAATTCAATAAGAGGTAATTCATGTAGATCTTGTTTCCTTTAATTGTTGTTGTTAATTCTTTACATTTGATTGTTGTTAGATTTTATTCTTGTTGTTGATTTACTATGCTTTCCTTTTGTGCCTTCCAAGTGTTTGATAAAATGCTTGGTTGGATTTTAGATTAGAGTTTTATGTTCTTGGCTTGGAAAGGTAACTTAGGAACTCTTGAGTTACTAATGTCCAAGTGATTGATGATTGGGATCCATTGACTCTAGTTCTCACTAATTGAATTAGTGGAGAGTTAGGACTTATGGACTAGGATTGATATAGCTCATTTGACTTTCCTTTACTACTAGTTAGAGGATGATTTAATGAGATTAATCCTTGCCAATTCTCATATTGTGGTTAGTGATTAGGATAGAGCTCCTTGACCACCAACCCTTGCCAAGACCTTTTTAGCCATTAGTTTACTTTCTTGCCATTTATCTTTCATGCCTCTTATCAAAACCCCAAAAATAACTCATAACCAATAACAAGACACTTTATTGTAAATCCTAGGGAGAACGACCCGAGGTTTAAATACTTCGGTTTATAGATTTTAGGGGTTTGTACTTGTGACAAACAAATTTTGCATGAAAGGATTATTGTTGGTTTAGAGACTATACTTCAACGAGATTTCATTTGTGAAATTCTAAACCGTCAAAAATCCAATCATCAAAATGGCGCCGTTGCTGGGGATTTGCAATGGTGTTATGTTATTGGTTATTGTACATATGTGAATATTGTAAATAGCTTGTCTTTTGCTTGTTTACTAATTTTGTCTTTCCATAATGAATTCTCCCTATGGCTATGAGTTTGGTTCTAGTTTTGTTGTAGGAAATGTGCACCTCAATGATGACACTCATTATGGATGGAACCAACAAAGATGGGAAGAACCTCAAGGAATTGATCACTCCTATTGGCAACAACCTCCGGATACTTATAGGTATAATTTCCATCCTAATGCATGCCAATTTAACGGCTATGATGATTCTTTTTGTGACACTCAACAACCACCATCATATGCCTATGAATCTCATCCTCAACATGAACCTCAACCATTCTCACAAGCCTTTCATTACCAAACACCGCCCTATGACCCATATCCATCATATAACCAATCACCCATACCATATTCTCATGGTCATTATGAGCAAGAACCCTTAGAACCACCACAACCCTATCAAGATTACTCCCAAGAACCACCTCAATACACACCATCTCCACAATTTTACCAAGAGGAACCACCTTCCTACTATGAACCCTCTCTCCAAAATAATGAACCTTCCTATTCACCCCAAGCCTCAATAGACGATCCTCTCACTTTGTTACTCCAAGGACAAGAAGCCATGAAGCGGGACACACTTGAGTTTGTGACCAATTTGACCAAGGTGGTGCACACTTTAGCCCACCAATGCTTGAATACTCTGTAGAACCTATGCACAATTACTCAAGAGGGGGGGTGAATTGAGTATTGCAACAACAATCAATCTTTTTGCGAAAGTTAAAGACAATATACACAAGTGTTATTGTACTAGTATTTTTCCAAGAGCTTAACTCAATTGCTAAGCATTTATAAGGAGCTTTTACTTTCCAATAGACACCAACTCAAATAAATTGATCAAGCTTTTCACCAATCGGACTTAAGCTATTCCTTAAGTACTTACGAAGCTACTTTTCGATCACAATTTATTTGCTCAAAGGTAAAAGACAATAATATTGAAGAGATGAGTTTGGAGAGATGCAAACGCTATTTAGAGTGGTTCGGCACAATCCTTGTCCTACGTCCACTTTCTTTCTCAATCGCAATTGAGAAGTTCCACTATTGCCAAGCTTCAAGGTGCTCGCGCAAAACCTTTTACAATCCGAGTCCTTAGTTTCTAACACCTCACGGTATATGATCACCACTCGTATACTAACCCACTCCACTTAGAGATACCTTCTCTAAGATTTGCCTTGAGTACTTAGTATACCTATTTGGTATCCTCACCGACTGTAGTGTTTATAACTCTTGACTCAACCTTGGAGATCACACTCCAATTTACAAGGTGTACAAGAAAACAATTCTCAAAGAATTGTTGAGACGAAATGAGTACTCTCTAGAAGAGTGTATGATTACAAGTTTAGCACTATTGAACCAATTGATATTGCTCTCTCAAATTGTGTATTATAACACCTTAAAAATGTGTAGAATGAAAGAATATGAACAAGATAGTTTGCAAATCCTCAAGTATATGAAATAAGGCTTCAATCCATCTATTTATAGACTCCCCAAACCTTAGAAACATTGGGGAGTTAATGGGATGGAGCCTTTTTGTCAAAACTAGCCGTTTTTTATGTTTTTGAATCATTTGCATCGATGCATAACACTTTGCATCGATGCAAATGTGTCTTTGAAGCTGAAATTTGAATTTTCAGCTAGGTTGCATCGATGCAAACATCTTTGCATCGATGCAACAAGTCGTCGCATGCTTTGCATCGATGCAAGATGAGTGTGCATCGATGCAAACCTTAAAGAATGGCTTAAAATCACTTCAAAATACTTAGGATTGATCTCAAACTTGTTGGAGTCAATTCCTATGCTTTTGTACCTTTGAAAACAAGTTTTAAACCATTTGGCTAGCATCGAATTGCAAGATGTGCATCAAAACATTTTTGTGAGTGTGTGTTGAGAGATTTAGCAATTGGTTCTTAACAAGAAGTTACCTAAGTCCTAAGACACTATACTTGTCTTCAAATGTTGTGGACTTGAGTTTCTTGTTGTTGTTGTGTTGCTTTCAACTCTTCATTCCTCAACGTTGAATGTTGGTTGATCTTTCAACATGCTTGTTCATTCAAGTTATTTGTTGGTTTGTCTTTCATGTCGTTTGTTGGTTTGTCATTCATCAAAACCTACGAATATAAACTTTGCATACAAGCAACATGATTTACAATTTCCCCCTTTTTGATAATGACAAACCAATTTTGAGGATATGCATTTATAAATGATTTTGAAAGCAACAAGAATGCACTTTGTTTTATAGAAAGCTTTGGAGAAGACTTCACAAAAAAGATTTTGCAGGAGTTCCCCCTAAATATGTGCATTTGTTCCCTTAAAGGGCGTTTATCAAAGACAACGATTTAGATATCAAAGTTTTTGCTTAGCGGAAGTCTTTTTGAAATCATTGTTTCGCAAACTTATTTCTTCTTTTCAAATCCTCAAACTTCTTCTTTTTCAAAAGTTCAAAACTTCAAATATCCTCAAACTTTTCTTCCCCCTTTTGACATTATCAAAAAAAAGGAGTTTGAAATGTGTCATAGAAGCATGCATAAAACAATGAATTTATTTAAGTTCAATTTCTCTATTAATCTCAAGGATGAGATATTCCCCCTTTCAAAAAGAATTTGATTTCCTCTTTTTATATATAACAAGCATGCATAATTCCTCCTAAAGAAGTGAAATATATCAAGGCATGCACATTAACTTAAAATAGGGGTACCAAGCCTATTTTGAGTTATTCACCAAATAAGCATACAAGCATTAATCATTAAACAAAATTATGAAGGAAATATCAAAGTATTTAAACCATAATAGAAATCCTTAGCTTACTAGGAGTTAGTTTAATTCATATAATCAAATAAACATAAAGCAATAAAAAGTGACTTGATGAAGAGGAGACAATCAATCTTGGTCTTCATCATCATCATTATCCTCTTCATACGGTAGGTGGATGCCGAAATGCTCATATAAGTCATCAATACGACGATCCAAGCGACCCGTGCGATGATCTACACGAGACACACGACGATTAAGTGCTTCAAGTTGCCTACCATGCTCTACTTCAATCCTTTGAGTTCCATCATGTACATACTCACTTAAACCATTATAAACTTCAATTTGTTGATCCTCCATTGTTTATAATCTTCAAATTCTTCAATCTACCTCAAGATTAATCACTCATTCATCAACTCATAAACCTACAAAACAATGGCTAATTGGATATCTCCAATGCTTAAGTTAGTAAGAGATACAAAAATAGCAATATAAATACAATGAATTCAAACAAATCATATTAGATTAGAATCCAAGATACCAAGTTCATTTCGGATGTTAAAAAAACTTTCTTTACATAAAGGTTTAGTGAAGATGTCCGCTAGTTGTTTACTAGTTTCGACAAATTCAATAACCACATCACCCTTTTCAACATGGTCTCTTATGAAGTGATGTCTAATCTCAATATGCTTGGTTCTTGAATGTTGAACCGGATTCTTGGTTAAATTTATTGCACTAGTATTATCACATTTGATAGGAATGTGATCAAGCATGAGTCCATAGTCCACAAGTTGTTGTTTCATCCATAAAATTTGGGCGCAACAACTACCGGCGGCTACATACTCGGCTTTGGCGGTAGACAAGGCTACACTTACTTGTTTCTTACTATGCCATGAAACAAGAGAGTTTCCTAGCAAGTGACAAGTGCCGCTAGTGCTTTTCCTATCCAATTTGCAACCGGCAAAATCGGAATCGGAATAACCAATCAAATCACAAGTGGATCCTTTCGGATACCACAATCCAACATTTAATGTTCCTATGAGATACTTCATAATCCTTTTCACCGCACTTAAGTGAGATTCCTTAGGATTAGCTTGGTATCTCGCACACATGCATACACTAAACATGATATCTGGCCTACTTGCCGTTAGATAAAGTAATGATCCTATCATGCCTCTATACTTCTTTACATCTATGCTTTTACCTTGTTCATCTTTGTCAAGGTAGCAAGTAGTGCTCATTGGTGTGTCCATTGCCTTAGCATTGTCCATTCCAAATCTTTTGAGCAGTTCCTTGCAATATTTGGTTTGGCTAACGAAAGTTCCTTCTTTTCCTTGTTTGATTTGAAGACCAAGGAAGAAGTTGAGTTCGCCCATCATGGACATTTCAAATTCACTTTGCATGAGGTTTGAGAAAAACTTGCAAAGTGATTCGTTAGTTGAGCCAAATATTATGTCATCGACGTAAACTTGTACCAAAAGGATATTTTTGTTTTCAATCAAGATAAATAAAGTTGTATCAACCTTCCCTCTTCTAAAACCTTTTTCTATTAAAAACTTGCTCAAACGTTCATACCAAGCTCTTGGAGCTTGTTTAAGACCATAAAGAGCTTTCTTGAGTTTAAAAACATGATTAGGATTTTCATAATCCTCAAAACCGGGAGGTTGTTCAACATATACTTCTTCTTTAATGAAACCATTAAGAAAGGCACTCTTAACATCCATTTGATAAAGTTTGAAGTTATAAGAGGATGCAAAAGCAAGTAACATCCTAATTGCTTCTAATCTAGCTACGGGAGCATAAGTTTCGTCATAATCAATGCCTTCCTCTTGATTATAACCTTTAGCTACTAATCTAGCTTTGTTTCTAACAATTGTACCATTTTCATCGAGTTTATTTCTAAAAACCCATTTTGTTCCTACAATTGTTTGATTACTTGGTTTAGGCACCAATTCCCAAACGTCATTTCGTTTGAATTGGTTAAGCTCCTCTTGCATTGCCATAGCCCAATGTTCATCATCAATTGCGGACTCAATGGTAGATGGTTCAATTTGAGAAACAAAAGCACTATATGCAAATAAATTTCTAAAAGTGGATCGAGTTGTTACCCCTTTCGAAACATCACCAATGACGTTGTCTAGAGGATGATCCTTTGAAGTACGCCAATCTTTTGGTAGTGCATTTATTTGTGCTTGTGATGGTTCAATTTCTTCAACTTGAACACTATCCTTTGTTGAGCTTGTAGAGGCTTCATTTAAATCTTTTTCTTTGTCTTCACCATTCAAATTTAGTGAATCAAAGTTTTCTACATTTTCATCAAAATCTTTTCTAGCACAATAACGGTTAGTTTCATCAAAAGCGACATGAATACTTTCTTCCATAGTCATGATGCGTTTATTATATACTCTAAAAGCTTTGCTAGTTAAAGAGTAGCCTAAGAAGATTCCTTCATCAGCCTTAGCATCAAATTTGCCTAAGTTATCTTTTCCATTATTTAGAATAAAGCATTTACAACCAAAGACGTGAAGGTGGGAAATATTTGGCTTTCTTCCTTTGTACAATTCGTACGGTGTTTTCTTAAGAATAGGTCGAATGATAATCCTATTCATAACATAACACGCGGTACTAACCGCATCCGCCCAAAAGTACTTAGGAATATTAGCCTCATTGAGCATAGTTCTCGCCATTTCTTTTAAATGACAATTTTTCCTTTCAACCACACCATTTTGTTGTGGTGTTCTAGGAGAGGAAAAATTATGCTCAATGCCATTTTCTTCACAAAAAGTTTCAAAAAGATTGTTTTCAAATTATCCACCATGATCACTTCTAATAGATGATATATGCAAATTCTTTTCATTTTGAATAACTTTGGCTAATCTTTTGAATGCTCGAAATGCATCACTCTTGTTTGCTAGGAACAAGGTCCATGTAAATCGAGAGTAATCATCAACAATAACTAAAGCATAGTAATTGCCACCAAAGCTCATAGTCCTAGAAGGACCAAATAAATCCATGTGCAAAAGTTGTAATGGCCTTGTTGTTGAAACAATGTTTTTGGATTTAAAAGAGGCCTTTACTTGTTTTCCCTTTTGACATGCGTCGCAAAGGACGTCTTTTTCAAAACGTAGCTTTGATAAGCCAATTACTAACTCTTTAGAGACCAACTTGTTAAGATGGTCCATGTTAGCATGAGCTACTCTACGATGCCATAACCAAGTTTCATCATTTTTATTAACAAGGCATTTCACATCATTTGAGGAGACTTCATTTAGATTAATCATGTATACATTGTCAACACGGTGCCCAATTAGCACAATTTCATTAGTGTCTTGCCTTTTTATCAAACAATATTTTGAATCAAAGGTGACTAAGTTTCCTTTGTCACAAAGTTGGCTAACACTAATGAGATTATGTTTGAGACCTTTGACAAGTATAACATTATCTATGGAGGTAGAAGGATTTTTACCAACTTTTCCAACGCCGATTACTTTGCCGGTGTTGTTGTCTCCATAGATCACGTTTCCTCCGTTTGTAGGCTCTATTGCGGTGAACTTTGATTCATCGCCGGTCATGTGTTTGGAGCATCCACTATCAACATACCAATTTGTATCCTTAGCTCCAACACATACCTACAAAATAATTAAAATTTGGATTTAGGTACCCAAGTGAATTTGGGTCCTTGATGGTTAGTATGAGCATAATGCCCATAAGGTGCCCATCTCGTATCTTGACTACGAAAGTTTATATGTTTAATTCTAGTAAAGCATACGGGTGCTATATGACCTACTTTATTACAATAATGACATATGACATTTGGATTATGCATCCTATGCATGTTTCTAAATGGTTGCCTAGGTTGTTTCCTAAATGCAACATCTTTTGATCTATATGCATTGTGATTATAATTTCTAAATGAAGCATGTTGAGGAGGATGTTTAAAGGCTTCATTCCTTTTAGGCATGCTTGCCTTTTGGGCTTGCGGTTGCCTAATAGGAGTTTTAGCATTTTTAAATTTTCCTTTTTCAAAACCTAAACCTTCCTTATTATGAACATGCTTTTGGTTTTTCAACATTTTATCTAAGTTCTTTGAAGATTCATTGAACTTAGCTAAAGTGTTCTTAAGATTTGTAATTTCATTTTCATGCATTTTACAAGATTTGTATGGATCACTACTTGTGCTACACTTATCTTTTCCAAGATTGATATTCTCATTTTTCAACATCTCATTTTGTTTTAAAAGATCCATATTCTTTTTCTTTAGGAGAGAATAATCTTGGGTAAGTTTTGTGTACACCTCAAGTAAGGCATCATATTCATCTTGTAAATTAAAAGAAGTGAAGTTGTCATCACTAACCTTTTCTTCGCTTGCCATTAAGCAAAGATTTGCAACCTCGTCGTCATCGGAGTCGGATTCATCCTCGTTCTCCCATGATATGTATGCTTTCTCCTTCTTCTTAAATTTCTTGTTTTTGTCCTCCTTTTGAAGTTTTGGACAATTGGGTTTGATGTGTCCAACTTCTCCACACTCATAGCATTTTGGTACCTTTGTTTTGCTCTTGAAGTTTTTCTTCATTGCAAACTTATTGAATCTTTTTAATAAGAGTGCAAATTCTTCATCTCCTTCTTCTTCATTATTATCACTCTCTTCTTGCAGTGATGTTGTTTTAAGGGCGAGACTTTTCTTCTTGCTTTCTTCACCTTTTTGTCTATTTAGCATAGTCATTTCATAGGTGAGAAGATTACCTCGTAGTTGATCAAATGTAAGTTGATCATAGAGCCTTCCTTCCACAATGGCGTTCACTTTGGAGTTCCATTTTGGTGTAAGGCTTGTAAGCACCTTGGTCACAATTTGTTTATCATTGTACTTTGTGCCAAGCATGCTTAGATTGTTGAAGATCTTGGAGAGTCTTTCAAGAGCTTCTTCAATGCTCTCTTCATCTTTCATTTTAAAATTTTCCCATTCATGAACCAACATAAATACCTTTGATTCTTTAACGTGGTCGGTTCCTTCGTAAGTGATTTGGAGTTTATCCCAAATCTCTTTAGCGGTTTCACATGTAGAGATCTTCATATAATCATGCTCGTTAAGTGCACAATGAATGAAGTTGATGGCTTTATCATTCATTGCCACTTTCTTCCAATCATCGTCACTATATTCATCTTCTCCTTTCGGTACTTGCTTTGAGACGGAGACTTCTCCTTCTTTAGCGCTTGTTGTCTTTGTTGGAATGTGATTTCCATTCTCAATCACTTTCCAAATTCTCACATCTTGAGAACGGATCCAAATTCTCATCTTATTTTTCCAATAAGAGTAATTTGTTCCGCTAAAAAGAGGAGGTCTAGCGGTTGAGTTACCTTCGCTAGTGTTGTTGTTGTTGAAGCCTGTGCTTGCCATGATCTTTTCCCTTAAACGGTTAAGTCTTTCAAAGGGTTAAGCTCTGATGCCACTTATAGAACCTATGCACAATTACTCAAGAGGGGGGGTGAATTGAGTATTGCAACAACAATCAATCTTTTTGCGAAAGTTAAAGACAATATACACAAGTGTTATTGTACTAGTATTTTTCCAAGAGCTTAACTCAATTGCTAAGCATTTATAAGGAGCTTTTACTTTCCAATAGACACCAACTCAAATAAATTGATCAAGCTTTTCACCAATCGGACTTAAGCTATTCCTTAAGTACTTACGAAGCTACTTTTCGATCACAATTTATTTGCTCAAAGGTAAAAGACAATAATATTGAAGAGATGAGTTTGGAGAGATGCAAACGCTATTTAGAGTGGTTCGGCACAATCCTTGTCCTACGTCCACTTTCTTTCTCAATCGCAATTGAGAAGTTCCACTATTGCCAAGCTTCAAGGTGCTCGCGCAAAACCTTTTACAATCCGAGTCCTTAGTTTCTAACACCTCACGGTATATGATCACCACTCGTATACTAACCCACTCCACTTAGAGATACTTTCTCTAAGATTTGCCTTGAGTACTTAGTATACCTCTTTGGTATCCTCACCGACTGTAGTGTTTATAACTCTTGACTCAACCTTGGAGATCACACTCCAATTTACAAGGTGTACAAGAAAACAATTCTCAAAGAATTGTTGAGACGAAATGAGTACTCTCTAGAAGAGTGTATGATTACAAGTTTAGCACTATTGAACCAATTGATATTGTTCTCTCAAATTGTGTATTATAACACCTTAAAAATGTGTAGAATGAAAGAATATGAACAAGATAGTTTGCAAATCCTCAAGTATATGAAATAAGGCTTCAATCCATCTATTTATAGACTCCCCAAACCTTAGAAACGTTGGGGAGTTAATGGGATGGAGCCTTTTTGTCAAAACTAGCCGTTTTTATGTTTTTGAATCATTTGCATCGATGCATAACACTTTGCATCGATGCAAATGTGTCTTTGAAGCTGAAATTTGAATTTTCAGCTAGGTTGCATCGATGCAAACATCTTTGCATCGATGCAACAAGTCGTCGCATGCTTTGCATCGATGCAAGATGAGTGTGCATTGATGCAAACCTTAAAGAATGGCTTAAAATCACTTCAAAATACTTAGGATTGATCTCAAACTTGTTGGAGTCAATTCCTATGCTTTTGTACCTTTGAAAACAAGTTTTAAACCATTTGGCTAGCATCGAATTGCAAGATGTGCATCAAAACATTTTTGTGAGTGTGTGTTGAGAGATTTAGCAATTGGTTCTTAACAAGAAGTTACCTAAGTCCTAAGACACTATACTTGTCTTCAAATGTTGTGGACTTGAGTTTCTTGTTGTTGTTGTGTTGCTTTCAACTCTTCATTCCTCAACGTTGAATGTTGGTTGATCTTTCAACATGCTTGTTCATTCAAGTTGTTTGTTGGTTTGTCTTTCATGTCGTTTGTTGGTTTGTCATTCATCAAAACCTACGAATATAAACTTCGCATACAAGCAACATGATTTACATACTCAAGGTATTTCCGTGACCACATGTGAAAGGTCAAAAGAAGAGCAAAGCATGAAGGAGAAATTGGAAAATTCGGTGGAAAAGGAGGAGTCAAATTTTGTGTTAGAACATTTGGAGAAGCCTATGATCATTGAAGAAAAGGAAGAAGTGGTTGAAGATTTAGGAGATGTTGAAAGTCCATGGGAATGTAGCATCATGGAGCACTCTTCCAAGAAGCTTGATATTGATGTTGAGGAGGGTGCGCAACCTCCAAGGCATATCATCGTTGGAGACTTGGAAGAGGCTTATCAAGAGATGGATTCAATCATGGATGAATTTCTCTCTACAATGGAATCCTCTCCCATTGGACATGGAGTTGAAATTATAGAAGAGTGTGCACAACCTCCTATACCCTTGGTGAACAATAAAGAAGAGCGTGAATCAAAAGAGAGCTACCAAGAGGAAAAAGTTGGCATGATGTATATCGAAATTGAAGAATATGAAGAGGTTGACCAAGAAATGGATTTATTCATCAATGAATTTCTATCCAAAATTGAATCACATCCCATTAGGCAAGAAATCAAAGTTCTTGAAGACAACACCAACCCATGTGATAAAAGGGGAAAGGTTGAAATCGAGGAAGCTCGCAAAGAGGTGGAAATACACAAAGAAGAGCACAAGGAAGTAGACCTTGCATTGTCTAAGTGTGAGGAGGTCCCCCTCCCCAAGTCACCATCCAACACAACATTCAAGTGGATAAAATTCTTATCCCTAAGCTTTACTTTCTCACTTGAATATGGTTTAATTGAAAATGATGGTCAACTTAGAGCTCTTTGTGGAGTCAAAAGTATAAGAGAGTTGTGTAGTGGTTGGAAACATCATTCTAAGCTGATGACGATTGTAAGCTCAAAATTCAAGAGTAATGGTTGGTGTGGAACCAAATGGCATGGGTCTAGGAAGTTGTTTGGAAGCTTCTTTGAGAATTCCAAGGCCATACCACCCGGATGGAATAATGACGATCAATCTAAGGACGGGTGTCAAAACAAAGTGTGGGATCCCGGATCGCACAATGAAAATCAAATTTGGGAGCTCATGGTTTGTGGAGAACTCCATCAAAGCTTGAAGATATTGAAATTGAAGAATGGAGCTTATTGGAGATTCAAGCATTGGTGGAAGTTCCAAGATGAGTACAAGCACAAGCCACCTTGAGAGGAGCTCCCCATAAGTCCAACTTAAGGACAATAAACAAAAGTGCTAGGTGGGAGACACCCCACCATGGTAACATCTTTTTATTTTCTTTCTTTGTAAATATTGGTAGAATTAGTTTAATTTCATGTTTTTATTGGTTTGTTAAGTTTAGTTAGAATTATAATATGATAAATAAGATTTTAGGGTGTTTTGGTAGCTGTTTGGAGGATTGAAAGGATTGGATTGGTGCAAGAACTTAGAAAAATATTTTTTGAAAAAACAGAACACCATCCACGCGTGCGCGCACATAACGCGTACGCGCACCTGAGCATTTTTCGACCATCCACACGGACGCACACTGTACGCGTACGCGTGGATGCAAAAATTCTACCCCAGCCAAAAACCCGAGAGTTAGGCCTACATTGTGCGAACATTGGGCCTAAGGCACAAGTCTATGCACGCGTGTGCGCATTTGACGCGTACGTGCACATGATCTTAAATTCGCAATGCACGCGCACGCACACTGTGCGCGCACGCGTCGATTGCAAAATCTGACCCCCGGTACTTTTACCCGAGAGTTGTGCCAGACTTGGGCCGACACTATGCCTCTGGCCTAACTCGACGCACGCGTGTGCGCACCTGGCGCGTACACGTCCTTCAACCAATTTGCCCATTGACGCGTAAGCACGCATGAAGCGTACGCGTCGGTAAAAAAAAAAGAGTTTTTTTTTTCTCCTTCCATTTTCTTTTGCTTATCACATTCACATACTTCTACTCTTCCCATTTTCATTTAGTTTTTGTAGCATGTTTTCGTTTTTTTTTAAGTCATTTTAATAATGGTGTTGCATCTTCCTACTCAATTGTTGAGGATTCCTTGCATTACTTTGGTGCCTCTTGACTTGTTTCATATTGTTGGGTGATGTTTCTCTTCAAATCAATGCTCAATCTTTTATGCACTTGTGTTCTTTGTGCATTGATACGACCTTATATTGTCTTTCATGGCCCACTCTCTCTTGTTCGAACTTGATGCTCATCATGCTCTTCATGCTTTGACCTTACTCTTGCATCAAGTATCATTGATATGCCATTAGCTTATATTTTTTTTCACTTACATGCGTAGCTAACATGTAGTGGGAACCTTACTCTTATTTGGCATTAGCCCCGGCCTACGTTCTACTTGTTTTGATATCTTTTTTGTAGGCCTAATTGTCGTTCTTCTTTCCTCCCCTTTTAGGTTGGCCACCAAGAGAGGAGAAAGGAAAAGCTTTTAAATGGGGCAACAAACAATTCATCCGCACAACCGTTTGAGGAACTTGATGAGCGGATAATTTATACGCTTTTTGGCATTATTTTTAGTATGTTTTTAGTATGTTTTAGCTAGTTTTTAGTATATTTTTATTAGTTTTTAGTTAAAATTCACTTTTCTGGACTTTACTATGAGTTTTTGTGTTTTTCTATGATTTCAGGTATTTTCTGGCTGAAATTGAGGGACCTGAGCAAAAATCTGATTCAGAGGCTGAAAAGGACTGCAGATGCTGTTGGATTCTGACCTCCCTGCACTCGAAGTGGATTTTCTGGAGCTACAGAAGCCCAATTGGCACGCTCTCAACGGCGTTGGAAAGTAGACATCCTGGGCTTTCCAGCAATGTATAATAGTCCATACTTTTCTCGAGATTTGATGGCCCAAACTGGCGTTCCAAATCAGCTCAAAACTGCCCGGCGTTAAACGCCAGAACTGGCACAAGAATGGGAGTTAAACGCCCAAACTGGCACAAAAGCTGGCGTTTAACTCCAAGAAAAGTCTCTACACATGAAAGCTTCAATGCTCAGCCCAAGCACACACCAAGTGGGCCCGGAAGTGGATTTTTATGTCATTTACTCATTTCTGTAAACCCTAGGCTACTAGTTCTCTACATATAGGACCTTTTACTATTGTATTTTCATCTTTGGACGTCTAGTTCTTAGATCATCTTGGTTCTTCTGGTTCCCTCTTTGGGGGCCGAAGCCAATGATCACTTTTGTTCTTATGTATTTTCAACGGTGGAGTTTCTACACACCATAGATTAAGGTGTGGAGCTCTGCTGTACCTCGAGTATTAATGCAATTACTATTGTTCTTCTATTCAATTCAGCTTGTTCTTGATCTAAGATATCACTTGTTCCTCAACTTGATGAATGTGATGATTCATGACACTCATCATCATTCTCACCTATGAACGTGTGCCTGACAACCACCTCCGTTCTACCTTAGATTGAGTGGATATCTCTTGGATCCCTTAATCGGAATCTTCGTGGTATAAGCTAGAATTGATGGCGGCATTCAAGAGAATCTGGAAGGTTTAAACCTTGTCTGTGGTATTCTGAGTAGGATTCAATGATTGAATGACTGTGACGAGCTTCAAACTCCTGAAGGCTAGGCGTTAGTGACAAACGCAAAAGAATCAATGGATTCTATTCCAACCTGATTGAGAACCGACAGATGATTAGCCATGCCGTGACAGGGTGCGTTGAACATTTTCACTGAGAGGACGGGATTGTAGCCACTGACAACGGTGATGCCCAACATACAGCTTGCCATGGAAAGAAGTAAGAAGGATTGGATGAAGACAGTAGGAAAGCAGAGAGACGGAAGGGACAAAGCATCTCCATTCGCTTATCTGAAATTCTCACCAGTGAATTACATAAGTATCTCTATCTTTATGCTTTATTCATATATCATCCATAACCATTTGAATCTGCCTGACTGAGATTTACAAGATGATCATAGCTTGCTTCATACCAACAATCTCCGTGGGATCGACCCTTACTCGCGTAAGGTTTATTACTTGGACGACCCAGTGCACTTGCTGGTTAGTTGTGCGAAGTTGTGATAAAGAATTGAGATTGCAATTGAGCGTACCATGTTGATGGCGCCATTGATGATCACAATTTCGTGCACCAAGTTTTTGGCACCGTTGCTGGGGATTGTTTCGAGTATGGACAACTGACGGTTCATCTTGTTGCTTAGATTAGGTATTTTTTTCAGAGTTCTTAAGAATGAATTCTAGTGTTTCAAGGTGATGTTCTTATCATCACCAAAGCTGATTGATTCTCATCAATTTAGCTCTTGAATGTAATGTCCTGCTGAAGCTTGGCTAGCCATGTCTAATTACTTTAGACTAAAGCTTTAGACTAACATTGCATGATTCCTGGAATTCTCATTAAGAATTTTGATATCTTTATTTTCTTTTTCACTTAATTTTCAAAAAATCCAAAAAAATTACAAAATCATAAAAACCAAAAATATTGTATGTTTCTTGTTGAGTCTAGTGTCTCATGTTAAGTTTGGTGTCAATTGCATGTTTCTGTTCTTCTTGCATTCATTCATGTGTCTTAAGTGATCTTCAAGATGTTCTTGATGATTTTCTTGCTCTGATCTTTAAATTCTCTTGTCTTGAGTATTTTTGTTGTTTCTCATATGCATTCTCATTTTGTTAGTGTCAGTAGTATGCAAACTGCTAAGTTTGGTGTCTTGCATGCATTGTTATTTGATTTTAGTTGCATTTTGATTATTCTTCATCATTAAAAATCCCAAAAAAATTTTTATTTGTGTCTTTTCAAGTCAATAATACAGAAAATTTAAGATTCAGAACATACAGCAGAGGAATTATACAGAAAAAGCTGGGCGTTCAAAATGCCCCGTGAGGAAGGCAAACTGGCGTTTAACGCCCAAAAGGGTAGTGCTTTGGGCGTTAAACACCAGAATGTGCACCATTCTGGGCGTTTAACGCCAGGATGGCACAAGAGGGAAGATTCTGTTTTCAATTCAAATTTTTTTCCAAGTTTTCAAAATTTTTCAAAATCAAATCTTTTTCAAATCATATCTTTTCAATCAAATCTTTTTCAAAATCAATTTCTTTCCATTTTCAAAAATACTTGCTATCAATTAATGATTTGATTCAACATTTCAAGTATGTTGCCTTTTCTGTTGAGAAAGGTTTAATGTTTGAATCATATCTTTTCTTGTTAGCCAAGTCATTAATTTTTAAAATCAAATCTTTTTAAATTGCTTTTCAAATCATATCTTCTCAATCACATCTTTTTAAAACCATAACTTTTCAATCATATCTTCTTAATCATATCTTTTTCAAAATAGTTTTCAATCATATCTTTTTGATTTCTAATTTCAAAATATTTTTCAAAAATCACTTGATTTCTTTTCCACTCTTGGTTTTCGAAAATAATCTGTATTTTTCAAAATATTTTTAAAATCTTTTTAATTTATTTTCGAAAATTTCTTCCCCTCTTCTCACATCCTTCTATTTATGGACTAACACTCCTCCTCAATGCACAATTCGAACTTTATCTCTCTTGATAAGTTTGAATTCTTCTACCTCTCCTTCTATTTTTCTTTTCTTCTGACACCTCAAAGAATCTCTATACTGTGACATAGAGGATTCCATACTTTCTTGTTCTCTTCTCTTTCATATGAGCAGGAGCAAAGACAAAAGCATTCTTGTTGAGGCTGACCCTGAACCTGAAAGGACCTTGAAGCAAAAGCTAAGAGAAGCTAAAGCACAACTCTCTGTAGAGGACCTAACAGAAATCTTCAAAGAAGAAGAACCCATGGCAGCCGAAAACAACAACAATGCCAACAATGCAAGGAAGGTGCTGGGTGACTTTACTGCACCTACTCCCGACTTCTATGGGAGAAGCATCTCTATCCCTGCCATTGGAGCAAACAACTTTGAGCTTAAGCCTCAATTAGTTTCTCTAATGCAACAGAATTGCAAGTTCCATGGACTTCCATTGGAAGATCCTCATCAGTTTTTAGCTGAATTCTTGTAAATCTGTGACACTGTCAAGACTAATGGGGTTGACCTTGAGGTCTACAGACTTATGCTATTCCCTTTTGCTGTAAGAGACAGAGCTAGGATATGGTTGGACTCACAACCTAAAGAAAGCCTGAACTCTTGGGAAAAGCTAGTCAATGCCTTCTTGGCAAAGTTCTTTCCACCTCAAAAATTGAGTAAGCTTAGAGTGGAAGTCCAAACCTTCAGACAGAAGGAAGGTGAATCCCTCTATGAAGCTTGGGAAAGATACAAACAATTGATTAGAAAGTGTCCCTCTGACATGCTTTCTGAATGGAGCATCATAGGTATCTTCTATGATGGTCTATCTGAACTGTCCAAGATGTCTTTGGATAGCTCTGCTGGAGGATCTCTTCATCTGAAGAAGATGCCTACAGAAGCTCAAGAGCTCATTGAAATGGTTGCAAATAACCAATTTATGTACACTTCTGAAAGGAATCCTGTGAGCAATGGGACGAATCAGAAGAAAGGAGTTCTTGAGATTGATACTCTGAATGCCATACTGGCTCAGAACAAAATATTGATTCAGCAAGTCAATTTGATTTCTCAAAGTCTGTCTGGAATGCAAGCTACACCGGGCAGTACTAAGGACGTTTCATCTGAAGAAGAAGCTTATGATCCTGAGAACCCTTCAATGGAAGAGGTGAATTACATGGGAGAACCCTATGGAAACACCTATAATTCTTCATGGAGAAATTATCCAAATCTCTCATGGAAGGATAAACAGAGACCTCAACAAGGTTTCAACAATAATAATGGTAGAAGAAACAGGTTTAGCAATGGCAAGCCTTTTCCATCATCTTCTCAGCAACAGACAGAGAATTCTAAGCAGAGCCACTCTGACTTAGCAACCATGGTCTCTGATCTAATCAAAATCACTCAAAGTTTCATGACTGAAACAAGGTCATCCATCAGAAACTTGGAGGCACAAGTGGGACGGCTGAGCAAGAAAATTACTGAACTTCCTTCTAGTACTCTTTCAAGCAATACAAAAGAGAATCCAAAAGGAGAATGCAAGGCCATTAACATGATCCACATGGCCGAATTAGGAGAGGAGGAAGAGGCAGTGAACGCCACTAAGGAAGACCTCAATGGACGTCCACTAGCCTCCAATGAGTTCCCCAATGAAGAACCATGGGAATCTGAGGCTCACACTGTGACCATAGAGATTCCATTAGATTTACTTCTACCATTCATGAGCTCTGATGAGTATTCTTCCTCTGAAGAGGATGAGTATGTCACTGAAGAGCAAGTTGCTAAATACCTTGGAGCAATCATGAAGCTAAATGACAAGTTATTTGGTAATGAGACTTGGGAGGATGAACCCCCATTTGCTCACCAAAGAATTGGATGACTTGTCTAGGCAGAAATTACCTCAAAAGAGACAAGATCCTGGAAAGTTTTCAATACCTTGTACCATAGGCACCATGACCTTTAAGAAGGCTCTGTGTAACCTAGGGTCAAGCATAAACCTCATGCCTCTCTCTGTAATGGAGAAGCTAGGGATCTTTGAGGTGCAAGCTGCAAGAATCTCACTAGAGATGGCAGACAATTCAAGAAAACAAGCTTATGGACTTGTAGAAGATGTTCTGGTAAAGATTGAAGACCATTACATCCCTGCTGATTTCATAGTCCTAGAGACTGGAAAGTGCATGGATGAATCCATCATCCTTGGCAGACCCTTCCTAGCCACAGCAAAGGCTGTGATTAATGTGGACAGAGGAGAATTAATCATTCAAGTGAATGAAGAATCCTTTGTGTTTAAGGCTCAAGGATATCCCTCTGTCACCATGGAGAGGAAGCATGAAGAGCTTCTCTCAAAACAGAGTCAAACAGAGCCCCCACAGTCAAACTCTAAGTTTGGTGTTGGGAGGCCACAACCAAATTCTAAGTTTGGTGTTGAACCCCCACATTCAAACTCTAAGTTTGGTGATGGGAGGTTCCAACATTGCTCTGAGTATCTGTGAGGCTCCATGAGAGCCCACTGTCAAGCTACTGACATTAAAGAAGCGCTTGTTGGGAGGCAACCCAATGTTATATTTTCCTTTGTTATTTCATGTTTTCTGTAGGTTGATGATCATGGGAAGTCACAAAATCAATTGAAAAAGCAAAAATAGAATGAAAAATAGAAAGAAAAATAGCACACCCTGGAGGAAGGCCTTGCTGGCGTTTAAACGCCAGTAAGGGCAGCAAATGGGCGTTTAACGCCCAGTTTGGCACCATTCTGGGCGTTTAACGCCAGAAAGGGGCACCAGACTGGCGTTAAACGCCAGGAAAGGGCAAGAAGCTGGCGTTAAACGCCAGAAAGGGGCACCAGCCCGGCGTTTAACGCCAGAATTGGCATAGAGAGCATTTTTGCTCGCCACTTGGTGCAGGGATGACTTTTCCTTGACACCTCAGGATCTGTGGATCCCACAGGATCCCCACCTACCCCACCACCCTCTCTCTTCTTCTTCACCCATTCACCAATCACCTCAACCATTCTCCCCCTTTGGCCGAACCACAAAGCCATCTCCATCTCCTCTATTTCTTCTTCTTCTACTATCTTCTTTCTTCTTTTGCTCGAGGACGAGCAAACCTTCTAAGTTTGGTGTGGTAAAAGTATTGCTTTTTGTTTTTCCATAACCATTTATGGCACCTAAGGCCGGAGAAACCTCTAGAAAGAGGAAAGAGAAGGCAAAAGCTTCCACCTCCGAGTCATGGGAGATGGAGAGATTCATGTCAAGAGTGCATCAAGACCACTTCTATGAAGTTGTGGCCTCAAAGAAGGTAATCCCCGAAGTCCTTTTCAAACTCAAAAAGGGTCAACTTTGATCAAAGGTTGGACCAAGTCCTCATGGATACCACTAAGAAAAGGAGGGAGCAAACAAGAGATCCCACTCATCATGAAATCCCTGAGATACCTCAAGGGATGCACTTTCCTCCACAAAACTATTGGGAGCAAATCAACACCTCCCTAGGAGAATTGAGTTCCAACATGGGACAACTAAGGGTGGAGCACCAAGAACATTCCATCCTCCTCCATGAAATTAGAGAAGATCAAAGAATCATGAGAGAGGAGCAACAAAGGCAAGGAAGAGACATTGAGGAGCTCAAGCACTTCATAAGATCTTCAAGAGGAAGAACAAGCCGCCATCACTAAGGTGGACCCGTTCTTTAATTTCCTTGTTCTTTATTTTCCTGTTTTTCGAAAATTATGCTTATGTTTATCTATGTTTGTGTCTTGTGATCATTAGTGTCTTAGTGTCTATGCCTTAAAGTTATGAATGTCCTATGAATCCATCACCTTTCTTGAATGAAAAATGTTCTTAATTGAAAAAGAGAAGAATTGCATGAATTTTGAATTTTATAACAGATTAATTATTTTGAGGTGGTGGCAATACTTTTGTTTTTTGAATGTATACTTGAACAGTGCATATGTCTTTTGAATTTGTGGTTCATGAATGTTGGCTCTTGAAAGAATGATGAAAAAGGAGACATGTTACTGAGGATCTGAAAAATCATAAAAATGATTCTTGAAGCAAGAAAAAGCAGTGAATATTAAAAAAAAAGAGAAAAACGAAAAAAAAAAAGAAAGAGAAAAAGAAAAAGAAAAAAAATAATAAAGTTGTGATCCAAGACAAAAAGAGTGTGCTTAAGAACCCTGGATACCTCTAATTGGGGACTCTAGCAAAGCTGAGTCACAATCTGAAAAGGTTCACCCAATTATGTGTCTGTGGCATGTATGTATCCGGTGGTAATACTGGAAGACAAAGTACTTTGGGCCACGGCCAAGACTCATAAAGTAGATGTGTTCAAGAATCATCATACTTAACTAGGAGAATCAATAACACTATCTGGATTCTGAGTTCCTATAGAAGCCAATCATTCTGAATTTCAAAGGATAGAGTGAGATGCCAAAACTATTCAGAGGCAAAAGGCTAAAAGCCCCGCTCATCTAATTAATACTGATCTTCATAGATGTTTTTGGAATTCATTGCATATTCTCTTCTCTTTATCTTATTTGATTTTCAGTTGCTTGGGGACAAGCAACAATTTAAGTTTGGTGTTGTGATGAGCGGATAATTTATACGCTTTTTGGCATTGTTTTTAGTATGTTTTAGTTAGTTTTTAGTATATTTTTATTAGTTTTTAGTTAAAATTCACTTTTCTGGACTTTACTATGAGTTTGTGTGTTTTTCTATGATTTCAGGTATTTTCTGGATGAAATTGAGGGACCTGAGCAAAAATCTTATTCAGAGGCTGAAAAGGACTGCAGATGCTGTTGGATTCTGACCTCCCTGCACTCGAAGTGGATTTTCTGGAGCTACAGAAGCCCAATTGGCGCGCTCTCAATGGCGTTGGAAAGTAGACATCTTGGGATTTCCAGCAATGTATAATAGTCCATACTTTTCCTGATATTTGATGGCCCAAACTGGCGTTCCAAATCAGCCCAAAACTGCCCGGCGTTAAACGCCGGAACTGGCACAAGAATGGGAGTTAAACGCCCAAACTGGCACAAAAGCTGGCGTTTAACTCCAAGAAAAGTCTCTACACATGAAAGCTTCAATGCTCAGCCCAAGCACACACCAAGTGGGCCCGGAAGTGGATTTTTATGTCATTTACTCAATTCTGTAAACCCTAGGCTACTAGTTCTCTACATATAGGACCTTTTACTATTGTATTTTCATCTTTGGACGTCTAGTTCATAGATCATCTTGGTTCTTCTGGTTCCCTCTTTGAGGGCCGAAGCCAATGATCACTTTTGTTCTTATGTATTTTCAACGGTGGAGTTTCTACACACCATAGATTAAGGTGTGGAGCTCTGCTGTACCTCGAGTATTAATGCAATTATTATTGTTCTTCTATTCAATTCAGCTTGTTCTTGATCTAAGATTTCACTTGTTCCTCAACTTGATGAATGTGATGATCCGTGACACTCATCATCATTCTCACCTATGAACGTGTGCCTGACAACCACCTCCGTCCTACCTTAGATTGAGTGGATATCTCTTGGATCCCTTAATCGGAATCTTCGTGGTATAAGCTAGAATTGATGGCGGTATTCAAGAGAATCCGGAAGGTCTAAACCTTGTCTGTGGTATTCTGAGTAGGATTCAATGATTGAATGACTGTGACGAGCTTCAAACTCCTTAAGGCTGGGCGTTAGTGACAGACGCAAAAGAATCAATGGATTCTATTCCAACCTGATTGAGAACCGACATATGATTAGCCGTGCCGTGACAGGGTGCGTTGAACATTTTCACTGAGAGGACGGGATTGTAGCCACTGACAACGGTGATGCCCAACATACAGCTTGCCATGGAAAGGAGTAAGAAGGATTGGATGAAGACAGTAGGAAAGCAGAGAGACGGAAGGGACAAAGCATCTCCATTCGCTTATCTGAAATTCTCACCAGTGAATTACATAAGTATCTCTATCTTTATGCTTTATTCATATATCATCCATAACCATTTGAATCTGCCTGACTGAGATTTACAAGATGACCATAACTTGCTTCATACCAACAATCTCCGTGGGATCGACCCTTACTCGCGTAAGGTTTATTACTTGGACGACCCAGTGCACTTGCTGGTTAGTTGTGCAAAGTTGTGATAAAGAATTGAGATTGTAATTGAGCGTACCATGTTGATGGCGCCATTGATGATCACAATTTCGTGCACCAGAACTCATCAATTGTAGCAACCCGTCCACATTGCTCTTTTATGCATGCATCGAGGACGGTGCAATCTTCAAGTGTGGGGAGGTCGTCTGACCTATCTCCGTGGGTAACAATTTCCTTGTCCAACACCAATTCTTAGTTTTCTTTGTTAGATTAGTTATTGCATTGGCATGATAGGTTGCATGTTAGTTAGAATTTATACATATTTTACCACTTCTCTCCTATTAGGACTACTTGGTTAGGGTGATGATTTCTTTTCCAAGAAACCGTTTTAGGGCAACCTACCAATTTAAAAATTTTTTGTTGAACTTGCTTGAAAGAATGTATTTTGGAACATGGTTTTTGAGCTAAGAACACAAGCTTGCGAGATTCGAGCCTAATTGTGTGGTTACATCTCATAACCACTTATTTTTCATTCTTGTGTGTATTATTCTCTCTATATGATTGTAATCTTTAATTTGTTTGATTCTTTATGTCCATTATGTTGTGTATTCATGCATTTATATGATTGAGGACATCATTTCATTTATCTTACTTACCCAAAAAGCTTTACCTTTTATCTTCCTTTGTTAGCTGAATTTGAGCCTATGCTTAATCCACTTTGTTCTTAATTTAGCACATTACAAGCCTTAAAGCGAAAAACAATAAATGTCCTTAATTTGGATCTTTGATTGGCTTAGGCTAGTGTGTGTGAGTATCATTCAAGTGTGGGAACCTTGGGACATTGGGTGAATAAAAGGGTAGTTTTGTATTATTAGTGTAAATATTGGGAATTGGGTACATACTCATGTATTGATCAAATGTAAAACCTTATGCATTGATGCTCTTGTATATAAAAAAAATGAGAAAAAAAATATGGAAAAGAAAAAAAAATATATATATATATAGAAAAAGAAGAAAAAGAAAGAAATAAAAAAGGGGACAAAATGCCCCAAAGTAAAGCTCAAATAAAAGTCAATGCATATGTGTTGTGAAATGAAAAGAGAATGCATGAGTATGTGGAAAAATGAAGAATGGGTAGTTAGGTTAGAACTTAATTGTATAGGATGTCATAGGTTAGGTGGGAAGTCTAAGCCTATCAAAGAATTCAAACTTCAAGCTCACTTGACCAAATATGCATCCTACCTTGTCCCTATCCCCATTACAACCTAAAGAAAAGACCTCATGATACTTGTATGCATGCATGAAATATATGTTGATTGATAGAAGAAAAACAAATCTTAGAAAGCATGATTAAGGGAGAATTGAGAGAATTGACCCTACACACTTGAGCGACTAGAGTGCAAACACTTCTGGTGAGGGTTCGATGCTCGACTCCTTGATTCCCGGCTTTCATGAGCGCCCTTCTTGCAAGTCTACTTGAACTTCATTTTTTATACTAAAATTGGTAGGATTCATGAATCGTCATATGACCTTAGCCCTACCCGTTTATACATGCTCTTGGAGGATTGATTTATTTTTAACCAAGTAGGTAGAATCATTTTGCATTTAGTTGCATATAGTTTAGGTTGCATATAGTTTATTTACATTGAATAAATGTTGATACCCTTTGTTTCTCTCTTGGCTTAAGCATGAGGACATGCTTGGTTTAAGTGTGGGGAGGTTGATAAACCCCAATTTGACGGTTTATCTTGTATTGAATTTAGAGTATTTTGTAGACCTTTTCTCACATTTACCCAATGAATTAGCATGGTTTTGTATATTCTCCTTTAATTGTGCTTAAGAGTGAAAACATGCTTTTTAGGTCTTAAAATAAATAAATTTAATTCACCTTGATTCCATTAGATGCCTTGATATGTTTGTTAAGTGATTTAAGATTTAGGAGGCAAAGATTGGATCAAAGGAATGAAGAAAGAAAGCGTGAAAAGTTGGAGAACTCATGAAGAAATGAAAGAACCGGAAAGCTATCAAGCCGACCTCTTTGCACTTAAACGACCATAACTTGAGCTATAGAGGTCCAAATGATGTGGTTTCAGTTGGGTTGAAAAGCTAACATCCGGGGCTTCGAAACGATATAAGATTTGCCATAGTTGCATCGCGCATAGAGGCACGCACGCGCACGGTACGCGGACGCGCCGATGGTGGCACATGACCCACTTAATGCAACACGTGGCCAGCGATTTTAGAAGCCTTGTGGATCCAATCCAACTCATTTCTGATGCTATTTAAGCCAAGGATTGAAGGGGAATCAACATACTTTTCATACTTTTGATCATTAGTCATAGTTTAGTAGTTAGAGTTAGTTTCTAGAGAGAGAAGCTCTCACTTCTCTCTAGGATTAGGATTAGGATTAGGTTTAGTTCTTAGATCTAGGTTTTAATTCATCTTCTCTTCTACTTCTACTTCTCAATTCTTTGTTGTTACATTCATCTTCTTCTATTCTTTTGTTGTAATTTCTTTTTATGTTGTTCTTATGTTTTGTTGTAGATCTACTACTGTTCCTTCCATTTTCTTTCAGTTCAATAAGAGGTAATTCATGTAGATCTTGTTTCCTTTAATTGTTGTTGTTAATTCTTTACATTTGATTGTTGTTAGATTTTATTCTTGTTGTTGATTTACTATACTTTCCTTTTGTGCCTTCCAAGTGTTTGATAAAATGCTTTGTTGGATTTTAGAGTAGAGTTTTATGTTCTTGGCTTGGAAAGGTAACTTAGAAACTCTTGAGTTACTAATGTCCAAGTGATTGATGATTGGGATCCATTGACTCTAGTTCTCACTAATTGAATTAGTGGAGAGTTAGGACTTATGGACTAGGATTGATATAGCTCATTTGACTTTCCTTTACTACTAGTTAGAGGATGATTTAATGAGATTAATCCTTGCCAATTCTCATATTGTGGTTAGTGATTAGGATAGAGCTCCTTGACCACCAACCCTTGCCAAGACCTTTTTAGCCATTAGTTTACTTTCTTGCCATTTATCTTTCATGTCTCTTATCAAAACCCCAAAAATAACTTATAACCAATAACAAGACACTTTATTATAAATCCTAGGGAGAACGACCCGAGGTTTAAATACTTCGGTTTATAGATTTTAGGGGTTTGTACTTGTGACAAACAAATTTTTGCATGAAAGGATTATTGTTGGTTTAGAGACTATACTTCAACGAGATTTCATTTGTGAAATTCTAAACCGTCAAAAATCCAATCATCAGTGGTGGAGGATCGGACCTCAACCGATTCACTCATAAGTTTACAATCCATACCCAAACCAAATGAATCAAACACCAAAAATACTCAACATATAAAATTTTTTAAATCCATTCATTCAATTTCAATTCATTTTAGCAAAACTAGAAGTAGAAACAGCCATCAACCATAAAAAACCAACAAATTCATTCATCAAATTTGAAATTTATTTCAGCAAAAATCAGAAGTAGAAGTAGCCATCAACCAGATTTTCTGTAAATCAATCTCAGCCTTCATAAAAAATAGAAGCAGATTTAAAAGAATTGAACAATATCATTTTAGCAGTAACTAAATCAATTTCTGAAAAGAAGAAAAATGAAATAAAAAATGTTTAAAAAAAAAGAAATACCTTTTCTTCACCGGTTGTAACATCGTCAACGGTAGAACTTCCATCCACAGCGCCACCTCCCTTTCTTTTCTGATTTCTCTTTACCGAACCCTCTTCCTGCATGCAAGAGCACCATGACCCCTCTCTCTTCTCAGGCGTGCAACGATGGTATTCTCCGCTGTTAGGTCAGGCGCGCCATGATGACGTTCTCCTCGGGTGCAACAGGTGCGCCATGGTGATATTCTCCTCAAGTTGGGTCACAGGTGCGTGATGAAGGTGTTGTAGTCACCTTAAGAGTGAGAGGGAGAAGCAGTGAAAGGAGAGGAGATTGGTGATAATGGAGTAGGTGGGTGGCAGACGGCAATGAGGAGGTAGGAGGAGAGTTGTGTGATTCTGTGAGGGTTTTTGAGAGAGGGATCAGTGAGGAGAGAGGAAGAAGTGAGAAGAGAAAGAGTGATGGTAGAATGGGGTTAGGGTGGGGTAGTTTGGGAATTTTATTAAAAAATTAATAAAAAATTAGGGTTTGGATACTTTTGTCGTACAAAACTCATCTTTCATGGGTACAGCGTTAATTTTCTTAGTTTATGGATACTTTTGTCAGCGTTCATAAACTCTATAGGTACTTTTGGTAGTTTTTCCAAAATTTTAATATTATGTTATAAAATTATTTATTTCAATAAATAAAGATATATAAACCTGATTAACTTGGTTATGTTATAAACCAAGTTATTTAATAAATTTGACACGTGTCACATAACATTTAACAATAATATACATTATCAAAATGATTAACTTGATTCATGCATAATCTTTAAGTACTTATTTGGGGATTACGTTAATCCTACTGGTCCGTATATTTATTAATTCCCTCTTGCGAATCTGTATGTTGCTTATGCAACTTAAACTTGACCATGTAAGATAGACGAATTACCTTAATTATTAGGTTTTATACATTACAACTCTAATGTTTATTATAACTAAATCGCCTTATTGCACTCATGCACCACTTGTAACATTATATAAATATATATTATTCAACAACTACTACCAAATAGCTTTGAGAGCTAAGTTGTATTTATATATGATAATTGGACTTATGCTAAACAGAAAGGGACTTTAATTTTCCAAAAAGAAAAGGAACATATGCAGTGAAATTTAAAAAACATTATATACTTCATACTTGCTAGCTGCTTCTTCTTCTTCTATACTAACTAATATTTTATTAACAATATCCAAAACCCACCTAAGAGGGAGAGGTTTCTAGAACGATTAACATTGTTCTCTAATTGGATTGGATTGGATGAGATGAGTGCAAATCTAGCTAGGCATGTGAATGTGAACCTAGTAAATTTAAACCAATATATATATATATATATATATATATATTACTACTATGTTGAATAACTGAATTTTTGTTGTGGCAGAATAAGAACCAATCAAACTTTTTTGTGGTAGGTATAAGAACCAATTAATAATGAACCATCAACTTTATGGAATCCTAATTTTCTTTTGAGAGCATCTAATGGGATTTAAACAGAGTCTAATGCTAGATAGCTAAATACCATGCCCTTTTTAATGCATAGGTCTAGTCATATATAATTATATACCAGTAAATAAATTAAAGTGGAGATAGAAGGCATTATTGATAAAAAAAAATTATTAAACTAATTTTTAATTAGTTCACATTAGTTAATTTTAAGATTTATAACTATAATTTAAGATTTAGAATTAATAGTTTGGAATTTAAAATTTAAAATAAATAAGATCATTTTAAAAAAATAGCTAATATTAACTGAAAAAATTAGTTTCTAATAATATTACTATATTAATAAACCAAAGTAGATCAATAAAAACAAAGTAATTTTGAATCTTCTCAATATCTAGATTAAAATAATATATTATCTTACTTATACTATGGTCCTAGATTGTTAGTTGATTAATAAGTAATGCAAGTATGGAGTTTACTCTCTTTTAATTCACCGTTATTCTTATTGAATGTGCGTAATAAAAAAGGATAAGTATAATTTTGGTTCCTAACGTAGAAGTTGAAAATTTATTTTATTTCGGTTTTTTTTCGCTATAAAATGGTCCCAAAGATTTCAATTTGTTTCAAAATCATCATTTTTATCAATTTTTTTGTTACCAAATTATCCTCATCACAAAAATTATAAAATAAATAAAAAAAGAGAAAAGAAAGGGATACAGAGAAGCGGGGGTGGGGAGAGAGAAGGGGGTGCGAGAAACGAGAAAGAGGGGGGAGAGAAGGTGTTCTTGCCGACACCGCTCCTCGCCGACGCCGTCACCTCCTCGCCCTCGTTGTCGCCGTTGCTCCTGTTCTTTGTCGTTAGGTCTTTGCTGTTGGATCTCACCACGAGGGTCGAGCCATTTCTGTTCCTCGTCATCGTCTCGCCCTCGTCGTTGCCGTCGTGACCTCGTCGTTGCCCTCGCCTCCTCCAGAATTCTGATGATGATGACGATGATGATGATGATTTTTTGAGTTTTAGATTTTTGTTTTGAGTTTGAGTTTTGGGTTTATTTTTCTGAGTTTGAGTTCTGGAATCTGAGTTATGGGTTCTGATGATGATGATGATTTTCTGAGTTGAGTTCTTGTTTTTTTGAGTTTGAGTTTTGGGTTTGTTTTCCTGAGTTTGAGTTCTGAATCTGAGTTCTAGGTTCTGATAAAAATGACGATGATGATGTTGATTTTCTGAGTTTTGGTTGGTGTGATGCAGATGGTGATTTAGTCGCAGTGGGTGAGGGGTGGTGGTGGTGGGTTCTGGTTCTGAGTTCTTATGATTCCATTATTCATGATGATGATGGTGGTGGTGGTAGTTGTGGTGGGTTTTGGTTCAGCTTCGCTTGCTTCTGCTGGTGCTTCTGTTAGTACTTTACATAATTTTGGAGAAGAAGGAATAGAAATATTTTGTTCCAAAGGACAATATTAAAACAAACTAAAATTTTAGGGACCATTTTATAGCAAAAAAGAGACTAAAAATAAAATAAATTTTCGACCATTATAAGTTTTAGCTTTATACCTGATGCTACATGATTATTATTGTCTTGTTAAGAAACATGATTGTTTCTGATTTATTGTGCTTATGTCATCATCCTTCGTACGCAAATAACATTAATAATTATTAAAAAAACAATTTTTTTCTACTATACTTATAGGTATAAAAATATTCGAATATACTCTAATATGATAGAGGAAAAAGAGAATATGGGGGATGATATATTGATAAAAAAAACCTTATACATAATAAGAGATTAAGAGCTATTAAAGAGATGTCATAACCTCTCCCTTCAAACTCAAGCTCAAAATCTTTTGTTCATCTTTACTTTGTTACCCAAATAAAACTTCATTCGCCTTATTTAGTATCTTCTATTTTATTTGGATAGATTCGTTTAATACAAATAATTTATATTAAAATATACAAAGATCTTTACAATTTGAATTACAATGGTAAAAATGTAAAGTAGTTCAGACTGACTCAAGTGTGTGCAGAGACGAACCACATGTAACAACGAGGGGACATTTCCCCCATAAAATTCAAAAAAAAAAAAATTTGAGTTAGTATAATAATAAAAAATAAATAATAAATAAACTCAAAAAATAATAATAATTTTTATTATATTAGTTAATTAGTTAATAATTAAATTAAAATTTAGTTTTTTAATTAAATACAACTTAAATTATTAGTAATTTTTTAAAAAAATATTTAAGATAAAAAAATATATTATCTATATATTAATATATTATATTAATATTTATTATTAAAATAGTTTTTATTATAATAATTATTGTGGTTAAAATTTTATTTATACCATAAAAATTATAATAAGTAAACGTAACAGTTAAATATGAGATAATAAAAAATAAAATAATTATTTAAGAATATATATAAAAAAATAATATTGTCATGTTAAAAATAAAAAAAAGTCATTATAATTTATTATTTTTATTATTTTGAATATTATACCGTGTATATAAAATTATTTTTTATTATTTTATATAATATAATAAGTGATTATGTGTATATTTTTAATTTTTATCGACATGTATTAATAGTTCTAATTTAAAATTTTAAATATATCTAAATCAATTTAGGTTGATCAAATATACAGTTTAATCGTTCATTTAAGTAAGTGTTGGAAGTTTAAATTCTATCTCTTATGTGTAACAATTTATTGACCAACAAACTAATAGAACTTAAATTAATAATAAATTAGTTCTTAATTTATTAGATATTATGAGAAGCTAATATATATATATATAAATTTTATTATATTTTTATTTCACTTTAAAATTTTTTTGGATCCTTCACTGTTAATAATGTAAGATGTAAATATACTAAACCTGTTAGTAAACTGTAAAGGGATCAATGGAAGATTACTTTTTACCACTTCTCTTAGTTTGAAATTTTAGTGCGTTTTATAATGAGTGTTTTTTAAGGCCATGAAGTAACTAAAATTTTGGCAATGTTAAATGACTAAATCATAATGTATATATGGTTAGTGTGTAATCTATTTCTCATATAATCGCAAACAATCTTCTCAATTTTAATATAAACAATTGGAAATTACTACTCAATATTAATTATGTAGAGTGTGTAACACTGTAATTTTGTTTTATTTTATTTTATTGTTTTATATAGTATTTTTTATATGTCTTTGTTTCTTTTAGATATAGTCTTGTTCAAAATCCGTTAAGATTTGGGAAAAAATACTAGGTTTTGGATATCTTTATCTTTGATCTTATGTCATAATATATGGAATCCTTTTTCTATTTACTTATAAAGATGAACTTAATGTGAATTTATGTGTGTTTTCTTTATTTTGGTCCGGAGGTTTTGTTTTTTTTGGAGGGAGTAGTAAAGTAAAAATTAATGGGTAATACAAATTTACGTATATTAGTTAAGTTAATCCATGTGGATGATATATTTTGACAGGTTGGTGAAAGAAATAAAATAAAACAGAAAAACACTTTTTAAAGTTAAGGCTTTAATTAAAGATGAGTGGATAGACATAATATTATAATTGTTTGATTTTAGCACTTTTTTTATTATTTTCAATTTTTGAAACTTTAAATAATTTTTGAGAATTCGAATTCTATTTCATATGTGTAATAATTTATTGATCAGCTGACTTTTAAATAGAACTCAAATATATATATATATCTGAATTTTATTATATTTTTATCTTTATTGTAAAATTTTTCTGGATTCATTACTGAATGTGTGCAATTAACTATAACATCAGAATTCGTTATCCCAAGAACAATTACATTCTTTTTTTATAAATAGTTTTTCGAGTCAAATTTTATCTACAAATGTTTAAATTATAAACTTTAAAGTTTAACCAATTAACTCAACTTAGACGGCTCAAACCCGCCTGTTATATCTAATTTAAAGTAAATAATTAGCTAAACAAATTTTTGTATTTTACATTCTATCCTTTTTAAAAAAAAATTAACCTCAAAATTTTGCTTAGTTATAAATAGGTGAGGCTATATCTTTCTAGTCCTCAAGTTTTAGTTCTCAAATGATTTTGAATCTCTAACAGCCTTTAAACCAGTCTTATTTAAAGAATTTTTTTTTTTTGCAAGATCGTTTGAAACTAACTTCATGAATTTGAAGGAGAATATAAATGGCAAATAAAAGACAGAAATAGTAAAAAAAAAGTCTAAAAAACAAACATTATTTTCTCCAACTAATTTAAAAGTCAGCCAACAATTAAAAAAAATAAATATAGGGTATAGAATGTAGAATTTAGAATTTTAAAATTAGAGTTTAGAAATTAAAATTTATAGTTTATAATTTAAAATTTAAAATTTGAGATTAAAAATTTAGAATTTAAGATTTAGATTTTATAAAATTAGGGTGATTGGAGGCTGTTGACAATGGTGATAGGTCGTTGGTAGTAGTGGGTTAAATTATGTTGTTGGAAAAAATTAAAGGAGTGGAAGAAATTAAAAAGAAGAGATAAAAGGTAATTTCAAAAATAAATATGTGAATGAGTGGATTTTTTTTGTTTGTTGATTAAAATTGGTTGATAGAGTGTTAGTTTTCTAGTTCAGTTGATAAAAAAAATATCCTAGAACATTAGTTGTTTAAAAGTTAAAACTACTTTGATTATTATACTAATACGCCGTATATGTATATTCGATTCTTGTAATTAATAATGATTTTTTAATTAAACAAAATATGCATGCTAATCCAAGCAATAGATAGAAGATACCTCCATTATTATTGTAGCTTTTCATTCAAACTATACAATCTTATCCGAAGACCCAAAACGCTTTCTGAAATCTAAGTAATTTCGAGGAAATTTGGTGGGTGAATCACAAGGATAGATAATAAAACATTATTTCCAGAATCATTTTTCTTTATTTTAGAAAAAAATAATAATCGTAAAAGATAACCACAAAGGTGGTCCCGATCAAAGCCCAATATTTATAATTTTATATATATATGTAAGAAGCATAATCTGAGATTATAGTATGGTGTTATTTTATACCGAGATATGCCACAAATCCCATTCCAGTCATCAAGATTCAATGGAATTTGCAGACGATTTCTTTTTCATTCGCTAGATTTCGGATTAAATTAAGGGTAAAAACTAAAGTGAAGTCGACTTCATGTGAAATTAATATTTGAAAGTTTTTAGATAATTTAATTAATTTGACTAAATTTTCATCTAACGATTCTTAGATATCAACTTCACCTAAGTTTGTACCTAAATTAAAATGTGAAGGTATATGGAAACGCTAATTTAGATTTTTATTTTTTTTTCTTCTGAATTAAGGAAGTGCAATAAGCACATTGGTTTGATAGAGAGGTAACATATTCCTTTTAATTTCCTTAAATAAATAAATAGTAATTCCGATCTTTTTTTTATTGGATTTTAATTTTAATTTTCTTCCAGACTTTATTTTTTTTTTTCAGTTGTAAACTTTTTATTTGGGAACGCTCACTTTTTCGTATTACTGTTGGCTCAAGTGGTCTTGTCTTATCTGTACCATTTGTTTCATATCAATAAAAAAATCTATCTTTAATAAAAGAAAAAAAAAGACTACCTCAAATAATAATAATAATAATAATAATAATAATAATAATAATAATAATAATAATAATTGTACTTTCAACAAAAATGCATTTTAAACACTAAAATTTATTCAGCACAGATTTGTGTATATATTTATATGCTTCACATATTTTTCCATAAATAGAATATATATTAATCACCAAATTAATTAATTTTTTGCAGCAGGATAATAAAAAAACATTTGTTGAATAAGAAAAACTAGTCATGGATTTTGGTTCTTGTATCCATATTTTAATTATAAATGTGAATCTATTTTAATATAATTATTTATGATTGGTTGTTATAAATTAGATATAACTTGATTTCATTTTTATAAAATTTAATTATAATTGGGAATATGAGTATATTCATACATAGATAGTTGATTGATGGTTAATTTCGCATAGATATAATTTTAACAATAAATAAATAAATAAATAAATAAATAAATAATATGAGACTTCTAATAGAAAATCTGAAAATGATCAAGAAAGTGCATTTTATTTCTAAAGGATTTAAAAACTTTTTCATTAAATTAATGGAATGCAAACATGCATGCTCCTGGTCGGCATATACATGAATTGATTCCATATGTTTCATGTGGCCATATGCAATTGGCTGGACCGGAAACTGGTCAATACATCAATTAAACCCACGTTGCGACAAAATCAGTGTGATCTTATTCGATTCAGTCAGTTCAAATATTTGGTCAAGTGTGAAATTCTGAAAGAATTTCAAAAGTGTTTTTGTAAATCGGTTTGAATAGTCCTATTGTAATTTGCATATGTTGGCATCATTATATAAAGTTAATTAATCCATGATTCTTAGAATCTGATACAATTAATCGGTTCAATCAGATTAATAAAAAATTATTTATTAAATTGATTCAGTTTAAAATAAAATTTGACTGTCTCTAAATTGTCAGTCAAATTTAATTTTGATGCACTAAGTATAAATTAATTATTTTTTTATATTAATTATATAAATGATCATTTAAAAGAACGAATGTGATTATACAATTGTGTATGTAAAACATTTTACACTGTCAATATATCAAAATTAAATTCAAATAAAAATAATAGAATATCGATTTAGTTCAATTTTTAGCCATTTTTTAATATTTTTTATATATAAATATATTATTTTAATATATCAAATTAGAATTTAGTTAAATAATATTTTACATCTAAATCTTTTTATTAATTAAGTGTAACTAAGTTTGTCTAATATAACAAAAATTAGTTACGACTAACACTATTTTAAGTTTTATTATTTAATTTAATTGAACTTAGTTCATAAAAAATTTTAGACGTGTAACGTTACTTTTTTTTTTTTAGTTTTATTGATTTGATGATGGAATTGATTTTTAAAACCTAAATTTAACCATAAATTAACCCAAGAGCCATTGGTTCAACCCTTAACCTCAACGGAATTAATGTCCGCTTTGATTTTAATAACTATATGATATATATAGTTAGTCTATATTTTACTTGATGGGACCAAACTATATATGCATATGGTCCAGCTAATTAAGATAACTTAGTTTAATTTAAACAATTTACCATTTATTTAATACAAAAAAATTTGTCATTACTCTGATTTATATGCAGGTGGTCCAATCCAATAGAGTACAACAAATGAAGTAGGTGGTATTATCTACTTAATGGAAAATCAGTTGCATTCTTTTAATAACAAAAGCAAACTAATTCAACTCAGTGTGGATAACTCTGGTTGGTGATGCATGGCATTGCTCTCTTTGGAAACGATAAGGAAAAGAGAAATATTAGGGACTAATATTTTTATTAGTAGATTAGTTATTAATCTGTGGAGTTATTTAAAAAATATTGTGAAAAGAAAAGAAATTATGTACCCTATTATTATTTCTCAATATATTTATATATTTGGGACAATTTATAAATACATTTTTTTTTTTGAAAAAATGGTAGCAACTAAGAATTATTTTAAAGGACGTAAAATTTTATTAATATATAACTTAAACGTGGTTTAGTACACTCGATTATACATGTAAGCCGTTATATATCATTTCATAAATTTATTTTTTTACTAATTAAAAAAAATGTTATATGCATATTAAAATTCAGTCATCAAATTAATCATTATATATTTATACATAAATATATATATTGTTTAACTTATTTTTAGTGTGTATTTTTTATTTTAACATATATTTTATGCGAATATCTAATTTAATAACTAAATTTTAATGTATATGTAATATAATTGTAAGAAGAATATAAATAAATATTCAAATTTGTCCATACAATTTTAAATTTGAATCAATTTGAAACAAATTAGTCTTTGCAAAAGCGTGACTAACTAAGTTCCCCTTTTCTCCACAATAAGTAAAACAAATTAAAATATGGAGGAATTCAGAGAAGATGGGTAAGATACTATGGAAGTGTAAAACAATATGGTGATAGTATTATTGAATTATTGCCCTTTAATTTCTTTGTGATATGGAATGTATATATCATATTGACGTGGAAAGTGTGAGGCTTGTGAACAGGGAAAACAATTAAAAGAGCATGAATGTTATAAAAATGCTATGAATATATAAATAAAAAGTTAATTACTAAATTAATTTTTATATATTTGTATATGAATAAGGGTGTTATTTAATTTATTTTTAATAGTATATAGTGGGACATAATTCATATTGCTTTTGATCTATAATAATATATAATAATGTCATTAATATAGGGCATGTCGTCATTGTCAAAATAGTACTCAAATAAAATAAAACGAAATTTTATTCTTTTGAGTAAATATTCATGTAAGTGATGTTATAATTTTTTTTTTTCACGGTTACAAATCTAAAAAGTAAACTTTTTTTAGTCATTTTCATTTTTGCATTAGATTTTGGGATTGAATTAAGTCTATTCAATCTCAATTTAAATATAGTATCAAAATAATTGAAGTATAAATTAATATGATTCACCAAAAACAAATATATCAAGTACCAGCTAAATTATTAAAAAATAAAACTAAATTGATTTAAACATAAAATTTCAAGGTTAATAAGTTCAATATTTACTCAAATAAATATAGTTTAATTGAAATTTAGTGAATTGATTATGCACATGGTGAAATATGACATATATGAGAATGGAAAATTTAATAGACATGGAAACATGGTCCCTCGGGGCCTCACATAAAGTTCAAAGAATTAAATGGAAATTTTATTGCAAGCCGTCCTAGTTTACGGCAAACATAGAAGAAGACGACTTTCCCCATTTTGATGATAAATTATTGATGATGAAGAAGGCTATTATAGTAATCCAAATTTAGAGAAATGTCTTCATTACAAGTTCACTAAAAATAAAATAAAATGTATTCATTCTACTCCCATTTTCATTACAAGTGATAGCTGCTAGGCACCACAAATTGGCTTCTAGATGCTTACAGGAATTTATTGGGTATATGATCAAATATTCTTTCTCTTCACCTTTTTCTTTGTTTATTTCTTTTAAGGATTTGGTTAAAACATATCTTAAAGAGATTGTTTAAGAGAATTAAAATGAATTTTTTTAAAATATATTTGGGGAGAATTAAACTCCGTCTATGTTATACTTGCGGTACATAACCGGTCTCAAATCCAGATAAAAGATGAGAGTTGTGTTAAGTCTTCGACAACCAACATAAAAACATAGTCGAACCCCCATGACATGAATCAAAGATATTATTGCGCATGCGCTAAAGTTAGGTCGTTGCCCGGAAGCAACGCGCTGTATGGCTCGAGTACGGTGTTAAATGAGCAAGAGCCGCTGCATCGGTGCCCGGATATAGTGTTAAATGAGTAAGGGTTCCCGCATTTTTGTGAACGGATGAGGGTAAATAAGCTAGTTCACAAAGTAAAAGGTAAAAGTCGGAACGACAGACGGTTGAGATTTGGGACATGGAACATAGGCACTCTAACAGGAAAATCTATGGAGGTGGTGGACACCATGACAAGGAGGAAGATTAACATTATGTACCTACAAGAAACAAAATGGGTTGGTGCGAAGGCTAGGGAGTTGGATACTTCTGGTTTCAAAATTTGGTATACAGGAAAGGTGAAAAATAGGAATGGGGTTGGTATTATTCTGGATAAGCAGTGGAAGAAGGACGTAGTGGATGTCAAGAGGGTGGGAGATCGGATCATCTCTATCAAACTTGTGGTGGTGGGAGGTGTTTTTCATGTGATTAGCGCCCATGCACCGCAAGTGGGTTCGGATGAACAACACAACATCAGGTTTTGGGAGGATCTAGAGAGTTTGATCCAAGGCATACCTTCGTCAGATAAGATTTTTTTAGGAGGAGATTTAAATGGCCATGTTGGAAGAGAAGTGACTGGGTATGGAAGTATTCACGGAGGCCATGGTTTGGGGGTGATCAATGCCGAGAGTAAAACTATTTTGGACTTTTCCTCAACCTTTGACCTTCTCATCGCAAATACATGTTTTAAAAAGAGAGACAAACATCTTATAACCTATAAGAGAGGCATGACAAGCTCTCAAATTGACTTCTTCTTATTGAGATGAATCGATCGGAAATTTTGCATTAATTGTAAAATTATCCCGGGAGAGAGTTTGATAACACAACATAGGGTGCTCGTCATGGATTTTCGCGTTGAGCAAAAGTTGAGGAAAAGACATCATACGAAGAAACCAAGGACGAGGCGAAAGATGCGAAACAAAGAAGCTTCCTAAGACGGGTAGGAAAAGAGGCAAAGTGAGATGGGAAAGGATGCGCAGAAGAGATGTGGAGGGAGATGGCAGAAGTTATTAGAAGAACAGCAAAAGAAAGCTTTGGTGAATCTAAAGGAATAGGACCAAGAGACAAGGAGTCTTGGTGGTGGAATATGAGTGTATAAGAAAAGATAAAGATAAAAAGGGAGTGCTTTAAAGAGTGGCCTTTATGCCGCAATGCAGATAATTAGAAAAAATATAAGGCGACTAAGAAAGAGACAAAAGTGGCTGTAAGTGAAGCAAGAACAAGAGCATATGAGGGTCTCTACCAGTCTTTGGGCACGAAAGAAGGAGAAAAATGTATATATAGAATCGTAAAGAGCCGTGAAAGAAGAACGAGAGATTTGGATCAGGTTAAGTGCATAAAGGATAAGGATGGAGAGGTACTGGCTCAAGAGGAGAAGATTAATGAAAGGTGGAAGAGCTACTTCTATGAGTTATTTAATGAAGGACAAAAGACTCTTTCGAGCTTTGGTCGGTTATGCACAAGGGAAAAAGATCAAAACTTTGACTACTATCGAAGGATTCGAGACTTCGAGGTAAAAAAGGCTCTAAAGCAGATGAAAAATGGCAGGGCAGTAGGACCTGATAATATCCCGATTAAGGTTTGGAGGGAAAGGCTTCAACTGGTTAACCAAACTTTTTAATGAGATTTTAAGGTCAAAGAAGATGCCTGATGAGTGGAGAAAAGGTACCTTGGTACCTATCTACAAGAATAAAGGGGATATACAAAGTTGCAGAAACTATAGAGGAATCAAACTCATGAGCCATACCATGAAGTTATGGAAAAGGGTGATAGAACGGAGGTTGAGAAAAGAGACACAAGTAACAGAGAACTAATTTAGATTTATGCCAGACAGATCTACCACCGAAGTGATATACCTATTAAAAAAGATGATGGAGAGGTATCGTAGTAATAAAAGGGATCTACATATGGTGTTTATTGATTTGGAAAAAGCGTACAATAGGGTGCCAAGGGAGGTCTTATGGAAGGTTTTAGAAAATAGAAGAGTAAGGATCGCATATATTCGTGCAATTAAAAACATGTATGATGGGGCCACAACTAGTGTGAAAACTCAAGGTGATGTGACAGAGAAATTTCTTATTGGTATAGGATTACACCAAGGATCATCCTTAAGCCCATATCTTTTCACATTAGTCTTAGAAGTACTCACAGAACACATCCAAGAGCCTGTGCCTTGGTGCATGCTTTTTGCCGATGATATCGTCCTTATGGGAGAATCAAGGAAAGACCTAAATAAGAAGTTTGACTTATGGAAAGAAGCTTTAGAAGTGTATAGTCTACGCATAAGTCCTAGCAAGATGGAATATATGTATTGTAAGTTCAGTCTGAGAAGGAAAAACCCTAATATAGAGGTGAAGATTGGAGAAAACATCCTACCAAAAGTTAAAAGTTTTAAGTATCTTGGGTGCATCATACAAGATAATGGAGAGATTGAACATGATGTAAATCATAGGATCCAAGCAGGTTGGTCAAAATGGCGGAGTGCATCTGGTTTTATATGTGACAAAAAAGTGCCTTTAAAAGTTAAGAGTAAATTCTAGCGCACTGCTATAAGACCGGCTATGCTTTATGGTACGGAGTGTTGGACAGTCAAAGGGAAGCACGAACATAAGCTGAGTGTGGCAGAGATGAAGATGTTGAGATGAATGAGTGGTCATACGCGATTGGATAAAATAAGAAACGAAAATATAAGGGAGAGAGTTGGAGTAGCACCCATTGTGGAAAAGATGGTTGAATCGCGTCTTAGGTGGTTTGGACATGTGAGAAGAAGACCAATAGAACACCCAGTCAGGAGGGTGGATGAGATGGAAGATGGACAAAGGGTGACAGGTAGAGGAAGACCTAAGAAGACCATCCATAAGGTGGTCAAACGAGATCTACATGTAAACGATCTCTCTGTAGACATGATACATGACAGAGCACAATAGCGTCGTTTGATTCATGTAGCCGACCCCACCTATTGGGACAAGGCTTTGTTATTGTTGTTGTTTGTATATTTTGTTATGAATCAAGAGAAGAGATTATATATATAAGTAAAATTGTGGATTTTTGAAAATGTGTAGTCTTCTACAATTTTACACTATGACTCATAAGGTTAATCATTCTATCGTTTTTATAATTCCATATATTTTTCTTAGCTTATTTTTGTAGATAAGAGCTGGAAATGTTTTTTCTCTACTCGTCTAGAATTTTCTTAAAAATTAAAATTTCATTGAAAAGTTTGGTTAATCAATTGACACTTTTCTTTTTAAGCCTTTCCAAACTTTAATAAGAATATATCAGTTCTTGTCATTCTTCATTTGATTTAGAGTCTCTTTTGTGTTATATATATAATTATTAATATTGTCTTCTCCTATCAGCTTAAGTTTTTATGATGAGTGATTTCATGATATGGTATTAGAGTTCTATGTTCGAAAGGTCTTGAGTTTGATCCTTGGTGAACTCCAAAAGTATAAAAAAAAAGTATAGCATAAGACAAATAAAAAAGAAAAAAAAGCCTAAGCAAAAATCAAGCAAACTAAAAAAATAGACTCTTGCTTAAGGAAAGTGTTAGAGATATAACTATTAATGTTGCCTTCTCCTATTAGTTTAAGCTTTTGAGATGAGTGGTTTCATGACACTTTGTTTCAAAATATTGGACTCTTTGATAAATTTTGATCTTCTTCCCTCGTATATAACCAATCAAAGCATGAAAGTCACATATCCTTCATTAAATAAGTCGTATAATTTATTCTTCCATATTTCATTAATGCTTTAAGTTGAGACTAAAACTTTAGTATTTTTTATGTATTTAACTTGATCCAAATTTCTTGTTCTTCTTTTGCAACTCTTGGCGATTTTATATATACCTCTTTCTCATTTTTTTGTACTCAAAGACTGATAAGAACCCTCATATGCCCTTATTCTTATTTTGCTTATTGTCACTTTTGTCTCTTTCTTAGCCATTTTATATTTTTTTTCATTTTTTTGCAATGTGACACAAAGATTACTTTTTAAAATATTTTATTTTTATTTTTACCTTTATCTATTATGTTATTTCTTTCCCATCTTACTTCTTATATCATTTTTGGAAACTTTTTTTTATTTCTCATATTTCATCTATCAACATCTCGTCTCCAGGTTCTTTTCTTGATGTCTTTTCCTCACCCTTCACTCAACCTAAATATTCATGACGAACACCATACATTGTGTTGTCAAACTCTTTCCCAAAATAATTTTACAATTTGTTCTAAAGTTTTGGTCAACTCTCCTTAACAAAAGAAAATCAATTTAAGACTTTGTTACACAAAATAAGATGTTCATCTCTTTTCATAAAGCAAGTATCTGCATGAAGAAAAGCATCCCTAAAAAAAAAAAAATCTTATCTCCTAATGATATGTCTTGGATTAAACTTTCTCCCAAAACCTTGCTTTATGGAGTATTAGTGTTTTTCTAAACCCATTTGTGGTGTATATTCGCTAATCCCATGAAAAGTATATCTTTTTTACCACAAATTTTATAGCGATGATCTGAACGTTTACGCTTTTGACATATACCACATTTCTTATCCACAATAATATCCACCACATTTTCATTCTTCACCTTTTTGTATATCAAAGCTTAAACCTAGAAGTATTTAACTCCCTTGCCTTTGTTTTCGCCATCTTCATTTCTTGCCGGCACATAATACTAACATTTCTCTTTGTTATGGTATGATATGGTATCGACCATATCTATTGATTTTTCTATTAATGTGCTTACATTCTATGTCCTAAATTGTAACTTTCTGTTGCCTGTATCTTTACATTTACATTTACATATCCTTTTAGTTTTTATTTAATGACAAAACTTATTTTCTCCCGTTCATTCACGAAAACATTAGAATTCTTGCACATTTTGCACTACATCAGCACCAATGCATTAGCTCTTATCATTTGATAGTGTACTTGAACCATACAGTGGGTTGCTTTCGGATAACGAACAAGTTTTAGCACAATATTATATTTGTTTTATATTATGAAAATTAGATGAAGTTTTTATATCATTACAAGAAAGAAGGACTGTAGCCACACTTTTTTCTTGCCACGCTTTAAAAGTGTGGCCAAAAGGGGTTAATGGCCACGCTTTTATGAAGATGGCGATTGATTAGAGATTTGGCCACGTTTTTTCTTTCTATGTTTCAAAAGTGTGGCCGAAAGGGATCAATGGTCACGCTTTTATGAGAGTGGCAATTGATTAGGGATTTAGCCATGCTTTTTTTTTGCCATGCTTCAAAATCATGGTCATAGAGAGCAACAGGCACGCTTTCAAAGCATGCCAATAGAATTACGTTACCGTGATGTTTTTAAAGTCCTGTCACCATGCTTTTTATTGCTACTTGGTGCGCGAAATTGTGAACTATTCTTTTTCACAACTCTCATAATCCCTGGTAATGGCTCCAAAAACTTGGTGCGCTCAATACCATGGCATTACACAACTTCGCACAACTAACCAGCAAGTGCACTGGGTCGTCCAAGTAATAAACCTTACGTGAGTAAGGGTCGATCCCACGGAGATTGTTAGTATTGAAGCAAGCTATGGTCATCTTGTAAATCTTAGTCAGGCAAACTCAGATATATATGGTGATGAACGAAAATAACATAAAAGATAAAGATAGTGATACTTATGTAATTCATTGGTAGGAACTTCAGATAAGCGCATGAAGATGCCTTCCCTTCCGTCTCTCTGCTTTCCTACTGTCTTCATCCAACCCTTCTTACTCCTTTCCATGGCAAGCTCGTATAGGGTCTCACTGTTGTCAGCAGCTACCTCCCATCCTCGCAGTGAAAGCTAATGCACACACTCTGTCACAGTGCTGCCAATCACCGGTGTGGTTCCCTCCCCTACCGGAATAGAATAACTCTTTTGCGTCTGTCACGAACGCCCAGTAGGTTACAGGTTTGAAGCACGTCACAGTCATTCAATCATTGAATCCTACTCAGAATACCACAGACAAGGTTAGACCTTCCGGATTCTCTTGAATGCTGCCATCAGTTCTTGCCTATACCACGAAGACTCTGATCTCACGGAATGGTTGGCTCGTTTGTCAGGCGAGCACTCGGTTGTCAGGCGATCAACCATGCATCGTGCAATCAGGAATCCAAGAGATATTCACCAAGCCTCAAATGCTTGTAGAACAAGAGTGGTTGTCAGTCACTTTGTTCATGAGTGAGAATGGTGATGGGCGTCAATCATCACCTTCATCATGTTGAAGAACAAGTGATATCTTGGATAAAGAACAAGCGGAATTTGAATGGAAGAACAATAGTAATTGCATTAATACTCGAGGTACAGCAGAGCTCCACACCTCAATCTATGGTGTGTAGAAACTCCACCGTTGAAAATACATAAGCATAAGGTCTAGGCATGGCCGAATGGCCAGCCTCCCAATGATCTAAGAACTAAAATGTCCAAAGATGATCTAGAGATCTAAAAGTGATCAAAAGATTTCTATACAATAGTAAAAGGTCCTACTTATAAGAAACTAGTAGCCTAGGGTGTACAGAAATGAGTAAATGACATAAAAATCCTCTTCCGGGCCCACTTGGTGTGTTCTTGGGCTGAGCAATGAAGCAATTTCGTGTAGAGACTCTTCTTGGAGTTAAACGCCAGCTTTGGTGCCAGTTTGGGCGTTTAACTCCCATTTGGGTGCCAGTTCCAGCGTTTAACGCTGGGATTTCTTGAGGTGACTTTGACCGCCGGTTTGGGCCATCAAATCTTGGGCAAAGTATGGACTATTATATATTGCTGGAAAGCCCAGGATGTCTACTTTCCAACGCCGTTGAGAGCGCGCCAATTGGGCTTCTGTAGCTCCAGAAAATCCACTTCGAGTGAAGGGAGGTCAGAATCCAACAGCATCTGCAGTCCTTTTGAGTCTCAGAATCAGATTTTTGCTCAGGTCCCTCAATTTCAGCCAGAAAATACCTGAAATCACAGAAAAACATACAAACTCATAGTAAAGTCCAGAAAAGTGAATTTTAATTAAAAACTAATAAAAATATACTAAAAACTAACTATATCATATCAAAAACATACTAAAAACAATGCCAAAAAGTATACAAATTATCCGCTCATCACTACGCTTAAAAAACGTGGCCTAAAAAGATCAATCGGCACGCTTTTGAAGCATGACTATTTGTTTTGTTTTCGTCACTCTGTAAAAGCGTACCCATTTCTTATTTTTTTAATTCTATTTTTAAATTCTATTTATTTATCATAATTTGTTGCTATGATGTGTACTTTCTTGTTTACTGATATCTAATTGCATAAAGTTTTACAATTAGAGTCGATTAGACATAAACTCTTTAATAGATTTGAATACATGAATCAATATGGCTCAAGTCTATGGAATTTTCGACAGAACTTGATTTTTTTCCCCTAAAAATAAATACAATGGCTAAATGATACTTCTGTATAGATTCACTACATGCGTATTATGTAATTATATGTTAGCAGAGAGCGCTACATATATGAGATGCAAGTTATTAAAGAGTATTGTACTCACTGGAATTTAAAACTCATCTTTTTCAGGAAAAGTAGTTGATGATTCTTCATCTTTCTGTAATGAAAAATCCTTTTGGCCTGAAGGGTACACTGCAGTGAAGAAGTTTACTTCAGTCACTGGTAATACATTTATTTATCTATTTATGGTTATTTGGACTCTTTGTGTGTCATATTCTTATGTTTGTCTAAAATGATGTAAACTTTTTCTTTTTCATGTTAATTAGTAATTTTTATTCTGTTGTTTAATGCCCCATATTTTCTGTCTTCGATTATCAGATGCTAAAGTATCTACTGCTTATAAAATAGAAATCCTGAGGGATCCAAAGTCCAAAGGACGACCTCTATTTAGAGTGATAGTTGTTGGTGGTGAGCAGATTGGCTTCTACTCTAAGGAATGACTTTGCTCCTGGATACATTTGTCTATACTAATATTTGATGTTCTTTGACTTTTTTATATATAAAAAAAAGTTTTATGTCCTCTTTAATTCTTTTTAACTTTCCTCTGAAGCATTCTATTTAACACTTTTCCTTTTTAATTTATCCTTTCTTTTGTGACCTAGTTCATTCAAGGAAATAAAACATGTTACTTTATTGCTTGTTTATTTATCATTTGATTTTTTGTCTTGCTTGCTAATGGGATGTTGTAAGGAGTACAAGACCAATTTGTTTCTGTAGTGTGACAAATGCAGGATGATGGTATGACTTCCAAAATTTTTTATGCAACTCTAACTCTTATACTATGCAGATTATATATATCAAAAACATTATTATGTATTTGCTTTCCATTACTGGCCTAAAGCATAATAATCTACTTTCATAGCAATGAAATTGTCTTGTCTCGTTATAATATTTGATATTCTGTCCTCTCTATAGGTGATTGAATATACTGGTGAATTTGTTAGGCCTCCCATAACAATGCTGACTGCAAAATTGCCTGCCCATCATAAAAATAACAAATACACATTTATTATTACTCTGACCTTATTATGATTATTATTTTATTTTATTGTTGCTACATTCTTGTATGAATAATTTCAGCTTATTAAGTTTGAAAGATCATATGGCTATTCCATGAATTTTATCTCATTGAGACTAAACAATTCATGAGCTAACCCAAGCTCATCAATTAGGCATTTTGTGATTTTTCTCATTCTTTAATTAAAGTTAACATGTTTGCAATACTAGAAAATTAGTTATTACAGACGGATATTTCCGACGGATTTTATCCCACGGAAATACAGACGAAATTTCAGAGGAATTTTTTGTCGGAAAACAAAAAAAAAACGAATTAGCATAAATTACAGACAGAAAATAAAATCCGTCGATAATTCCGTCGGAAAAATTATTTTTTTTTCCGTGAGAAATGATACAGACGAATTTTTCCGTCTGTAATTAAATAGACAAAACGCTGTTTTTTATTAAATTATTACAGACGGAAAATCCGTCTGTAATTTAAAATTTTTCGTCAGAAACATTCAGATAACCCTAAACTCAACCCTATCTTCTCGAGCTCCATCCACACCCCACACAAGTGAGAGCTCCGTCACACGAGTTTCTTCCTCTCTCCTCCTTATTTTGCAATATAAAATTGTGCTCCTCCGCTCCCCTTGCCGGCGGTGCTACCGTCCTCCTTTTGACGTTTCTCTTGAGCTCAGAGCCGGCGGCTCCATTCACATTCCACACAAATCTAACGAGCTTCTCCCTCTCTCCGTCAACGAGCTGCTTTTTCTCTCCGTCGCACGAGCATCTTTTGCTGCTGTCGCCGCCGCTCGCGTCGCACGAGCCCTCTCCGCCGCCGCTCTCGTCGCATCTGCTCCCTTCGTCATCGTCCCTTGGAGGTTAGATTTTTAATCCGCTAATTAACCGAAACTAAAGCCCTCCGTTTTTCTTCGCTTGGAGGTTAGTTCATTCAGTGTTTCATTCTTTTCGTTGTTCTTGTTCTATGATTTGATAATGGTGATTGATGATATTTATGCAGATCTGCTTTCATTCCTTTCGTTCCTTTCGCTTGGTAGTTAGATTTCATGCAGATCTGCTTCAATCAAAACAAATAAAGTCCTAGTGGTTGTAACGATGAAGAAAGACAATATAATATGGTGTTGTCTATAGTGTTGAAGGGAAAAAGGGAAGAGTTCTTGGAACAGCTTTTGAGTTCTAGGAACAGATCAAGATCAAGGAGTGGAAAAAAAGAGATATTCATATGCGGAATGCTCATCATCTTCTTCAGATGTTAGTAAGGAATAATGATTGACCAATATTTCACTTTGCTTTTGACACTCATCATCTTAGGAATATTTCATAAAACTCTTTTGTTGCAGCAGAAGAAGATGTGGCAAAGAACAGTAAGAATCTCTTTAAGCAGTTTGATGGTAAGTGTATGGTTTCATTGCATAGCAAAATTGGTTGCAAAAAAATGGCAAAATTGTTTTATTATTGGCATTCTGACGTGTGTGTCCATTAGCAATCTGATTTCAAAACTCTACTCTTTATCATTTTAGCATGTTTCATACCTCCCACCATATTGAACCTGTTCCTGCCACATTGTTTCAGTATGTAGGAAATTTGTGTAGGAAATTGATGGCTTGAAGTCACGGGTGGTTGAATGTTCCGGAGACAAAGACATGATTAATATGGCGACAGAGAAAATGGGGCAGGCCATAGAGGAGGAACGAAGACTGCAACATTTGCTGTTCAAGTCCTTACTTCCTAAGGACGATGCTGATGAAAGAAATTGCATTTTGGAGGTCAGAGCAGGTGATGTGTCACTGTTGAATAAGAATATCTATTAGTTTTTATAATCAAAATTGTTCTCCGATGAATGTGTATCAAGTTGTCTTGGGTTGTGTTGATTGTTTCTTACTTTTGTTCTATTTTGACTTCATTTGTTGCCATTTTCATTTGCTTTTACCACTTTTGACAGGCACTGGTGGGGAGAGGGCTTCTTTGTTTGCAATGGACATCTTCAAAATGTAAGGTTGCATTTGTGTCATCCAAATCAAAAGGGAACTACTGTTACAGTTTTCTAAAAAGTGATATTGTCTAACATAATACAGGTACGAAAAGTATGCTCACAAGAATGGCTGGAAATTTGAAGTAGTAGATATTGCTCAATCAGATCTTAAAGGATACAAGGTACATATTTTGTACATTCTGTATGATCTGAGTTACCTGCTTTACTCAAGTTCCTGATATAGTAGAACTGCATTTCATCCTTCATCTAATGGATTTTTTGTTTGAACTTCACTTTCTCAGGAAGCTAGTGCAGCAATTGTAGGGGATGATGCTTTTGGAAAACTAAATTTGAAAGTGGAATCCATAGAGTACAGGTTTTGGCTACAACCTTTTACCATCCATGAACAAATCTACTTTCTGTTATTGCTGACTTCTTTCTTCCTTTTTTTTTTTTAAAATAAAAAACAAAAAACAAAAGAGAGTTCCTGTGACGGAAAAATCAGGACGAGTTCATTCCAGTGCTGTTTCTTTTGCAATCCTCCCTCAGGCCGATGAGGTAATTAAATAACTAATAGCTATCATTATGAAATAGTATTTTATGTTCAGTCTAGTATGAGACAATGATATGTTTAAGTATATCCAGGTTGATGCTCAATTGAAGAATGAAGACCTAAAAATTGATACCTATAGATCTAGTGGTTCGGGTGGTCAGCATGCAAATACAACAAACAGTGCTGTTAGAATAACTCACATTCCAACTGGGATTACAATTTTTATACAAAATGAGCGTTCTCAACACCAAGTGAGTATTTTCAAAATATTGGGCATAATTTTCATTTGATGATTTTAATCTGAAATGTGTTCCATCAGTTAAGATGTCTCATTTCTACATTCTACATATGCTTTCTTATTTCTGTTTAGAACAAGGCCAGAGCACTTAAAGTATTCTGTGCAAAGCTATTTGAAATGGAAAAGAAAAATTCTTGTATTTGAACAAGATATGCTAGATTTAGAGAGGAAAAAAAAGTAGAAATTATGATAGAATTAGCATGGCATCAAATGTATTGTTATAATTGAATTTTTTTATTTATTTATGAAAAACTTCTTAAATTTAGGGTTGACTACTTCAAATAACAAATAAAAAGGGTTGGTGATATCTTTTCTTTGTTCGAGTCCGAAACGGTGGAACACTTTCTCTGAAATTGTAGAATTGAGGACATATCCTAATTTCATGGTTAAACATATCCATTTGCGTTAAAATCCTGATTTAATGTAGCTGGCTCCTAATAATTTTTTGCTAAGGCTTTATGGTGTAGTATATACTATTACTGGAAAATGTAAAACTTGAATGGACTTGTTGCTGGTAAATTGCTCTGTGATTTCTTCTTTGCAGGTAAATTACTTGAACCCGCCTGTACCACATCATTCTTATTTTTTGACATTAATAAAGTCCGCGTGATATTTATTATTAAGGTTTTGATGAGTTTGGAAAACTCTAAATTAATATTTGTGATGACTAAACATTATTAATTATATTAATTACAATATTATTAATTTGATTTTCATGAAACATATGTTAATTAATAATTTTGTTACTTGCAGATTTTATTATTGGGTCGAAAGAAAGAAAAATTAGAAAGCCCAATTATGCTAACAAATACATTCAGCTTGTACAACAATGTTATATTAAGAGGCTGAATTATGGTTATGGTTATTGGGCCAGGAAAATATACTTGAAGCCCAACAAGGAGGTTGGTCCGAAAATTAAAAAGGAAATAGAGCCCAATGGTTAAGCAAATTCTTAAACATGGTGAAATCCAATTTGTTATAGGTGCATGCTTCCACGGATGCCAATCTTTATAGGTGATGGAATTCAAATTAGAATTAATTGCCTTGGTAACATGAAAGAGAAATTGCAAAGTGATTTGATGGCATTTATTGAGATATGCACGTTACAAGGCAAAAGCATGGAAAGTGAGATTAATTGATTTTAATTGATTATAATTTATATCACACATTACTTCCATTGCTTTTCTTCTTTCTACTCTCTCTTCTCTCTCTTTGCATTCAGTCACTTCACTGTCAGAGAAGAAGATGGTAGAAGCAAGAAATTTGAAGAAGGAAGCAGAGGCTAGGCATGGGTAATGTAAACCTAACTCATTTTCATTTTCTTCTTTAATTACATTGCAAGTTTTTCTCTGTTCTCTCTCCTCTCTCTCTTTCGGTCTTGTCTAGCAGGAAAGGAGGGATAAAGCAAGCTATCAGTAAAAATCACAGAGAAGCTAGTTGCAAAGAAGAGGCCATTGTGATGATGGCATCACGAAAAAGAAAACCAAAAGTATGTTGTGGCTGAGATAATCACCAAATATGGTTAGATTTGGTGAGGTAATCTCGGATCCTTCATACTCAAAAAGGAAGATGAAGATTCGGCCAGAAGGGAAGATCCTTGAAGGCATGGCTTGTCTTTGGTTCTGCTTAACCACCACAGGGAGTAGCTAGAGTGGCGAAGTGATGGTTGAGGCAGAGATTGAAGCAGATGAAGTCATCATCATCATGAAGCATCAAGGGCCAGAAATCCATCTTGGAGAGGAAGCCAAGGATGGAGCGCTCGGATTGATGAAGAGTGATGATCAAGGAAGGACTAGAGGTAATTGCATGTTGGGTTTTACATGGTTATCTCTTCTCTCTCTATGTGGCCGAACCGGTTGTGTTTGTTGAAGGAGGAAGAAGTTGGTTTGGGTGTTGGCTTCAAGTGTGGAGGCTTCCCTCTTCTTTAAAAAGAGAGAACAGCCACTGTTTGGAGCAAGGAGTAAGATTTGAGAGTGCAAGGCACAGAGTTCTCAGAGCTACCTAAGCTAGCAGTTCTCTTCTCCTTCAATGTTTTCTGTTTTGTATTTTTCTGTTTAATTTTGTCATGTCTTGAGTCTCATGGAAAAAGGCAAACAGTGAGGTTTGTATGAAAAAGCCATAGAGCGGAAAAAGGCAGAGAGTGCAAAATTAAAAGAAAAAGCCATAGATGTCTTAGAGTTCCTTTGTACATCTATGTTGTGTTTCATGATTCTGTGGGAATCCCCTTGTAAGTTGGGTTAGCACTTTACAAGTTGTAATCTGGATGATTATAGTGAAATTCCATCATTGTTGTGATGGAGACTGGATGTAGGCTGCACTGCACTTAGCAGCTGAACCAGGATATATCTGGGTGTTATCTTCTCTCTCTCTCTCTCCTACTTCACTTCTGTTTTTATTGTTCAAGATACAACATCAAAATGTCTCATGCCAAGTGACGAGACAAAATGAAAATGTCTCGTGACTAGGGACGAGATAAAACAGAAAAGTCTCATCTAAAGTCCAGCAAGTGTCAGCAAGCAAAAATGGGCTAAGATTCAAACCCCCCTTCTCTTAGCCACTGAAACCATCAATTGGTATCAGAGCTTGGTCTCAAAGAGATCAAGCTTTGCAGCTTAGAGTAAAGATCCTCATGGCAGAAAATAGTGGCGCAAATGTGGTGTCTTACAATCTGGTTGAAGGTCAATCAAGCAATAGACCTCCTCTTTTCAATGGGAAAAACTATACCTATTGGAAGGAGAGGATGAAGATATTTGTACAAGCCGTGGATTACAGACTTTGGAAGATCATCTTGGAAGGTCCTAAATTTCCAACTACCACAAATGCTCAAGGAGTAACCTCTCTTAAACCAGAAGCAAGCTGGACCAAGGAAGATAGGAAGAAGGTGGAGTTAAATGCCAAGGCAACCAATCTGCTCAATTGTGCTATCAGCTTTGAGGAGTACCGACGAGTATCACGATGCACAACGGCAAAGAAAATCTGGGACAAGTTGCAAATCACTCATGAAGGAACCACCCTTGTAAAGAAAACTCGGACTGACATGCTAAACAGGGAATATGAGATGTTTGCAATGAAGGAAGGAGAGTCCATTGACGAGCTGTTTGAACGGTTTAATATCATCACTGTTGGCTTAGATGCTCTTGGAATCACACATTCAGAATCTGTACTAGTGAGAAGAGTGTTGAGATGTCTCACAAAAGAGTGGAAAACTAAAGCTTTAATTATTTCTGAAAGCAGCAACTTAGATTCCATGACACTTGATGATTTGAGAGGAAATTTACTTGCTTTTGAAAAGTCCTATTTGAAAAAAGATTCAAAAAAGAAAGGAATTGCCTTCTCTTCTGTTACTAACCCTCTGGATGATGAATCCAGTGATAACTCTTCTGAAAATGAATTTGTGTTGTTTGCAAAAAAATTCAGGAAAATGGCAAAGCTCAAAGGCAAAGGCGGCAGCTCAAGGAGGATAAAGAAAGATCTTAGCAAGGTAACCTGTTTCAATTGCAAGGAAATGGGGCATTTCAAATCTGACTGTCCGAAGTTGAAGAAGGAAGAAAGGCCAAAAAAGGGAAAGAAGAAAGGACTAATGGCTTCATGGGAAGAATTGGAAAATGACTCAGATGATGATGATGAAAAATCAGAAACCAAGTCCCAACAGTGCCTTATGGCAGATCATGTACATCAGGTAGTCTTTCATAACCCTGACACTGAAGATCTTCATCTTATGATAGATCACCTTTCTGAAAAAATAAGATGCTTTCTACTGGAAAATCAAGAACTTGAACAACGAGTCACCATTCTTCAAGCTGAAAACAATTTTCTAAAAGAAAAAGTGAGAGAGGCCGAAACTGCTTGTGATCTTGTTGAAGAGAATAAGCAGTTAAGAGCCCAAATTAAAAGTTGTGAAAGTGACCATTCTGTCCTTGCATATGTGAATTGTTTTAAGCAAAATGAAGAGTTGCTTAAAGAGGTTAACAGACTTAAAGAAGACTTAGCCAAGTTCACCCAAAGTTCTGAAAATTTGAATCAAATCTTGGCTAGTCAAAAACCTCTTTATGATAAAGCTGGGCTGGGCTTTTATAAATCTGAAAAATCACATTTTGAAAATATTGCTTCATCTTCAAATGATGCAAAGTATCAAGACCCAACTTGCTTTAACAAAACAGCAACTCCAAGATTTTGTAGACTATGCAATCGAAATGGACACTTTCCTATCCAATGTTTCTTTGGTGAAAGAATGATTGGTGACAAAGTTTGTAAAGTTGTTTTTGATTACAATGGCTTAGGACATAGAAGATGATTTAACGTTAAAGGATCCAAAAAGATTTGGATACCTAAGGGCTCTTAAGCATTGTTTTGCAGGTGTGCCTAGCATCCAAAAGAAAAGAGAACACGTGGTACATGGATAGCGGATGCTCTAGGCATATGACCGGAAAGACAGCCTTCTTCATAAAGCTTGATGAATATGATGGAGGATTTGTCACATTCAGTGATGATGCAAAAGGAAAAATAGTAGCTGTTGGGAAAGTGGGTAAAAATCTCTCATCTTGTATAAATGATGTCCTTCTTGTACATGGATTGAAACATAACTTGCTTAGTGTTAGTCAATTGTGTGATTTGGGTTTTGAAGTTATTTTCAAGAAACTTGTTTGCTTAGTGGTTTGTGAGAAAACTGGGGATGTTCTATTTGAAGCTAAAAGATGTAATAATGTGTATGGATTAACTCTTGAGGATTTAAAGGAACAAAATGTAACATGCTTTACCTCTCTTGAATCTGAAAAATGGCTTTGGCATAGAAAGTTGGGTCATGCTAGCATGTACCAAATTTCTAAGCTAGTTAAAAAGAATTTGGTTAGAGGAATTCCAAACATCAAGTTTGATAAGGATCTTACTTGTGATGCTTGCCAATTGGGCAAACAAGTAAAATCCTCTTTTAAATCAAAAGATGGAATATCAACCAAAAGGCCATTGGAAATGTTACATATTGATCTTTTTGGTCCTACAAGAACTCAAAGTTTGGGAGGTAAACACTATGGTCTTGTGGTGGTTGATGATTACTCTAGATTTGGTTGGGTACTTTTCCTTGCTCATAAGAATGATGCATTTTATGCCTTCTCCACCCTTTGTAAGAAAATTCAAAATGAAAAGGATTTGAAAATTGCCCATTTGAGAAGTGATCACGGAAGAGAATTTGAAAATCAAGATTTTGAAAAATTCTGTGATGACTTAGGGATTTCTCACAATTTTTCATGCCCTAGAACCCCACAACAAAATGGGGTGGTTGAAAGAAGGAATCGAAGCCTTCAAGAAATGACTAGGGCCATGCTATGTGATAATGAAATTCTAAAATTTTTATGGGCTGAAGCTGTGAACACAGCATGTTATATCTTGAATAGAACTATCATTAGAAAAGGGTTAAAGAAAACTCCTTATGAGCTATGGAAAGGAACCCCTCCAAATCTTAAGTATTTTCATGTTTTTGGATGTAAATGCTTTGTACTTAACAATAAAGAAAACCTTGGAAAATTTGATCCAAAATCCTATGAAGGAATGTTTGTTGGATATTCCACCACAAGCAAGGCCTATAGAGTTTATCTCAAAGAGCATAGGACCATAGAGGAATCCATACATGTTACCTTTTGTGATTCTAACTTAATTCCCAGTATTGTAAAGGAAAATGATTCAGATTGTGAAGAGGATGGAACAAGTAAAGAAAATTCCAAAACTGTGGAAAATGAAGAATCTGTCAGCCCTGTTTTATCTCGTCAGATTGAAGGAGAAACTTCCATTTTGTCTCCTGAGCAGACACGAGAAACTGAAACAGTGAGACCATCAGAAGTTCATCAAAGCTCAACACCTGTCCGAAAGCCTAGAGAATGGAAGTCCATGAGGGGTTATCCTCATGATTTCATCATTGGTGATCCCTCTCAAGGTGTAACCACAAGATCCTCCACCAAAAGGCAAACCGAACCTAGCAACCTTGCTCTCTTGTCACAAATAGAGCCCAACAATGTCAAACAAGCTCTTGAAGATCCATCATGGGTCAAGGCCATGCAAGAGGAGCTTGCTCAATTTGACAAGAATAAGGTTTGGACTTTAGTACCTCATCCGGATGGTAAGAAGGTAACGGGTACTAAGTGGGTTTTCAAAAATAAACTTGGTGAGGATGGACAAGTTGTTCGTAACAAGGCTAGATTAGTGGCCCAAGGTTACGATCAAGAAGAGGGAATAGATTTTGATGAGTCTTTTGCTCCGGTAGCTAGAATGGAAGCAATTAGGTTGCTTCTTGCCTATGCTGCCCATAAAGGTTTCAAAATGTTTCAAATGGATGTTAAATGTGCTTTCCTTAATGGCTTTATTGATAGAGAAGTGTATGTGGCTCAACCCCCCGGTTTTGAACATAAAGATTTTTCTAATCATGTGTATAAACTATCAAAGGCCCTTTATGGCCTTAGACAAGCTCCAAGAGCTTGGTATGAAAGGCTTAGTGCCTTCTTGTTAGAAAATCATTTTCAAAGGGGAACCACCGACACTACTTTGTTCATTAAAGTTTCTAATGATGACATCCTTCTTGTTCAAGTTTATGTGGATGATATTGTGTTTGGATCAGCCAATGAGACCTTGTGTGAAGAGTTTGGAAAACTCATGACTAGTGAGTTTGAAATGAGTTTAATGGGAGAGCTAACTTTCTTTCTTGGCCTCCAAATTAAACAAACTCCTAGTGGTACTTTCATTCACCAAGGCAAGTATGCAAAAGAATTGATAAAGAAATTTGGCTTAGAAAATTCCAAATCAATGGGAACACCAATGCATCCTAATACTAAACTTGATAAAGATGATGATGGCCTAGATGTGGATGAGACACGGTATAGAGGAATGATTGGTTCACTAATGTATCTTACATCCTCTAGACCGGATATTGTTCAAAGTGTGGGTGTATGTTCAAGATTTCAATCTCACCCAAAAGAATCCCATTTAACGGCTGTTAAACGCATCATTAGGTATATTAAGGGAACATGTGATTATGGCTTATGGTATCCAAAATCTGATGATTTTTGTGCAGTAGGTTTTTGTGATGCAGATTATGCGGGAGATCGAGTGGATAGAAGGAGCACTTCGGGCATGTGTTGCTTCCTTGGAAGCTCACTCAACATGTGGTCAAGCAAGAAACAAGCCACAGTGGCTCTGTCCACAGTTGAAGCTGAATATATATCCGCATCTGCTTGTTGTTCGTAATTAATTTGGTTAAAAACTCAATTGGAGGATTACAAATTAAAGATCAATAGTATACCCTTGTTTTGTGACAATATGAGTGCCATAAATATTTCAAAAAATCCTGTTTTGCACTCAAGAACAAAGCACATTGAAATTAAATATCATTTCATTAGAGAACATGTGCAAAAGGGAACTATTGATATTCAATTTGTAAAATCCGAAGATCAACTTGCGGATATTTTTACTAAGCCTTTATGTGAAGACAGATTCTGCACCTTAAGAAACAGTTTGGGAATGATAGAATTAAGTTCTGTTGAAAATTTGTGAACTTTTTGATTCTGTTTGGTTTTGTCTCGTAGGAAAGCAGGAGACAAACTTCAGGATGTGTTGAACGGGCCATGATACAGGGGGAGACTGAATTAAAGTTAATTATTTTGGGCCCCACCAAATCTCTTTGACATCACTCTGACCCGTTCCTCATTTTTTTTGGAAGTTGTCAAATCAAATCTTTATACTTTCCTCATCCCTTGATTCTAGGAACTATTTTCACTTGTCTTGAATTAGTATGGACTGCATTGTTTTTTTTCTTCTCATTTTTGCAGGGTCGCTCCTTGATAAAAAGAAAAAAAAAGGGTTGAATTGAAACTGTTATGTTTCATTGATTTGTTGCACTATTTTGCAAACCTGTTTTGCTCTATTTTATGCTCTGATCTGGCTCTATTTTGAGCACTTTAGATTGATTTCGAGTTGAGCTTTGATTGTCATGTGCTCAAATGCATGTGTGCTTACTGGACTATTGTGTTTTGGTGAACAACAAATATTATGCCTCTTGTATGTTGTTTTCATTTATTTTGCAGTGACCCTTGATGCCAAAAGGGGGAGAAATGGTGCTGAAAATTGAAATTGAAAAATAGGGATGAAATTCTCTGTTGAGAATTTATGATCACTCCTGTTAAAAAGGATTGATGCTTGATTGATGAATCTGCTTGAATTGTGATATGTTTTGATCATATTTTGATTATGATGCATCTGTTTGGTGATTTTGCTGCCATTATTTGATCTATATCTTGGTAAAATGTGTTTACTAAGTTCATGATATATTTTTCTTACCTTGATAAAATGATTTATTTTTGGCAGTTCCTCTAAATTGTATAAAATATCAAAAACTGCCTTATTTTGCTCTACAAATATTTTCCTTCATGTTATTTTGCTCTGATATATTGAACAGGAAAATGTTTGGATTTTTTTGAAGTTTGTAATTTTTAGTTTGAGCAGAAAATCAATTATGATAACAAATGAGTTTTGATTATTGACAAACCCCGTTTTGACGGTTTATCTTGTATTGATTTTAAGAGATTTTATCACCTTTTACCCACATTTATTCAATGAAATAGCATGGTTTTGTGATTGTCTCCTTATTTGTGCTTAGATGTGAAAACATGTTTTTAGACCCTTAATTTGATGGTTTTAATCTCCCTTTGATTCCACTAGATGCCTTGATATGTGTGTTAGTGATTTCAGATTGAAAAGGGCTAGGAATGGATCAAAGGAGTGAAGAGGGAAAGCATGCAAAGTGGAGAAATCATGAAAAGTCAAAGAAGTTGAACTCGCCCATGGACGCGCGCGCGCACCTGGCGCTTGCGCGCACCTGCGAATCACTCCATGGACGCGTACGCGTGCTGTGCGCGTACGCGTCGGTGTTGGTTTATGATTTTTTAATGAAAACGTGGCCAACGAATTCTGAAGGGTTGTGGGGCCCAATCCCAACCAACTTTGGCGCCAAAGATGCTATTTAAAGCCAAGGATTGAAGAGAAAAGGGGGATTCCAACTCATTAGTTCACACACACTCATTAGGATTAGTTTAGAGGTAGTTTCTAGAGAGAGAAGCTCTCTCTTCTCTCTAGAATTAGGATTAGGCTTAGGATTAGTTCTTAGATCTAGGTTTTAATCTTTACTTTCTTCTACTTCTACCTTTCAATTCTTTGTTGTTAGATTCATTCTTCTTCTACTCTTTTGTTGTAATTTCCTTTATGTTGTTCTTACATTTTGTTGTAGATCTACTTTTGTTCCTTCCTTTCTCTTTCAATTCAATAAGAGGTAATTCATGTAGATCTTTCTTCCTTTAATTGTTGTTGTTAATTCTTTACATTTGATTGTTGTTAGAATTGATTCTTGTTGTCAATTTACTATGCTTTTCTTTTATGCCTTCCAAGTGTTTGATGAAATGCTTGGTTGGATTTTAGAGTAGAATTTTATACTCTTGGCTTGGAAAGGTAACTTAGGAACTCTTGAGTTACTAATGTCCAAGTGATTGATGATTGGGAGCCACTGACTCTAGTTCTCACTAATTGAATTGGTGGAGAGTTAGGACTTATGGACTAGGATTGATATAGCTCATTTGACTTTCCTTTACTACTAGTTAGAGGATGATTTAATGAGATTAATCCTTGCCAATTCTCATATTGTGGTTAGTGATTAGGATAGAGATCCTTGACTACCAACCCTTGCCAAGACCTTTTTAGGCCTTAGTTTACTTTCTTGCCATTTATCTTTCATGCTTCATATCAAAACCCCAAAATAACTTACAACCAATAACAAGACACTTTATTGTAATTCCTAGGGAGAACGACCCGAGGTTTGAATACTTCGGTTATTAATTTTAGGGGTTTGTTACTTGTGACAAACAATCTTTTGTATGAAAGGATTATTGTTGGTTTAGAAACTATACTTGCAACGAGAATTCATTTGTGAAATTCTAAACCGTCAAAAATCCAATCGTCAAAATGGCGCCGTTGCCGGGGAATTGCCATGGTGTTGTGTTATTGGTTATTGTATATATGTGAATATTGTGAATAGCTTGATTTTTTTGGATTGCTTGCTAGTTTTTGCTAGTCTTAGTATTTTGTTTCATTATTTCTTATTAGTTTTTGTTCCTTATTTTCTCTTTCCATTATGAATTCTCATTTTGGCTATGAGTGTGATTACAACTATGTTGTAGGTGATGAGGACTATAATGGAGATATGTATCAAGGATGGGACAACCAAAGGTGGGAGGAGCCATATGCATATGATCAATCTTCTTGGCAACAACCTCCACCAATGAACTATGAAGAAGAGCCATTCCATGATGCATACCAATCCAATGGCTATGGTGAATCTCCTTGTGACTTTCAAGAACCACCACCATATGCCTATGAGTCATATCCTCAACATGAACCTCAACCACACTCTCAAGCCTATTTTCACCAAACACCTCCATATGACCATGATTCATATCCACTACACCAACCACCTTTTGAACCATATCAGCCATACATGAAACCACAATTCCAAGATTACTACTCCCAAGAACCACCTCAATACGCACCACCACCTTACCAAGAAGAACCACCTTCCTATAATGAACCCTTCCTCCAAGACAATGAACTCTCTTATCCACTCCAATCTTCAATGGATGAGATCCTTAACCTTATACTTCAAGGGCAAGGAGAAGTGCAAAGGGAGACACTAGAATTTATGGCTACTTTGACCAAGGTAGTAAGTAATTTAGTCTCCCAATATTTGAGTACTCAAGGCACTCCCATGGTTACATGTGGAGAATCAATTGAAAAGCATAGCATGAAGGAAAGATTGGAAACTCCGGTGGAGAATGAGGAATGCTACTTTGTGTTAGAACAATTGGAGGAACCTATGGTCATTGAAGAAGAGGAATAAGTGGTTGAAGACTTAGGAGATGCGGAACCCCCTTGGAAACTTAGAATTGAAGAAAATCCCTCCAAGAAGATTGAATTTGATGTTGAGGAGGGAAGTGCACAATCTCCAAAACAATTTTTGAATGAAGACTTGGAAGGAATGAAGCAAGAATTGAGTTCCCTTGGTAATGAAGATCATGCATCCAATTTTCTTGGTGGAAAATCCTTTAAATTTGAAGAACCTTCTCCCAATGAATTTGAAAGTGATGTGGAGGTAGATTTCTCTCGTCCTCCAATTTATGATTTGAGTGATGGAGAAGAGCTAGATGAAAATGATGAACAAAGGATTCAAAACGAAGAAGTTTATGAAGAGGTGGACGTTGACAAGGAAGAATACAAGGGAGTAGAGCTCGCTAGCACATTGGAGATACCTCTCCCCAAGCCACCACCATCTATCTTTTCATTCAAGTGGGTAAATTCTTTATACTTGAGCTTTATTATTCCCCTTGAATATGGTTTGCTTGAGACGGATGGTCAACTTAGACATATTTGTGGCTTTAAGAGTAAAAAGGAGATGGTTAGTGGTTTGAAATATCATTCTAGGTTCATTATGGTTGCATGCTCAAAGCTTAATTGTAAAGGTTGGTGTATAACTAGAATACATGGGCCTAGAAGGATGTTTGGTCACTCTATTGAGAATTCACCTTGCTCACCACCCACATGGATTAATGATAATCAACTTGGAGATGGGTGTGAAGACAAAATATGGGATCCGGGAACACATAAGGATCAACATTGGGAGCCCATGGTTTGTGAAGAACTCCATCAAAGCTTGGAGATATTAATCTTGAATGATGGAGCTTATTGGAAGTCCAAGCATTGGTGGAAGTTCCAAGATGAGTACAAGCACAAGCCACCTTGAGAGAAGCTCCCCATAAGTCCAACTTAAGGACAATAAATAAAAGTGCTAGGTGGGAGACACCCCACCATGGTAACTTCTTTTCATTTTTTCTTTTTGTACATATTGGTAGAATTAGCTTAAATTCTTGTTTTGATTGATTTAATGAGTTTAATTGGTAGTTTAGTATGTTAAATAAGGTTTTATGGTATTTTGGTAGCTGTTTGGAGGTTTGGAATGCTTACATTGGTGCAAAAACATAGGAAAATTTTGAAAAACAGAGCACCATTCACGCGCACGCGTACATGGCGCGTACGCGCACTTCAAGAAATTTTGATCACTTACGCGTCCGCGTACATGGCGCGCGCGCGTAGGTGCAGAAGTTCCACTCCCAGCTAACAAACCCGAGAGTTAGGCCTTCATTGTGCGAATGTTGGGCCCCAGGCCCAACACAATCCGCGCATCCGCGCACCTGGCGCGTACGCGCACATCATGATGAATTCGCAATGTACGCGCAAGCGCACATGCCGCGCGCGCGCCGACTATGCAACCTGCACTCCTGGTACTTTTACCAGAGAGTTGTGCCAACTCTGGGCCAACATTGAGCCGAAGGCCTGGCTGGCAATCCATGCAGACGCGCACTATACGCGTCCGCGTCCATGCCCATATCCTCATCTACGCGTGAGCGTGGAGTACGCGTCCGCGCTTCTCTCTATTTCACCACCCGCGCGCGCGCGCCATGCGTGCGTGCGCGTGGATGCCCTTTTCTCTCATCCATTTCTTTTCTTCTCCTCTCCCCATTTCTTTTCCTTCCCCTTTCTTCTTCCCTTCTTCTACCCCTCATCCAACACTTCCAAACACCATTGATAACCATTTATTTTAGTTAGTTAATTAGTTAGTTGGCTGGTTAATTAGTTAGTTTTAGTTTAGTTTTTATTTTATTTTCTCTCTTTTCATCATAAGTGTTGGATTATTGACTTTGTTTACTATGCATTGCTTCCCCCTTATTGCCTAAATGCTAATTTAGCATTAATGTTTTTAGATAATCTTTGTTGGATCCTATGATTGAGGCTATATTTTGCTACTTGGTCTTGAGTTTTTCATGCTTATCTTTTGAAAAATACCAAGTGATGAGAATTGCCTTCGAGCTTGTAACTCTTCTTGAATTACATGATTTGGCCACCATGTGATTTGAGCCTTATTTTGTGATTAGGCAACCTCTTGATGGATGATGTTGTGCATTTACCTTAATGCATTGTATTTTATGATTATATGCATCCATATGTGTTTGGCTTGAATGCTTTCATGCTTCTTTAATGATTGTTTTACCTTACAAGTTCACTTAAAGCATCTCAAGCATAGTAGAATGAGTAAAGTGCATGCTTCTTTTGTGACATAACTTCTATGCTAATGTGTGTTCTAAACCACACAATTTAAAATTCACACACGTATTTGTCACTAATGTCACACTAATTCACTCACTCAATTCTAGTGATTTACCTCATTCCAACATTGTATGCTTCCTTGCTTTTGTTTTCTCACCTTATGGTGTTCTATTTTTGTTTTTCATGATGAATGCACCACGAGCAATAACGGAAGCAAGACTAAGAACACGTAGCAATCCGGAGAGTCGTCGTACCCCCTTGCTCATCTTTGAGTGCACCGAGGACGGTGCAAACTTTTAAGTGTGGGGAGGTCGTCCGACCGTTCGGTGATTTTGGGTGACAAATTTCTAATCCCAACACTTTTGCATTTCATTATAGGATTTTAGGATTTTTACTTGCATTTTCTTATTTTTGCATATGTATACACAATAAGCTTAGTCAAAATAATAAAAATTTTCAAGATTTCTATCTATAGGGCACCTTAATTGATTTGAGTGAAAACTTTTCATAGAACTTGCTTGAATCATATATATTGTGGATCATGTTTTTGAGCTAAGAACACAAGCAAGTGAGATTTGAGCCTAATGGTGTGGTTACATCCTATAACCACTTATTTTCCTTCTTGTGTGCATTATTCTCTTTCTATGAATGTAATCTTTGATTTGTTTGATTCTTTATGTCCATTATTTTGTGTATTCATGCATTTATATGATTGAGGCCATCATTTCATTCAACTCACTTATCCAAATAGCCAACCCTTTTATATTCCTTTGTTAGCCAATTTGAGCCTACGATTAACCCACTTTGTTCTTAATTTAGCACATTACAAGCCTTAAAGCGAAAAACAATAAATGTCCTTATTTGGATCTTTGATTAGCTTAGGCTAGAGTGTGTGAGTATCATTCAAGTGTGGGAACCTTGGGACATTGGATGAATAAAAGGGTAATTTTGTATTGTTATTGAAAATATTGGGAATTGGGTACGCACTCATGTATTAATCAAATGTTAGATCTTATGCATTAATGTTCTTGCATATAGAAAAAAAATGAGAAAAACAAAAGAAAAAGAAAATAAAAAAATAATATGGAAAAGAAAAAAATGTATATAGAAAAAAAGAAAAAAAAAGAGAAAAGCAATAAAGGGGACAAAATGCCCCAAAGCAAAGTGAAGCTCAATAAAGATCAATGCATAAGTGTTGTGAAATGAAAAGAAAATGCATGAGTATGTGAAAAAGTGAGGGATGGGTAGTTAGGTTAGAACTTAATTGTATAGGATGTCATAGGTTAGGTGGAAAGTTTAAGCTTATCAAAGATTCAAATTTCAAGCTCACTTGACCAAATATGCATCCTACCTTGACCCTAGCCCCATTACAACCAAAGAAAAGACCTCATGATACTTGTATACATGCATGAGATATGTGTTGATTGTTAGAAGAAAAAAACAAATCTTAGAAAGCATGATTAGGAGAGAATTGAGTGAATCAACCCTAAACACTTGAGCGAATAGAGTGCAAACACTACCGGTGAGGGTTTGATGCTCAATTACATGTTTCCACCTATGATCATCTTTTCATGCAAGTTTGTAAACATATTTAATAACTCAATTCAATTGTGGATTAGACTTGCTAGTCCTTAGCCCTTGTGCATATATGCTTCTTGGGAATTGATTTATTTTGACCAAGCAATTGCATTCATTTAGATAGTTGCATATAGGTAGATTGCATTTAGTTAGTTTCCATTGAATAAATACCATACCCTTTACTTCATTCTTGGTTTAAGCATGAGGACATGCTTAGTTTAAGTGTGGGGAGGTTGACAAACCCCGTTTTGACGGTTTATCTTGTATTAATTTTAAGAGATTTTATCACCTTTTACCCACATTTATTCAATGAAATAGCATGGTTTTGTGATTGTCTCCTTATTTGTGCTTAGATGTGAAAACATGTTTTTAGACCCTTAATTTGATGGTTTTAATCTCCCTTTGATTCCACTAGATGCCTTGATATGTGTGTTAGTGATTTCAGATTGAAAAGGGCTAGGAATGGATCAAAGGAGTGAAGAGGGAAAGCATGCAAAGTGGAGAAATCATGAAAAGTCAAAGAAGTTGAACTCGCCCATGGACGCGCGCGCGCACCTGCGAATCACTCCATGGATGTGCGCGTACGCGTCGGTGTTGGTTTATGATTTTTTAATGAAAACGTGGCCAACGAATTTTGAAGGGTTGTGGGGCCCAATCCCAACCAACTTTGGCGCCAAAGATGCTATTTAAAGCCAAGGATTGAAGAGAAAAGGGGGATTCCAACTCATTAGTTCACACACACTCATTAGGATTAGTTTAGAGGTAGTTTCTAGAGAGAGAAGCTCTCTCTTCTCTCTAGAATTAGGATTAGGCTTAGGATTAGTTCTTAGATCTAGGTTTTAATCTTTACTTTCTTCTACTTCTACCTTTCAATTCTTTGTTGTTAGATTCATTCTTCTTCTACTCTTTTGTTGTAATTTCCTTTATGTTGTTCTTACATTTTGTTGTAGATCTACTTTTGTTCCTTCCTTTCTCTTTCAATTCAATAAGAGGTAATTCATGTAGATCTTTCTTCCTTTAATTGTTGTTGTTAATTCTTTACATTTGATTGTTGTTAGAATTGATTCTTGTTGTCAATTTACTATGCTTTTCTTTTATGCCTTCCAAGTGTTTGATGAAATGCTTGGTTGGATTTTAGAGTAGAATTTTATACTCTTGGCTTGGAAAGGTAACTTAGGAACTCTTGAGTTACTAATGTCCAAGTGATTGATGATTGGGAGCCATTGACTCTAGTTCTCACTAATTGAATTGGTGGAGAGTTAGGACTTATGGACTAGGATTGATATAGCTCATTTGACTTTCCTTTACTACTAGTTAGAGGATGATTTAATGAGATTAATCCTTGCCAATTCTCATATTGTGGTTAGTGATTAGGATAGAGATCCTTGACTACCAACCCTTGCCAAGACCTTTTTAGGCCTTAGTTTACTTTCTTGCCATTTATCTTTCATGCTTCATATCAAAACCCCAAAATAACTCACAACCAATAACAAGACACTTTATTGTAATTCCTAGGGAGAACGACCCGAGGTTTGAATACTTCGGTTATTAATTTTAGGGGTTTGTTACTTGTGACAAACAATCTTTTGTATGAAAGGATTATTGTTGGTTTAGAAACTATACTTGCAACGAGAATTCATTTGTGAAATTCTAAACCGTCAAAAATCCAATCGTCAATTATCACCAAACTCTGCTCATAAATCAAGCATTCAACATTTTCAAAATAAATATGTTGAATAACATTGTTACTTGAAGCTTGATTAAATTGTTACAGGTTAAAGCTTCCCCTTGATAAAAATGGCATATATTAAGGGGGAGCCATGTGACATTTAGAAAGGGGGAGAAATTCAAATTCAAAGGGAGTATTCTTTACTCTAATTCTTTAAATTTATTTCCATTTCAATTTTAATAATGTTTGTCATCAAGGGGGAGATTGATGAGTTTGGAAAACTCTAAATTAATATTTGTGATGACTAAACATTATTAATTATATTAATTACAATATTATTAATTTGATTTTCATGAAACATATGTTAATTAATAATTTTGTTACTTGCAGATTTTATTATTGGGTCGAAAGAAAGAAAAATTAGAAAGCCCAATTATGCTAACAAATACATTCAGCTTGTACAACAATGTTATATTAAGAGGCTGAATTATGGTTATGGTTATTGGGCCAGGAAAATATACTTGAAGCCCAACAAGGAGGTTGGTCCGAAAATTAAAAAGGAAATAGAGCCCAATGGTTAAGCAAATTCTTAAACATGATGAAATCCAATTTGTTATAGGTGCATGCTTCCACGGATGCCAATCTTTATAGGTGATGGAATTCAAATTAGAATTAATTGCCTTGGTAACATGAAAGAGAAATTGCAAAGTGATTTGATGGCATTTATTGAGATATGCACGTTACAAGGCAAAAGCATGGAAAGTGGGATTAATTGATTTTAATTGATTATAATTTATATCACACATTACTTCCATTGCTTTTCTTCTTTCTACTCTCTCTTCTCTCTCTTTGCATTCAGTCACTTCACTGTCAGAGAAGAAGATGGTAGAAGCAAGAAATTTGAAGAAGGAAGCAGAGGCTAGGCATGGGTAATGTAAACCTAACTCATTTTCATTTTCTTCTTTAATTACATTGCAAGTTTTTCTCTGTTCTCTCTCCTCTCTCTCTTTCGGTCTTGTCTAGCAGGAAAGGAGGGATGAAGCAAGCTATCAGTAAAAATCACAGAGAAGCTAGTTGCAAAGAAGAGGCCATTGTGATGATGGCATCACGAAAAAGAAAACCAAAAGTATGTTGTGGCTGAGATAATCACCAAATATGGTTAGATTTGGTGAGGTAATCTCGGATCCTTCATACTCAAAAAGGAAGATGAAGATTCGGCCAGAAGGGAAGATCCTTGAAGGCATGGCTTGTCTTTGGTTCTGCTTAACCACCACAGGGAGTAGCTAGAGTGGCGAAGTGATGGTTGAGGCAGAGATTGAAGCAGATGAAGTCATCATCATCATGAAGCATCAAGGGCCAGAAATCCATCTTGGAGAGGAAGCCAAGGATGGAGCGCTCGGATTGATGAAGAGTGATGATCAAGGAAGGACTAGAGGTAATTGCATGTTGGGTTTTACATGGTTATCTCTTCTCTCTCTATGTGGCCGAACCGGTTGTGTTTGTTGAAGGAGGAAGAAGTTGGTTTGGGTGTTGGCTTCAAGTGTGGAGGCTTCCCTCTTCTTTAAAAAGAGAGAACAGCCACTGTTTGGAGCAAGGAGTAAGATTTGAGAGTGCAAGGCACAGAATTCTCAGAGCTACCTAAGCTAGCAGTTCTCTTCTCCTTCAATGTTTTCTGTTTTGTATTTTTCTGTTTAATTTTGTCATGTCTTGAGTCTCATGGAAAAAGGCAAACAGTGAGGTTTGTATGAAAAAGCCATAGAGCGGAAAAAGGCAGAGAGTGCAAAATTAAAAGAAAAAGCCATAGATGTCTTAGAGTTCCTTTGTACATCTATGTTGTGTTTCATGATTCTGTGGGAATCCCCTTGTAAGTTGGGTTAGCACTTTACAAGTTGTAATCTGGATGATTATAGTGAAATTCCATCATTGTTGTGATGGAGACTGGATGTAGGCTGCACTGCACTTAGCAGCTGAACCAGGATATATCTGGGTGTTATCTTCTCTCTCTCTCTCCTACTTCACTTCTGTTTTTATTGTTCAAGATGCAACATCAAAATGTCTCATGCCAAGTGACGAGACAAAATGAAAATGTCTCGTGACTAGGGACGAGATAAAACAGAAAAGTCTCATCTAAAGTCCAGCAAGTGTCAGCAAGCAAAAAGGGGCTAAGATTCAACCCCCCTTCTCTTAGCCACTGAAACCATCAGGTTTCAAGATTGTAAGCTGAGAGGGATCTTAGAGCGGCATTGGAAGTTGGATTGAGTATGTCTTCAGGATAGTTTTCCAGTTCACGCGGCATGGATTCCAAGGTTCTTTCATTTCTAGCAAAACTTGATATTCTTTTTCTATTCTGATTTCTTTCTCTATATACACAATCTTACAAAATCGACTTATGCGAAGACAAAGGCCGAGCTGGAGGAGATTGCACTTGCTGAAGCTGATGTTGCCAGGTTGAAGCAGAAAGTTGCGGAACTTTACCATCAACTTAACCAGCAGCGACAGCATCACTATGGTTCACTTACAGATGTGGGTGATCGATACCAACATGCCCAAAACCATCCTCAGCAGTAAGTATGCCCAAGAAATGCTGAAACCAAGTTCTAAATCGCGTTTCTTTAATTTATAAGGACCTGCTTTTTGTTTCAAAACTAGGATCTCTAGTCGAATACCCTATGTAACTTGATCTGATTTATGCAGGAGATTTCTTCAGCAAGATTTTGATTCAACTCTTGCCTTTTATAATCATGAAAGGAAACAAAGGACCGAGGTAATTTTTGTTCATGAAAACTTATTCCGCCCACCATTAACCTCATAGTTCGAGGGCCGCCATTTTCTCACTTGAAGGCCAATCTTTTATTTTTTATTTTTTATTTATTATGATAAAATCTGGCCATTGTTATGAATTAAAGTTTTCATAGCTTAAAATAACATGGTTATGCATTTTTTCTTTCATTTTCCTCAGGAAGGCTTGTTGGGCACAGATTGGAAAAATCTCAAAGGACATGTATTAGCAGCCGGTAATGGCAGTCAACAACCTACTCGAAAGCAATTTATAGTGATTCAAAAAGTACCGAGGCATCGACAAGCATGTCTGTAGATGAGCTTGGTGCCGTTGACTCCGCTGCTATGCCCTCCACCTCAAAGGCTGCAGAGGTAAGAATTTAGTTCTCAAGAATTGTGCCTTGGAAAGTGCCTCTTTTTCAAAATTTCATTAACGTGTAGAACTATAAAAAACTAATTGTGTCTGTAGTCAATGCTTCTGACTTAATCTTTGTTCCAATCACAATATCACATGTCTATCTAGGACTATTTTGGCAGTATATATAGTATGATGCAGATCAAGCATTGTTCTACTCAATGAATAAATGTTCATGTGAGCTGAAAACCATTTCCAGAAGATGGTTCTTTTTTTACATAGGTTGAATTATTGTGAACTGCAATTGTCTTGGAAATTATTTGACTTTCAAAATTTGAACCTGTTTCTCTTTTTATAATTTGTTTATCTGATCTCCTGCAAATGGATTACGATTTTTAATTGAAAATTGTTTGGCTTACGCAGTTTGGATCTTAGAAGAATTGAACAAGTCGCCAGGAGATTTTTAATTGAAAATTGTTTGGCTATCTGTTCATCTCATATTATTGTTTCAAACTGTGGTGAGGCTTGCTTCCGTAGCAAAGGGGAAGAAATGAAACAAACATGAACAATCAAAGTCTCAGGCAAGTTCTCAAGTTCTACTCACATCATCTGTTGATTTTATCTATAAATAAGTAAACGATGTTCTGTTGGTTAAGATTGTGATACTCTTCTCTTCTTAAGTAATCTCTATAGCTGACAGAGGGTTTTGGTAGCTAGTGGATATTACTCAACCTATTTGAGTTATAGGTTTTTTCATCTGATCTATGATATATTGTTTCTTGTGGTGAACATTTAGGCTTCTTGCATTGGCAACTTCCTTAGCTAAGGGTATTAATAGTCTATATACTGTGAACATTTAGGCTTCTTGCTAAGGCTTCTTGCACTGGCACTCAACCTATTTTGGAGCATATATACGACTATATATTGCTTCTACTACAGCTTTCTTTTTGTCTCGTATCTTTCTTTCTTACTTGATTTCTACATGCATCCATCATCCGTGTATTTACTTCTCTGCTGATCTCTCATTTCTCTCTGACCTTTTTTAAAAGAAAAGAATACACCTTTATTTTTATTTTGTTTCCTACAGGGGCTTATGCTTTAAATTAACTTCTTTATTCACAATCATCGAGTACATGAGTATACTTTCTAGTTATTAAGAAGCACCACCAGTTATTAAGGAGACTCCTCTTCTAGTTCAAGATTCTGCAAAGATTAAAGAAGCACCACCAGGTTCTTTCTCTTTTTCTCCTATTAAATTTGCAGCCCCAAATCGAAAGTTATTGGAACTAGACCAGATGTTGAGGTGAGCTTCACTTGTGAATTTGTTACTTGAGATGAAGAATACACTGTACATAGATTATGTTGTCACTATTTTTTTATTTTTGTCAGAATTTGATACTTGAAAAACAGATGAAAAATGGAAAAATATAAGGAGGCAGAGAAGCCTGAGGCAGAGGATCAATTCATGACCACACTGTTTCATTATTGTATATTTTGACTTAATTAGAGGACAATAGTTGATGTATCAATACACTTTGTTGATGTATGGTTGTTACTTGTTATTATAATTGATGTATCAACACTTTGTTTATATTTTGAAATATATTGACTTGTTTGTTTATAGTACTTTTCTTTTAGTTTGATAATACGATAAATTTGTTTATTTTTCGAAATATTATAAATATTTGAATACAAATTAGATAAAAATTTGTATTAAATTTATATTTATTTTGTATGAAAACAAGTTTATTTTGTAATTGAAAAAATAAAAAAATATTTTACCTTACTGACGGATTTACAGACGAATTTTCTGTTTGTAATCAGAGTGTGAAATGATTTTTCAAGTTCAAATTACCGACGGAAAATCCGTCTGTAATTACAGACGGAAAATCTGTCGGAAAATCCGTCTGTAATTACAGACAGAAAATCCGTCTGAAAATCCGTCTGTAATTACAGACGAAAAATCTGTCGAAAAATCCGTCTGTAATTACAGACGGAAAATCCGTCGGAAAGTTCGTCGCTTTTGGGAAATGGATAGAAAATTTACAGAGGAAAAATCCGTCGGTAACTGGTAAAAATCCGTCTGTAATTTTTCGACGGAAAAAAATCCGTCGGTAAATAATTTCCGACGGGGCTTTTACAGAGGGACAAAATCCGTCGGTAATTTCGTCGGTAACCAAAAATCCGTCTGTAATAAAGACTAAATCTGTCTGTAAATCTGTCTGTATTAATCTATTTTCTAGTTGTGTTGGTTCATTTCTGTCCATACTGAGGAGCCAATATCTCCTTATTTCAAAAAAGCCAATTTATCTCCTACACTAAAATACATAATTGACTTTTGTAAAGGATAAAGATAGTGCTGAAATGTCAAGATAGATATTGAGTTTAATTTTAAGATATTATTATTATTAGATTATTACTTAAATATTATTGTACATTTCATTTATTCTATAAAAATTTTAGCTAAAATATTTTAAAAATATGATATATAAATGCTGTGTAAGTCAATACATAATAATTTATACAGAACTCATTGTACTCTATTGGCACGATTTTCAAGCGTAGCTATATCTTCTTATAGTCATTAATAGCCACGCTTATTAAGTATAGCTATATATTTCCTTATTAGCACGCTTAAAAATTGTAGTAATATCTTTTCTTATCGACACGCTTTCGAAACATAGCCAAAACCAACCTAATGGGCATGTTTCTAAAAGTGTGGTTGTATGTCCACTTTTTGACACGCTTTAAAAGCGTGGCTATAGGTTTATACATAGGTCACGTTTTTAAGTGTGCCAATAGATAAAAATGTGACAAAAAATAAAGTGTGCCAATAGATCAACAAAAGCATAGCGATAGAATAATCGGCACGTTTGCAGATGTGATCCTTTCAAAAAAAAATGACAAAAAACTATCATTATATTTTTTCACACTTTTTGCCATGCTATAAAAGCATAGCAAAAGATTGATTTTCTTGTAGTGTATTGTCTGTCAAAAGTTTAACACACCCCCTCTTCTATTATCCAAACTTGGAATTAGTTATAATAAAAGTGCATAATGTAAACGCAGGATAAACATGTCTTATAAAACAAATAAAAAGATAAACTAAAGATATTTATTTATTTATTTATTTATTTACAAGAATATAATTCTTTTCTCTAAAAATTACTTAAATCAATCTTTCTTAATAAGTTTAATAAAAGAATTAACTCTCAATGACCATATTTTTTTGGATCAACTCTCTCAAAAATTAAGCTCGTAAATAATTATATCCAAAATTTTAAAAAAACAAAAGAATAAATAGGCCCATAATCTTTTAATTCGAAGATAAATAATTACTTAACTAATTAAAAATATAAAAATATTTTTTACATTACAAAAAAATATCAGAATAGCGACCGATTTCAGTAGTCATAAAAACTGTGACCGACTTCGATCACTAATAATTAGCAACCAATTTTCAACCAAGACCATCAAACCAGTAACAAACGATATCGGTCGCTAAATCAGTTGTTAACAAAATTGGTCGCTAAATGCCAACTAACTTTTCGGTTGCTAAAATAGTTGATAACCAAATCGGTCACTAAATGACGACCAATATTTCAGTCACTAATTTTTTTGTCGTTAAATCAGTAACTAATATCATTATTTAAAATCTCAAAATCGGTCATTAAATCAGTCACTGTTACTATTTTTTAATTGTAAATTTTAACTAAATTTTACATATATCACTATTAAAATGTAAATGTTAAATATAATTCTAAATTCAACAAAATATATAAATAGTCAAAGACAGATAACTATTTATTAAGATCGAATACAAATAATAATTAAAAACCAAAATGAAGACAAAGAAATTGTATAAAGATAAAATGAAAAATAGATTCTAATACAAATAAATTTATATTTATATATACTATATATATATATATATATATATATATATATATATATATGAGTAAAAAAAGTAGAAATAAATCCACACAAATACAACCAATTTTAGACATAGAAAAAATACAAAAAAAAAAATAATAATTAAGAGAAGACAGTATCTAAGAGTTATGGGCTATGACTATACATACAAGAAAAGAAAATTGCTAGTATTAATGTGTTTAAGTGTCATTGCATTTCCATTTAGAAGTTAACACATGTAAGGTAGTGGCACCAATGGCAGTGATCATATTCATTCTCACCTCGGAATAGCATCACCAATGCAATCAATAACCTGAAATCAAGCAAATGATGCATTATAGTTTTATCAATAAAAAAGAGTACAAATTAAAATGAAGGAACTTAATTATTTACCCGACAATCAAGAGAAGGAGGAAGATTATCCATAGAACAGAGTAGCAACACACTCACACCAAATCCACACAATAGATATATGATTCCTAATCTTATTGCCAAAAAGGTTTTCATGAATCAGATTGCAGCAAAATTAGCAAGTCTAAATATTTCTTATTCTCACTAAATCACATAATTATTATCTGCAAATCAATAAGTTTATCATTCCATCAAAACCCAAGAAAATCAAATATACTAGTACTACTCTTTGAAATTGATCATACGCCATTTGTACTATATATATATAATTAGGTGCGCAATATGTTCCAATTACCGTAAATTGTAATAGAAGTTTAATATTAGACAATTAAGACAATTCTTCACTAATTACCTTGCTTGAAAGAAATTAGATTTGAGATCATAGCTAAATAATATAACACCCTACCATACAGAATCTTATGCTTAAGTCATAATTCAGAGATGGCAAGGTATTACGACCTCTAAAATAAAAATTTAGTACGTATAGTAGTATAAATGATTGATTATAACTAGGAGCCTTTGTAGAAAAAGGGGTAAACAAAAAAAATCGCAACTCGAAAGCGCAACACTCCGATCGATAACGTAACGAACAAGGATAACCAACGCGAGATTATATATATACAAAGGAGTGTCAAAAACAGGAATATCAAGACTCTAGATCCGGCTGCGAAGATAACCGGTCCGAGCATAGCAATATATACATATGATAAAATAAGGAAAACCCCAAAGGAAACCCAAAGGGACACAAACACATAAAACATATTCTCCAAAATCTCCCATAAGAGGAGTCATCACAGTTCGTATTATTTAATGGAGATAAAAGTATCTAAGCAAAACATATAAACTAAAACAGAGTCCCCAAGAACAAGGAATCTTCGCAAATCTAGAAGTCTCCAGCATGCTTCAGCGGGAAACCGCACGTCCTGCATCTGAAAACTAAAAAATCCGCATGGGTGAGAACCAGGGGTCCCCAGCATGGTAACAACTTCCACATATATAATACATAATAATAGAGGAAAGCCAAAGGCAATCCTAGTACTTCCTCCAGATAATATCAAAGCTTATAAACAAGCTAAACCATATAAGGGCATCTGACTAAAGATTCTTCAGTCTAACTAATACTTCCCTTTTCAATTCCTTCAAACCTCCCATCCACCAGCAGAAGTATAATGTAGCAAACACAAACATATCAAACAAGAAATATACAAATAGGAGCAATTAAGGCAGTTAGACAATTAGCAAGTAATATGCAGTCAAATAGGCAATCTCAAACAATTCATATAGTATGCATATGATGAATGCCTGTCCCTAGTGGCTGATGATATCATCTGTCGGTTATAGAGCCAACCCGACAAGTCCTGGTAGCTAACCATTGGACTGTCCCTCTGTCACGCATCCCCAACTCGAGTTATACTCGTTATAAACTTGATCATAATCATGATCTATATCCATCACCCTCACTGGTGAATATTTACGGGGGCGAGCTCATCCGGGTCTTTCACAGTGCCCGGCCACACTTATGACATAGGGTCAAAAGAGCTTCGAGTCTCAACCTGGAACACGTGGTGGCTAGCCACTGCTTCCTTCCAGGGAAACTCTCATCTCCAACAGTGGAAGTGCAACATTCACAATTCATTCAACAGCATATATGCATTTGTACATGGCCATAAACATGGCTCCGCCGTAGCACGGCAATAATCTAGCCTTCCGGCTCACGGTTAAATCCATAACCAGCCCATTGGCATCACGGTTAAATCCATAACCAGCCATCTCATTAACAAATACGGCCTTTCGGCCCATGGCATAACAAGCACTTCCACCACCATCCTCCGCATCTCACATAATCATGCTTGATCCTCAATGATCATTCATTTTTCCCTTGCTTCACTCGCAAGTTACCACATTCACTAGCCTTTCTTCTCATAGCTAGACATATCATAATGATTTAAGATATAAGTGGTGAGATCGGAGGCTTAGAAGTATGAGATTTGGCTTTTAAAACTCAAAAATCAACTTTAGGATGAAAACAGAGCCACGCGTACGCGCACTCCACGCGCACGCGAGGATGGCCTCAAAACTCATCGACGCGCAAGCGTCATGCACGCTAACGCGTGGATTAAAAATTTTCCAATCGACGCGCACGCGTCAACCACGCGTACGCGTGGGTGTTCTCGTGCCCCAGGCACAACACTGGCACAGTTCTGGCATAACTCTCGGGAAAATGGCTGGGCATTGGGTGCAGCACAATCGGCGCGCCCGTGCACATCACGCGTACGCGAGGATGGCATTTCCTGGGAGATCGGCGCGTACGCGCCAGGTGCGCCTACGCGCAAGGGGTTATTCTGCTAAAAATTTTCTAAGTTAAAAGCTGCAGAATTCACAGATTCAAATCCCTATCTTCCAATGGACATAACTTCCTCATTTTAAATCATTTTTCGCCCGTTCTTCGAACGGCATGGACGTCCTGGATCAAATTTCATTTCTAAACAGATTTGGTACAAAACAGAGATCCGTAGTCCAAGTTATGTCCCACCAAAGTATGCCCAAAACCATGTTTTTCATAAAAACCACAAAGTGCCATTTTCAAAACAAGCCATTTCCAATTCTTTTCAAAAATCAATCAAACATGCCAATTTCATCCCTTTTCTTTGAAATCAATCAAAATATATCAAATTTAACATCAAGTCTCCTCATCTCACACATTGACACATTACCACAATTTACAAAATCACTATCTCATCATTTTAACCCACTTCACCCAAGTGGCTCAAACTCAAACATATTGACATATCACATACTATTCCTCATGCCAATCCTTAACCACACCAATTCCAATAAATCATTATTGTACACAATCAACATCATACTCACCATCAACATGGTTCAACCCACAATTCAACCATAGCCAATCATCAAGCATATATCACAACACGCATATTTCTCATACATCATACCACCAAGGCATCAATAATCATCATCACATATATGACCACATCATATATCTCAATCATTCAACAACATCAACCATTCAATGCCTATCTTAGGGCCTCTAGCCTAAGTATTTCCTACCACATTACATATTAGATACGGGAAACCGAAACCATACCTTAGCCGATTTTCCCAAGCTCAACCGGAGCACTTCCAAATCACTTATCCACAAGCTCTCAAGGCCTCAAAACCTCCAAGAACAGATTTTTCACCACCAAATCCTTTTTAAGCTTTCCAAAATCATCAATCAAGCTCCAATATTCACATATACACAACCTAAGCCACAATCATCATACCCATACACAACATCTCAATACCCAAACATCATAGAACAACAAATTACACTAGGGTTGAGAATCTTACCACACCCAAGGTCCAAGGAGACAAGATTAACCTCTCCTTCAAGAGAGTTGGGTCCTATAACATCAAAGAGCCCAAAATCTCAATATTTTTGCTCATAAAACTCGAAAATAAGGCTGGAATTTCGAAGAGCAAAACATAGCTTACCTCAAGATTAATTATATGGGTTTTGTAGAGCTCTCCGCGGTGAACGCGTGGCCGCAAACGGAGCGGCAATCGGAGCTCTAGATCAAAAGTTATGGTGGTTTGAAGATCAAGTGAGAGATAGAAGTTGAGAGAGTGTTCTTCTCCCCCTTTCTCTCTAATTTCAACGTGTGTGTGTAACAAATGAGGAGAGAGAGTGCTGAAAACTAGGGTTTTGGTTTAGTTATGTTGGGTCAAGGGCCCACTTTGGGTTCATTTGGCCCGGTTTGGCCCGTTCGGTCCAATCTTGGTCCGAATTCCATAAAATTGGTACCGAAATTCTCGTCTCAATCTCCTCTATCACATTTAGCCATAAAAATCACATTTTAGGCTTTCTAGAATAAATTCTCATTTATGGGTTAATTAGCCGTTAATTAACCGGATTTTACAAATAAGACATGCAAATTGACAAACCTGCAATAAAATAATGCATAGTATTAGATCAAATCCGATATCATTAACCCAAACTATATACATAACTTAATTATTGGGATAAATAACTTTTCTCTAATTCATAAATAACATAACTCGGCTCTAGTTCAATATCTCAAATCTCAGTATTTTATTATTAGTTGAATGGTAAAAATACATATCAAAACATGTTAAAGAACTAGAATAATCAAATTAAAATAGCATATACAAAAGAAAACAGCGATTATTTTCCTTGATTAATAAAGGAAAGCCGTAAACAATGAAGAACCACAGTGAACAACGAACAATAAACAACGAAGTAGCAAACATCAAGCGAAAGCGAACAATAGCAGTGATACAAATGGAAGAGAACCTTAGCAACACAAATATTAAGCAGAAGTGAACAACAACAACAATTGAAGGAAAATATGACCAAAACGAACATAAATATAGAGATTCAATTTCTCAAGTTTGACTACTAGACAAAAATGAACAGTGCCAAAAACGAAGAACAACGAAAATAGTACAAAATAAAAAAATCATATACCTGTTACCTTCACTGGAGGGTTTGGACGATGAGCAACAGTGGATCTGGACGACGGATTCGGACGGCGATGCAACGATCTGTGACAAAGCTAATAATTTGAAATCAAAGCATATAATAGACAAAAAGACAGAGAAATGGATAAGCAATAGCACATTAGAGAGGCTTAATTAATATCATAATAGATAAAACTAAATCAAAATACTGAGAAATTCTCTCGAGTTATATTGAGAAATCAAAATCAGAGATACGAAGATGAAGTATCTTGACTGAAGGAGAAAATTAGCTTAACTGGAAGACTGTTGTTGTTGTTGTTATCGAAGAACAAGTTACCATAGGAGGCGGCGCTGAGAAAAGAAGGATGCGATGCAAGCAATGACAGATTTGGATGGGGTGCAACGATCTGCGACAATGCAGAATGAGCAGAAGAAGAACGCGGTAAGGGGTAGGCGGCAATGAAGACTCGAGGAGGAATGATGGCGCCGACGAGAATGCACCCGATGAAAACGACGTCGACTAGGACTCAACGAAAAGTGACTTCTCTCTCCACTTCGCCGGAGAGTGAGGGAGGTGGCGAGAAGGACACTATGTGTGAGGAGAGAGCTCAGGGTAAATTAGGGTTGAAAACTAGAAAAGTTATGTCTTTTATTTGTTTATTTTAAAATTAATTTGTTCTTATTCAATGTATTTAAAACAGTAACCGATTTAGCAACTAATTAATTTATAATTTATAATTTAGTTGGTCGCAAATTTGGTTGCTAATAATTACAACAGCGACCGATTTAGCGACCAACTGCTGTAACACCAAGATTTTATAGTTGGTTGCTAAAATCGGTCGCTATATTAGCCCTTAGCAACTGATTTAGCAACTAACTATTTTCTCAGCCTTTTTTTTTTTGAATTGCTAGCTAATTCGATCATTAAATTATAAAATAGCAACCAATTTAGTGACCAACTGCTTTAAAACCAACATTTTATTGTTGGTCCCTAAATCAATCGCTATCTTAACACTTAGCAAACGATTTAGCGACCAACTTCTTAGTGACCAAGTTAGCAACCAACCATTATTAATCTTGTTTTTATATTGGTCGCTATCTTAACACTTATCAACTTCTTAGCGACCGAGTTAGCGACCCACCATGCATTATTAAACTTGTTTTTATATTGGTCACAGAATCAGTCGCTAAATTAAAAATAGCGACCGATTTAGCCACTAACGGACCCCAAATGCCTGTTTTTTTGTTTTAGTTACTAATTTGGTCGCTAATTGAAATTTAGCGACTGATTTAACCACCAATTTCTTTTTGTTCTAGAAAAATTTGATTGTCGTTCATAGTGACCGATTTTGTTGGTCGCTAAAATCGGTTGCTGTTCTAAAATTTCTTGTAGTATTACATTTTAGAACGCAATACATTTAAGAAATACCTTTATTTTCATATATATTTTAAATGAAAAGACTTAAATATTTCAAATTTTAAAAAATAAAAATATTTTTATATTTTTAATTAATTAAAAATTTATTTATCTTTGAATTACCAAGTAATGAAGTTATTTTGATTCTTCTCTTTTCAAAATGGTGGATTGAGAGTAACCACAAATGGCATCATACATAGGGCACGCGCGCGCACAACAAAGCCAACAAAGTCAATCTGTCGTCAAACTTCGTGTCGTGGCTTCTCCTCCTTGGTATATATAATAGTATTATAATACTGTATTTGCACTAATACTCTTCCAAATTTCTCATTTCTCTTAATTAATTAATTAATTGAACCATTAATTTTTTACTACTCCCTCTTCCTCTTTAACTTCGATCCCAACTCCAATCGCTTTCTGATTTCCACCATAATTTAATTTTTGTTTTAAATATTAATTTGACAACCCCATCCTTGAGCTTGCTACCTTAATTAAATATCTATAAAAGGCCCCTACCCTTCTCTACCTCCTCCTTCGTAACAAGCCAAAACTCTCTCTTACTCTTTTCTCTTTCACTTCTTTCCTTCTCTCATTCTCTTCTTCACCTCTTTTGAACTCAAAACCAAAACATACAAAAGCTTTGATTACATACCTCTTTATCCAAAGTGGGTGTTAATTAATTAAGTAATTAACACAACATCCACCATGGATATGAAACGAAGGCTAAACAACAACAACAACAATGACAATAACGACGATGACATGGACCTCCGAAGAGGTCCATGGACCGTCGACGAAGACCTTACCCTCATCAATTACATTGCCAATCATGGCGAAGGTCGCTGGAATTCTCTTGCCCGCTCTGCCGGTATGTCCTTCTTTTTATTTCTTTAAAAAAAATATTTTTTTTTTTCTTCTTAGTTTTGAAGTTGGCCGGAGAGCATTCAAGACATAGTGCTACCTATTTCTTCTTTATTTTATATGTCTTCACATTATTATTATAATTATTATTATTTTTATTTTTTATTTTTTATTTTTATTTTTATTTTTTTGTGGTATGAAAGCTCCCTCCACTATTTCTCGTCTTGTTTCATCATCAATCCATTTCAGGGTAGAAAAGCCAAAATTTACGTTTTTCTTATAAATATATAAGAACGGGATGAATGAGAAATTATATGTTCATGGACTTTAAGTTAATTAATGGCATAATATATAAAAACTAATATATTTCTTGTGTGTGGTGGGGCATGAAATGAAATATATAATATAGTTATAATAATTATAGGTAATTGCTTGGAGGCAGGCATCTCCAATTATTGTGATAATAAAGAAAGAAAAAGAAATATGAACACTTGAACAGAATACACAACTCAAAATCATTATGTGTGTTTCACAAAAACAAAAGTGCCGCAACAATAATGGATAAAAATGCTCATTAGTTTTTTTCCCCTTTATTAAGTAGAATTTTGGTCAGCTTTCTCAATAACTTTACCAAATTAAGCAATTTTATCATTTTTTTTTCATTGTTATTGTTATTATTTGTAGGACTGAAACGAACCGGGAAGAGCTGCAGATTGAGATGGTTGAATTATTTGCGCCCAGATGTTAGACGTGGTAACATCACTCTTGAAGAACAGCTTCTTATTCTTGAGCTCCATGCTAGTTGGGGAAACAGGTAATAATTAATAATAATTAAATTATTCAGTATTAGAAATATAACTATTAATATTGCCTACTTCTATCAATTTAAGTTTTTGGGATGAGTGATTTCATAATATAATATCAGAACTTTATGTTTGAAAGATTAAGAGTTCAATTCCTGGTGAATAAATTTACATTATTTTTAATTTTTTTTAAATTATGTCATCTAAGTTGTTAATTTTAATTAATTCATTTATTAGATGGTCGAAAATTGCTCAATACCTACCTGGAAGAACTGACAACGAGATCAAGAACTATTGGAGAACTCGTGTTCAAAAGCATGCGAAACAACTCAAATGTGATGTAAATAGCAAGCAATTCAAGGACACCATGCGCTTCCTTTGGATGCCAAGACTAGTGGAACGGATACAGGCGGCCGCAGCAACGGTTACAACTGCTGCGACCGCCGCTCCCAATTCTCCGACTTTATCGGCTACTAAATCAGTCACTATTATCAACAACAATAATACTACTACAGCATACAACTTCGACAACCTTAACAACTTGGAGGTGAATAGTGGAAACATTATGAATATGAGCAACAACAACTTTGGTTATGCTACTCCATCAGAGAATAGTAGCACAGGAACATCATCAGATTCGTTTGTCACACAAGATTTTTGCAACAATAATAATAATGTTCATGTTGGTAACAACAACAATGACCCTAGTTCGGATTATTACCATCAACAAGGAAATAACAACAACCAAGTTAGCTTCATGGATTGCATCACTAGTCCATCCTCCATGTCATTGTTCCCTCATCAAGAGATGGATTTCCAAGCCATGGAATTACCAAACACCCCTTGGATTAATAATCCCTCTACATTCAGCAATTTCTGGAATGATGAAAACATGTTGCTTCTACAAAATCTAGGATGTGGTGGTGACAACATGTGAATTATTGTGATGAGGGAGAAACGGTTATAGTGTGTGAAATTATTTACTAATTAAAAAAGTGAAGGAAAATCAGAGAACATGACGACAAAATTATTATTAAATAGAAATAAATTTTTATATGTAGGATAACACACATAGGAACCGATTTAAAATGTGAATTATTATTTCTCAGTTTGTAGTTTTTGGTTATTTAATTTTCCTTTTTTTTTTAGAGGGGGTGGGTGGGAAATAGATGTAATTTAAGGTTTCTTTATAAATATAAGATTTCATTCTTTCAAATTATCAAACTTTGTTTAAATTTTTATTTATTCTGCTTCTCATCTTAATTCCAAAACTAGTGACTAGAGTAATAATAATGAGTGCAATATAGATGCATGGTATCGTACCATTAAATAATAATTTGTAGACGTGTTCATAATTGATCTCACAGAAACATTCTATCTCCTTTTTCATTAGCCAAGTCCCTATTATATTAATTAATTAATACTCCCACTTTTGAAATCTTGTCCACGGGACCTGAACCAGAACCATAACCCGGAAAAAGTGTATGTTTTATGTTTCTAGAATCTTATCATTTACATTATGAAACATTTCTGTAATATTTTTTAGTAATTTATTTAAAATTAATCATATTATTATGAAATGGAGTGTGGTTGGTTAAACTGAGAATATTCATATATCCCAATTTATTTTATAATAAAAGTTTAATTTTACTATATTAAAAATGTAAAATATTTTACCTTATCATTTAAATACATTTAACTTTTTAGATAATTATTTATATAATTAATATAAAAATAATTATTTTTATTAATATAATATTACGTAATTAAATATATATGTAAATTTTTTTATAATAATTAAAAGATATAAATAAAAAATATATTAAATAATAAGTCATCGTATTATTATTATTTATTTTTAAAAAATTTAATTTAAAAAAATTAATTGTAATTTTAGACACATGGTTATGTATAATTGGTGGGCTAGCTCTAAGTTCAAGTTGGCCACTAATAAGGACAAAATTTTCAAAAGTTAAAATATAAATAATTCATTCTCAAAAGTTTGATACTCACTTAAAGATAAAAATAAAACTTACTTATTTAAAAAAATCGTCTATTTCATATTTCTACAGTATTCAAAAAATTAGTCATTTCTAAACTCATGGATACTTGATATAAAAAAAAAAAAAAAAAACACATAATCAATCCTCTATTAACCATTATCATCATCATTAAGCTTAATCTTTGTCACCTAAGTACAATTCCAAAGGTCCTACCCTAAAATTTTCTATCACGCCTTGTTGGATTTAGTACGGACACACACAGATTCAAAAATATCAAAATAAATAAATAAATAAATTTGGTCCACACCTTTAACCTAATCCGCATGATTTCAAGGGCAATATGGTAACTTCACACACAGCGCACGTGCCGAAGGAGAGGAAGTATGAAAACGTGAGAGAATAGTTTGGAGAGAGAAAGGGGAAGATGGTTATGGCGGCGGGGAATCTTTGTAGGCCGCGTGCCTATATCAGAACCTATTTTAAGTGGTCCCCACAAAACGTGAAGTGTTTAGAAGCTGCCACGTGTTACCTTGCAAGAAAATTGATAACTTGTTTTAAGGGGAAGAAAGGAGCCGAAAAATAGAGTATTAAAAAGAGAAGATATCTTAATTGGGAGAGTTATGTTAATCAGATGCTTTAATTGCACTAATTCAAGAATTGACAAACTCCTACTATTTTACTCCCGAGTATTAATTAGTAGGTCTAATTATCCTTTTAATTGTTATCATAGTATTTAAATTAGTAACATTTTTAATATATATTATTTTTTGAAAATATAAAAAATTCAATATTTTTATTATTTAAAAAGTAAAAAATAAAAAGATGAGTTGGAACTTTCAATATTTTTTTATTCCCTCTACTCTGTCTAATGTGAAATAAGTCTTCAAAATAAATAATTCACATATTATATATATATATATATATATATATATATATATATATATATAATTTGAAAATACTTAAAATGGTATGAATAAATAAAGTTATTTTTAAATAGATAATAAACATTTATAATTCATGTTTATTCAATTATGAGAAAAGTTCTGTATCCATGTAAAAAATATATGTATGTTATCCAAGTCTTTTTGGTTATACGCGCCTCCTCCAATCTCCGAATTGTTTGTAATTCACACGCTATATATAACGTAAACTTTCTATGACCTTTGCTCAACGTAAACGTAAATTTCTTCACTACTACATCGTTATAGGCTTCGTCGTTCTCCTCAACTCGCGTTTTCTTTCTTGTTCTTCTTTTTCTTCTCTACTCGTGTTCTTCGTTATGGATCTGGATTGACTTCAACCTAACTAGTTTCGTCGTTCTTCTTCTTCTTCGTTTTCTTCTTCGATCTGGATTTCTGAATTGAAACAATGAATGACTTAACTTCAAATCAGTTGAATGAGGTTATATATTACGTTGAGACAGCTAGGAAATGATTGCTGCATGCTATCATAAGAATCTTAAACACTGAACAAAGTAAAAGGAAGCCACCGAACCGAACAACATTCATCTTGTGAATCAAAATCACAAAGGCCACCGAACCGAACAATGTTCATGTGGTGAATAAACGGTGATCAACTTTCAATCAGCAAGAATGGTATTTCTCCTCCTTTTCCTCCTCCTTCTTCTTTCAAATTCGCACACGTAGGTTCTTCTTCTTCTACTTTTTCTTCTTTGTGTACACAGATTCTTCTTCTTCTTCTTTCGTTCTAATCATCACCAACAACACCAATATTTTGCTCGGTTAAGTGGAGTTGCTCATTTTGATTCACTTTATTGTTAATGTGTTCAGTTGAGTCATTGTGCATGCAGAAATATTTTTCTTATTGATTGAATGCTTATCACGTTTATTCAGCACATGATTGGTGTTCGGTTCAATGGTGTTGACCATTTCGGTTCACCTGATTGTACTCATTGAACGAAACATAATCCATTATATGAAATCAAATTCGAAACACTTCTGTCTACAATTTAGATATTATCAATTCAATTCAGATTCAGAACACCTGCGTCCATTCAATTCAATTCAATTTAATTTAATTTAACAATTGAATTCCATTCAATTCGATTGAAAAAAATCCATTAGCAAAATGTTGGTGTTGTTGGTGATGACGATAACGAAAGAGGAGAAGAATAAGAAGAGAAGGAGGAGGAGGAGAAAAAGAAGAATTTGTGTGCGCAAAAAAGAAGGAGGAGGAGGAGGAGGAGGTATACGTAAATTTGAAAGAAGAAGAATATAGCGTATGCATATATTTAAAAGAAGAAGAAGAAGAAGCGCATAGGAGAAGAAGAAGATAAAGTGCGTGTTTTCACTCGTCATTAATGCGCGTAATTCTATTTAGGTTTGGGTCAACTTGGTTACATAGTTATATAAATGTGTAGTGCGCCTTTTCAATTATTATAATTAAAGTAAATGTGTTATTAAAAAAATTGTTAATATCATATTCATATTTAAAATAAACAATTATTTTAAATATTTTAAATTTAAATCAGATTCTTTTAGGAAAATAAAATAATAAACTTAATTTTTTATATATAATTCTTTAGGTATTGTTAAGAATTTACCATAAAAAGAACAAATACATAAACAAAAATAAACCGGAATCACTTATTTTCAAAATAAATTTGTAACTTTAAGTAGGATAAAAGAATTTCGGCTTCTATTTAATTATTTTCATTTACTTTTTAAGATTTGATGTGGTATATATAGTTGTTAATTTTGAAAATTCTTAAATATGCGTGACAGAGATCGATTTTCAAACTCTTTTATAATGAGAAGTAGAAAAAATAATGATAACGTTTTTGTGAGATTAATTAATTAAGTTAGACGATTTGCCATTTCCTTTTCAGCTAAAGTCAGAAATATTGTTTGCAGCAAAAATAGAAGGGTCAGAAAAATAGTATGGATACGTATGAGAAATGTATTCCAACACAACTTGAGTAATCCACAAGCGTATATAACTGGACTCCACAACCCCAACATGCGACGACTTTTTAATTGGGAATAAATTTTTTTAATTTAACCGATTTGGATTGGTAAAGTGGTTAACTCACTCATTCGCTTAAATAAATATCATAGTTCAAAAGCAGACTTTTAAATAAAATTTAGATTTCCGACGATTAATTCTTGACTTGTCGGGTTGAGAAATACCGTGTGCATAAAAAAAATATCTTAATTATTTTGTTAAATGTAATCTTTTATTATTTTATATTTGTTTAAAAAAATTAACAAGATTCATTCTCCTTTTTTATTAAGGTTTTCAATCGATCTATGAGCTTTCAAATTTAAAAACCAAAAAAGAGTGGCTAATGTGTATAGAACAAGTGATTTTTTTTTTTAATTTTGGACTTTTAACATGTAGATCATTAGATGTAAAATTGTAATTTATAAGCAAAATATAATTAATAAATTTAATATTATTATGAATTTAAGGCTTTTTCAGTACTATAAAAATAGCAAAATTTATTCTAATAAATCATAATAAACGACTAAATATAATATATGTATAGAAATTCAATTTTGATACAACTATCGGTATAAATTAATTTTACATATGCATCTATTTACGTAAAGTTACATGAATTATTTTTCATATACAAGCGTTTTTCTCATACAAGTATTTACACGTCATTTTTATTCATGTGCTTCATATCGTTACTGCACATTCTTTGTTATCGTCGTCATCAACACCACCTCTTCCTCCTCCTCTTCTTCCTCTTTTTTTTTTTCATTGGAATTTCTTCTTCTCCTTTCTTTTTCTATTTCTCCTCCATCATCAGTTATCTCGTTGTTGAAGATAATGAATAATTCAGGTTCAAATTGTCAATTGAACTAGAACGAAATTAATTATTGTTTTGAATCCAATCAAGTGACTGAAGTGTGGTTCAATTTAAAAGAAAAAAATATAGTATTAGAGAAAATATTTTTCTGTATTTGCAGCAAATTTGCGTATAACACAAAGATATTTGGGTGTAAGACGAAGATATTAGGTATATTTTAATAATTTTGGGTATATTTTTATTTTGATAAGTTCTGCATAATTCAAAATAATTCTTCCTCTTCCTCCTCCTCATTTTTCTGTTGCTTTTTCTTTTTTTATCATCATCATCTTCTTCTTTTTTTTTCTTATTCATATTTTTCTTTTTATTTTATCTTCTCAAGTTTCTTTTTGTTTTACTCTCTTAATAAGAATAAAAACAAAAAAATAAGACAATAATGAAGAAGAAAAAATATATAATGCTACAAAATTACTTGGAAGATGATGAATTTACATTCATTTAACTAAAAGAAATAAAGAAATAAGAAAAAAAGAAGAAAAAAATGCAGCAGAGGAAATATTTTTCTGTATTTGCAGCAAATTTGGATGTAACACGAAGATATTTGGGTGTATTTTTATTCTAATAAGTTCTGCATAATTCAAAACTCTTCCTCTTCCTCCTTCTCATCTTCTGCTACTTCTTCTTCTTCATCTTCTTATTTCATATTCTTATAATTCTTTTTGGGAGGAAAAAATCAAACAAAAAAAATACATAATGTTACAAAATTAATAGAAAGAGAAGGAGAGAAAAAATGCAGCAACAACAACAATAGTAAAAAAACGACGATGAAGATGAAACACGTAAAGAAAAAGAAGGAGAAATCCAAAGAAGAAGGAGAAAAAAAAGGAAGAGGAGGAAGAGAAGGAACGCGAAGCGCGCTATGAAAACTATTGAGTAGTGCACGTGTTGACACACTTGTATAGATGAGCGTTTTTTTTTTTTTTTTGGTTGGATTTGACCCAACTTATATAACTTATATATTAAAATGACTTGTATGTGTAGCACTTCTCTAATTAGTAAAAAAGTTACCTTTTATATTGATCGTGTAATTGATTATCAAAAAACAGATACGATTAGATAATTATATAAAAAGTTTTATAGTATTAATGCATCATAATTATTAAGTAGAAGCGCAAACACCATCTATAAATGCTTCCTCATTCCATTTCTGCCATGAAACTATGCTTTAAAAAAAATGAGTGTAAAAACACACTTACTATCTATTTTTTATAAAGAAGAAATATTATACGTATTATTTTTATAGTTTTGATACTAAAATTAATTGATAAAAAATGAACTAAAATTAAAATTTTGTTTTTTATAATATATATAAGAGATATACACTAAAAATAGTGTAAATATTATTTTTTTTTTTAAAGATACGACATAAACCAATTCTTCTAAAATATATCAGTATTTATTATATATCCAAAAGGGTATATATTATGAAATTGAACCATCAACATCCAAGTCTTATTGTCAAGAACAAGAATATGATTAATTTGATTCTGTGTTACTAAATTTCTATTTTAAAAAATAAAAGTTTTTCAAAAAAAATATTCATTTTAGTTTTAAAAATTCAAACATAAAATTACTTGTTAGAAGTCTAAAATACTTTTTTTTAATTCATTTTAGGTTTGTTGTGGATATATAAACCCTCATGTCTCCATTGAATGGAAGCTAATGACTCATTTAGATCCATCAATTTCCTTTTTTACGGATAAATGACTCGACACAAAGCTAAGCTTATTAGGCTATTACACATATGTCAATCTTAAAAATCGAATATAATAAATTAAACAATCTAAACAACTACTATATATATAAGGTGGCATGTGCTAAATATATAATCTTTCATTTGCTTTTATATCTAATAAATTAATATTTTAAAATAAATAATTTTATGATATATTATTAGAGTTTGATTTTTTTTTACTCTTAAAAAAAATTAATATGATACAAAACAAAAAAAAATTAAACAAAAATTCATACTTAAATAAAAAACTTATGAAACAAAAAAAATCAAATGTATAACATAGTAGATATATCTTTTACTTAACCTTTCAAAGTTTTAGAATAAATAATTCCATAATATGACAACTAAAAAAATATATATAACCATAGTCGCGCTTGGTATGGATGAACATTATAATTACGGAAATAGATTTTTTTAATTTTTTTAATTATTTTATATTCTTTAAATCGGATAAAAAAGATATATAAAAATATATTAAATAATAAAAAATATCTCCACAAATACATAGGTTAGAAAGTGTTGGCCTTGGCCCACGATCCAAAGATGCATTCGGCTGGTGGGCCCACAGGCTCATTAGTCAAGTGGCTGGACCCTTGCTGCACCTACGTGGGAGTAGAAGAACCCATCAAGGCACATATAGATAGGTGGGACCATACTTTAATTACTAAGGTAGCGTTTGTTTGTAGAGACACGACAGAACAGGACACTGAGACAAAGACAATAGGACAAAGACATTAAAAATTATGTTTTGTGTATCGTATTTGGATACGATGGATAGGACACTAATGTAATGTCCAGTATTATGTTTGGATACACATGGACAAGACTAAAATATTATATAAAATGACTAAAATAGCCATGTGATTCCAAATTTTTTAGTATAAATTAATTTAATAAATAATGAGAGTATATAGGAGTACAGACAGTGAGAACTTGAAAAAAATATTTGAAGCAGTCAAAAATTTTAATAAAAAATTATATAATAGTATTTATATTAAAATAAAATTTATAAATATAATTATTTATTTTTAAATTTATTATTAATATGTAGGAATACATATGGTTAATATTAACAAAAAAAATCTGAGTTTGATTAATAAAAAATTTCATTTAGATTAATAAGCCAAATTAATTTTAAATACAAAATCAGTTTTAAAAAAAGAATCCATTTTTAAATGAAAAAAAATTAATTTTTGCACATAAAAATCTATTTTTATTTAGAAAATTAATTTTTTTATCTAAAATTTTATTTTTCTTTTCAAAAAATTAATTTTTCTTTAAATTATATAAAATCAATTACAATTTATAAATTATTTTTTAGCATTTTAAAATATCAATTTTACCTTTATAATATTATCTTTTAAAAGTCTCCAGACTAATTATTTTTGTTATTATTTTTATTACAAATCAAATAATATAATATAAGGTTAAAATGATGTTGAAGTAAGAATGATAAGAAAAAAGAAATTATACAGTACAATAAAAATTTTTATAAAAAGGAGAGAGTACCTGAGAAAAAAAGAGAAAGAAAAAGAACGTAGAGATAGAAAAAGAGCATGGAGTAAAAAAAGTACTTTCTGAGAACAACGCAAAATAGGAAAAATAAAAAGGGGTAACAGTGGAATAATAAAAAATAGCACCATAGACAAAAAAGAAAAAAATTCATAAAAACAGTCTGTGTCCCTCTTCCAAATCCCGTGTCCATCATTGTTCTTCGTAAAAGAGTGGACACAAAAGTATAAAAAACCGTCCCGGAGACAATATGTTCAATGTCCATGTCTTTACTTCCAAACGCTTTTTAAGAATGTGCTGTCCATGTCTCAGTGTCCTGTCTCCGAAAACAAACGCTACCTAAGTACCACACTAAATTGTTTCTCCTGACCAAAAAAAATCTTTCTTAAATATTTTCAACATTTTGATCGGTTTTGTTTAACAAAAATGTTAAGCAAACACTAAAAGTTAATTATTAAATAATTTATTATATATTTAAGTATAAATATATAAATTATTTAATTTATTTTAATATATATAATTATATAAATAATTAATTTATATGTACTTGTAATAAGATTTTTTTAAGAGATTAATTTATTTTATAATGATATTTTTAAGAATTAGTTATTTTTATTATAAAATCTATTGTGACTTTATTTGTTTAATATATACTAAAATTTTGTTAAAAATAATAAAATTTAATTTATTTCATAGAAATAAATTTAAAAAATATTTAAAATAATAAAAAGTTATTAGAAACTAAAATATTTATATAATGTTTAGTCTTAATTAATTTGATTGCGCCATTGAGCAATCTGAAATATGTGTCGTCATATCAATTCATAAGTAATGACCACGTTTCCTCAACTCCCCAATTAAAGAAATAAAGAAAAATTAATTAATGTCACATTACATCTGGTTACTGTTGGAAAGGCACACTTCAAGTGTTTGTTACAATGAACCTGAGGGCACTCAATGAGCTTATCATGCCAGAGCTACGACCTTGAAAAAAAATAGAAAAAAAGAAGAAAAATTAGACGAAGAAGATTGGACCCTTCACTAGATTAAAAGGGCAAATAATACAATTCTTCGTATTTCTTTCACTTTTCTTATTTTCAAGGAATTCTTTTCAATTTTTAATTTGTTTCATTTATTTGTTCTTTGTTTTAAACGAATAATTTCCTTTGTATATTTAATACGTATTTTATTTATGATCTCAGTGTATATTCAAACATTTTTGTTAACTAAATACAATTAAATTTATCTAAATCTAACAAAAATCACTCACACAACTCTTTTTTTTTTCATATTTTTTATTTTTTTGTGTATTTCTTCTTTATTGTTATTTTTTTATTATTGCTATTACTGTATTTTTTATTTCTTCTCCTCCTCTTTAATCTCTCATGGTTATCACTGGCATTATTTTTATTTCTTTTTTTCTTCATTCGATTTTTTTTTATTCTACGATATGAAACAAAAAAAAATTATCAAAAGATAAAATAAAAGAAGAAGATAAAAAAATTATCATGATGAAAAAACAAAGAAGAAAAAATGTTTTAAATTATGCAGAATTAATAAAAAAAATAATACCAAAATTTTTTAAGTGTGATATAGAAAATTTTTTAATTTTTAGAGAAAAAGATAAATTAGTCCCTGATCTTTTGCCCGCGGACATTTTCGTCCCTGACCATTGAAAAATATTTTTAAGTCTCTGACCTTCACAAAACTTGGACAGATCCGTCCCTACGGAGGCATTTGGACGGATTAGTCCCTGACGGAGGCATTTGGACGGAGGGATTGATCCGTCCAAGTTTTGTGAAGGTCAGGGACTTAAAAGTATTTTTCAATGGTAAGGGACGAAAATGTCCGTGGAACAAAAGGTCAGGGACCTATTTGTCCTTTTCTCTTAATTTTAACACTAAATTTTGTTAACTGTGACACAGCTTCTTATTAAGAGAGATAAAGAAGAATAAGAGTTTTGAATTGTGCAAAATTTATTAGAAATAACACCAAACTTTTTTAATTTTGACCTAAAAAATTTTTTAATTTTTACACCGAAATTTGATAACTATGACACAGAAAATGTCTTAACAAATTTTTTTTATCAATGAATTAATTGAGTGATATTGAACTCAATAGATTTAGTCATTCTTGTGTCATTTATAACAAATTTATGTAGTTTTTAGTTTTAAAATACATTCGAATATATTTTATTGGTTGAGTGAGTTAAGATTTTAGATTTGTGGTTCTTTAAAGATTTCTTGTATATATCAAAAATTTCGGTATCATTTTCAATAGTTTTTTTGTATTATTAACAAAAAAAATTCAATGTTATTTTGTTATCGTTAAACTAATTGGTGATTGTTAGAAAAGTAAAACAGAACAGTAGAAAAAAGTTTGTGTTTATTCAAGTTGTGTGTATAATAATACAATATAGAAGAGTATTTATAGGTACTAAGAGAATCGAAATAATAAAAACGTAATATCATATAATAAATATTCAGATATGCTAAATAATTTTAATGAAAGCTAATTGATCCTAATATATTCTAACATCTCTCCTCAAACTCAACTCAAGTTGTCACTTGAGTTTAAAACTTATTTAAAACAAAATATAGAAACAAAAACTACATAAACTGATAAAATGGGTGTGTAGACAGAACTGCTGGAAGGAAGCACAGACGAAACTATCGCAAAAAAAAACGCAGACGAAGCTGCCGCAAGAGAAGTGCATACGAAACTGTGGCAAAGAAGCGCATACGAAACTTCTGCAATTAAAGTACAGATAAAACTGCTCTAAGAAAAGCGCAGATGAAACTGTCGAAAAAATGATGAATTGCCCGAAAACTATCGAAAAGGCAGCAAACTGTGAAGAAATGGTAAAATGTCGGAGGATGACAAATTGTCAGAAGGTGACAAAAACTATATTGTTTCTCCATGAGAATAGGTAAACAGCGGATGACAGTGCTGTTTAATTCATTAGACTCGAAAAGGTACAAAATAGAGAGAATGAGCTATTAGGTGAACTGAAAAAGCATCAAAGGAGTAATAAAAAATAAAAAAAAATGGCATAGAGAAAAAGTGTGAAAAATACAGTGATTTCACCAGAAGAAAAATAACCTATTGTCTTCAAGGAGGATATCAAGATTTTGATACCATGTTAGAAAAGTAAGAAAGAACAGTGAAGAAAAGGACTAAATCCCCATTTTAGTCCCTGAGATTCACGCGATTACTTATTTTGGTCCCCGAAATTCAAAATTATCTGTACTGGTCATCCAGATTCAAGTTTGGGCACCAATATGGTCCTTCGACTCTTTTCGGTGATGATTAGGCAAATGGAGTGCTGAGATGACACCCTTCCTATCACGTTGGACGCTGTAATAGCTAGTTGATGTGGCAAGGGTTGTATTTGTATCCAATTTAGCCCCCTGTTAAAACTTTGTCATTATAACTCAGATAAATAATAAGATAATTAGGGTTTCAAGGACTAAATTGAATACAAATACAACTCTCGCCACGTCAGCTAGCTGTTGCAGCATCCAGCGTCGTAGGGAGGGTGTCATCTTAGCACTTCGTTTGTCTTATCATCGCCGAAAATAGTCGAGGGATCACATTGGTGCCTGAACTTGAATCTGGAGGACCAATATAGGTAATTTTGAATTTCGGGGACCAAAATGAGTAATCGCGTGAATCTCAGGGACCAAAATGGGAATTTAGTCGGAGAAAAAGTTTGTGTCTATTTAAGTTGTGTGTATAATGATACAATATAGAAGGATATTTATAGGTGTTTAGAAAATCGAAATAATAAAGACATAATATTCTATAATAAATATTCGAATATGTTAAATAATTCTAATAAAAGTTAATTGATTATAATATATTCTAACAGTAATATAATATGTTCTATCAGTGATATTGAACTAAGAAAAAGAAAAAGAGGAGGAAGAGGAACTAATAGTGATATTGAACTAACTGTGATATAAATCCAATCAAAAAATAGAAAGAGAAGGAGAAAAAAAAATAAAAAAAAAAAAGACAAGAAAGAGAAAGTGGAAAAAGCAGGTGATGATCATGATAATCATGATAATAATAATAATAATAGAAGAAGAAGAGGAAGAGGAGGAAAAAAAAGATGAGAATAGAAATAAGAATAATGTAAACATAATGTGCGTATATAAATTTGAGTTGGTTAAACTTAGTTAAAAAATTGTTAGATTAGCTAATATTTTTGTTTTATAAATACTTCTAATTTCTCATCTGATTTTATTTGTTTTTTTTATATTATTTTTAAAATTTGTGAATGAAAAAAAAAAGTATATAGACATCTCTTTGGATAAGCATGGTATCTGCCGGAATTTTATATAATTATTAAATTATAATTATTTTTATTGATATAATATTACGATAATATATTTATCTAATACTGTTTTATATTAAAATATTACGATAATACATTTATCTAATACTGTTTTATATTAAAAAATGTATATATATAATCAATTGTTTTTTCATTGAAAATACCTACAAATCAGCAAAATAAAATTAGTTGGCAACAAATATCCCAATTATTGAGGGGAGAAAAGTTAACAAATGTATGTATGTTCTTAGAAGCTTGCATCGTTCCATCTGATTTCCACCAACTCGTTTGAGTGACATTTGACCTTCTTTAGTAATATTATTTGGGTTTCGGAAAATTCAAAGCTAATGGTGTGGCATCTTTGAAACTATATATATATCCTTTGTTTCTGTGTTATCTTATGAACTATGAAGAATTTGGCATCCCAGCCATCAATTCCAGTGCACAAGCTAAGTAAGGAGCAATTTACAAAGCATCAAATAAAACAAATTAATGAAATAATCTACAAAACATTATTTGTGCACTAATTAAAATAAAAGGAAAAAAGCGACAGCGATATTATAATTACACAAATTAAACGATGTTTTGCACAATTCAATCTTTTTCCCTTTCTTGTAATCTTGTTCCACTTTTATATTGTTGTGATACATAACGCATCAATCCTTTTCAATGGTTGTACTTGTATCTTCATTATAATAATCCGTAAAAAAAAAAAATTAATTATTTTGTTAGTATTTATAATTTTATTTAATTTTAATTAAATTTTTATATTTTTTTAATTAAATTTTTATATTATTTTTAATTTTATAATTAGATCCTCTTTATATCAAAAATATTAAAATTAATCGAATATTTATCTCAAAAATATATGGTTAATTAAATATTTAGATAGGTTTTTAATTGTAGATATCTTCAATTTGAAAAAAAATAGTAAGTTAATTATAACATTTTTATATTAAAAATGACTTAATTATACTATTAAAAGTAATGTAAGGATCTAATTAAAAAAAATATAGAGATCTAATTAAAAATTTGATAAACTATAAAAATCAATATAGTAATTAAATCAAAAAATTTATGGCTTTAATTTCTAATGTTTGGATTAAATTATATGGTGATATTGAGTCATTTTTTTTAATTGTAAAAGCATATTGATAGTCTCTACTCGTGTTCTAATTAACTTGTCAAAGAAATTTAATAACCAAATTTAATTAAGTTAGTCCAATAACTTAAGAATTGATATCTAAAAATTTTGGTTGAAGAGAAAGAAAAAAAAAACATAAAAAAAGACTTAATTAAATTTAATTACAAAAATAATTTCTTCGCTTAGTATTTTTTTAAATCTTAATTTCGTCCTAACATGTTTTTTTATTCTATTTTAACTTTTTAGTCAAAAAATTTTTTCTCAAAAAGTATCATTTCTTCCGTTATCATCTTCTAAATAATGACAATAATTATAATTATAATAGTCATACTAATATGGGTAAATTACTAATTTGGTCCCCTACGTTTGGGGTGAATTCTATTTTAGTTTCTAACATTTAAAGTGTTCTATTTAAATTCAAAAAAGTTTTAATTTGCATCAATCAGGTCCTGCCCTTAAGTGGGTGTGAAATTCTTAACGTCGTATCCGACGTTGCAAGGAAGAGGAGACAAGGGTTAATAAACGTGTAATCCTTCCCGCCTTTAGACATAACGCATGCTTACCCTGACTCTTCTTCTTCTTCTTCTTGTGAAGCACGAAACGATAACAAAAACAAACCCTTGCTTTTCGGAAGAAGATCGTATCAGGTATTCTGTTATCAAATCTCTTCAACCCATTTGATTTTCATCTTAATGCATGTTGAGAGGATATAAGTGGAGAGACCTCCTGTGGAGAGACCTCCTGAATTTCAATTAAAGACACCAATTCTTGGTAAGGACATGAGACCACGATTTGAGAGGATTTATATTTGCTTGGATGCTTGCAAACGGAGTTTCATGGTGTGCAGACCCATGATCGGCCTTGATGGATGCTTCATCAAGACTCCATATAGGGGTCAACTTCTAACAGCCACTGAATGGGACTCCAACGATCAAATTTTGCCAACTGTCTATGCTGTTGTTGAAGCAGAGACAAAAGACTCGTAGAGATGGTTTTTGTTGAATCTGTGTGACGATTTGGGAGTTGATAAGATCAAGTGGTGTACATTCATGAGCGACCAACAAAAGGTAACTCTCAATCTAAGCAGTACTCACCTAAACTTGTCTAATTAATTCTGTCTTTAATTCATGTTGTGCTGTTATTGACTGGTGCTTTTTTTATATTCTGCTTCCAAGGAATTGATCCCTATCTTTGATGAGTTGCTGCCTGCCATAGATCACAGGTTTTGTATTAGGCACTTATATAGCAATTTCAGAAAAAGGTTCCTAGGTGTTTAGCTAAAAATGATGATGTGAAAGGCTACAAAGGCAACATATGTCCAGGAGTGGGAGAAAATGATGAAGAAGATTCAGCTGGTTGATCAAGGAGCTTATAATCATCTCATGAAGATCCCTGCCAAGTATTGGAGCAAGTCCAGGTTTAATTAATTTCTTAGAATTGATACACTTGTAAACAACACGTGTGAGTGTTTTAACTCTATTATTATAGAGGCTAGAGAGAAACCTATTGTGTCTATGTTAGAAGATATTAGGGTTTATCTAATGAATAGGTGGACTGACAATAGACAAAGTATAGTTACATATGCTGGAGAAATTTTGCCAAAAATAAACAAGAAAATTGAAAGAGAGTTTGATAAGGGTGGGGAGTGGTTGGCCATATATGCGGGTAGGGACAAGTATGAGGTGTCTAGCAGTCAAGGTAATAGAGGCAAATTTGTTGTGGACTTAAATTTACATGAGTGCTCCTGTAGAAAGTTTCAACTAACAGGTTACCCTTGTGAGCATGCCATGAGTTGCATTAGGAAAATGTGTTTGGATGTTAAGAACTATGTGAACAAATGCTATAGGAAAGAGATCTACGTGGATTGCTATCAACATGTAATTTACCCAGTGAATGGACCAAATTTCTGAGCCCGGATTGAGAATGATGATGTGCTGCCATCAGTGTTTAGGAAACCAATAGAGCGCCCAAAACTAAGTAGGAACAAGACTGGTGATGAGCCACGCAACAATGGACCACTGGTTAAATTATCCAGGGATGGACAACAACAAAAATGTTTCTATTGTTTTGCACTTGGTCACAACAAAAGAACTTGTCCTAGAAAACGTAAGGTGGAGGCCTCAACAAAAAAAGTAAAGTTGTTGTTGTCAATTTGAACACAATTCCTTATATGTGATTGTTGTTATTGTCTGATGAACCCAATTTGTTAAACCCAATCTCTTGATGTCACTGTTTGTTGTTATTGTTTATAGCATAATGCAGCTTCACAAGTCAAGAAAGGTGCTGGCACATTTAGGATTCCAAACCCCAGCAAGATTCCAGCCAAGATGACAACAAAATCAGCAACAAAATTTCAGCCAAAGAGAAAGAGCAATACGCAAGTTGGAGGGAGCCAAGAGTCACAAACATCCTCCAAGAGAGCTAGATGCAGCAGCAACGCTAGTCAACCCCAGCCATCGACAGCAACAGTCATGCTAGCCTATCAAGGAGGACCCTGAAGTTCATGGCAAAAATACCACCTAGGGCCTGAAAAGCATTGGAATGAAGAACATAGTTGATTTTAGTGTTTACCTTCTGTTTTGTGATGAATGTGGCAATGACCAAGGGCTGATATCCCTGTGATACTTTAGACAGCCTACTTTAAGACTACTAGTTTTATGTTGATCTCTTTTGTGTTGTTATCTTTTCATGGTTATATTTAAAGCTTGTTTGGATATTGTAATGGTTAACAGAAGCTACTTTAAGCCTTTTTCATTATCTAATGATTTAAATGAATTTTCAGCAGCATAGTTATGTCAATTGGCAAATTAAGTCTTCTATTTATTGGTAGATCAAACTGAATTAAACTTTTACAGGGCCAAATAATGTATGTCAAAATACAGGAACTCATAGCTTTTTATTTCACTCAAAAACTTGATAATGTTTACAGCAAATGCCTTTACACATACAACTTTCAAAAAGTTTCAACTAACACATCACTGTCATCACCCTAACTGTATGTCAATTTTTTCAATCCCCTAAACACTTGACATTCCCTCCAAACTAAGGACAACAACAGCAAAGCAAACAAACATAACTCTAACCCCCTAACCTCAATTAAGTCGATCATATAGCAGCAGCCCAGCCGTTGTCCATCCAAAAATTCCAACAGCAAGTGCCAGTGCAAATTTCTTTTCAGCTTTCTACAGCTCTTGTTTCAATGAACTTGCTTTGTTCTTCAGTCTTTGAATTTGTGGATCTTGCCCTTCAGGCTCTGCCCAAGCAAAATAATCGCATCCTTCTCCTATCTGTTCTCAACCAAACTAAAATGAAGACACCAAACAGTTCAGATCCTCCAAACACTAACATCCAACGCTATTTTGAAACAAGAGACAGAAAAGAGGAGACTCACCTGATAGTTGACGCAGCCCCAGAATCTACTTCCTGGGTTCTCCGTTGTAGATGATGTCTGCAATACTGGTCTCTCTCCACAAAAATACGTCCTCCTTCTTCCACGACTCTTGGTGTTGCTACGCGAACCTTGGGAAGACGACTGAGGAGTCATTCTCAGCAGACGAAGAACATCAATTTTGGGAATTATAGTTTACTTATTGGATCGGATTTTCTTTCTCTTTTTTTTCGTGCTTCCAACTGTTAACTGTCGCTACTCTACCCAGTTTGCCACGTCGAACACGACGTTAAGAATTTCACACCCACTTAACGGCAGGACCTAATTGATGCAAATCAAAACTTTTTTGGATTTAAATAGAATACTTTAAACGTTGGAGACTAAAACAGAATTCATCCCAAACATAAGAGATCAAATTAGTACTTTACCCTAATAATATTTATAGTAATTCAAAAATAAAAGTGAGAGAAGAATAGAAAAAGACAATAATAGAAAAAATAACACTTTTTTTTTACCAAAAATAAATGATCGTTCATAATAACTTATCGTGAAGTGTGATGGATAAAGAATTAAAGATTTAACATTCAATTTGGCTTCTAAATTTTTATGAGTTTAATTCAAATTTCAAAATTTTAATGGAGATATTTTTTTTTTAATTTAACTTTATAATTCAATTCGTTCTCTCAAATTTTAATAAACTTATTATAATTTATGTTGCAAACTTAACGTCGTAACTCAATTTGGTTCCGCGAAACTGATTTTAATAGCATAATGTTGAGAGCCACAAGTTTTTATTCGAATAATAATATTTAAGTAGAAGAAACCGATGAGGTTATTAATTAATTAATGGCCAGCACCTTCTTGCAATTTCCACAAGTCATTTCCTCAAAATGCAAGGATGAACATTCCAACCCGAAACCTAAAAAGTGCATGCTTGTGTTTGATTTCCCATTATTATAAGGAAAAACATGTTTAGTTTTGATCATTAATTAATTATATTTAACTGAAATAATCCAACCACAAATTGGATTAATAAGCATGCATGTATCTATAAATTAGGATCAATGATTAATCTTATTGGCTTCAAAAGATTTTCAAGAGGAAAAGTGTGGTTTGAATTACAAAGATCGGTGGAGAGAATTGTCTTGTGTTTCAATTTTGGAAATTCTAGGAATTAGAGTTATGTCTTATGCAACCCTTGTTTAACAAAAATAGAGTAGTGGTGGGTTTGGATTAGACACAAGTAATTGTCATATATCTAGCCAAAACCACATGGGATAATCCCAAATTATGGATGAATTATGTGAAACACCAAATTAATTATGGGGTTTGGTATTTATGGCACTATACCAATTTAATTTGCCCAAATGATTTATTTATTATATAAAGGAAATATAAAAGAAGTTTGATTAACATTTTTTTTTCTAAAATGTCTTTCATTTTATAAATACGTATAATAATAACAAATATGAGATTAGTTGAAATAGTAAATATTTAATATTATAATTAAGACATTTTTTATTCAAATATTTAAAATAATTGTATGCTAATATTTATTAATACACTGGTACGTAATATAATAAGAGAAATGTTTGATTATAAATTTATTCTGTAAAAAACTTGTTTAACTCACATTTTTTAGAATTTTATTACTATAAAAAAAACATTTGAATCGATAATAATGAATGAAATCTGAGTCTATGTAATATCTAATGTAAAATATATTCAACTAATTAATATATATAACCCATTTATATATTTTGATGGAAATTCATGTATAATTGTCATTATATGAAGTTGGCATTTAAAAAATTGTTAAATAATTTAATAAATTTAATTAAATCACCATCTAACAATTATTAACTATCAACTTCACATAAAAATAACTTTACATGAGTTTTCGGTATATATTTTGTAGCAGCCCACTATTTTGTACCGATCAATATCTCATGTGTGTTCTCCTTCGTTTTTATTAGAGAGGCGAGGTTCAAGATATATCTCTCTTCTTTTTTTTCTTTAAGGATTATTTGAATTCTAGGTCACATTCCACTTGAATATGTTTGTTTTCATTTACCTACTTTTCCTTCTTTCCCTATCCAAAACCTCCTCTATCACTAACCAAATCAGATACTCTTATTACTAGTCAACTTTCTTATAACGAACTTCGATCAAATAACTAAATTACTATATATATATATATATATATATATGTTAGAATTTGGTTGAATTAGTCCCACATTACTTAGGATAACAAATGGAGTGAGTGGTCTAGGCTATAAATATGAGGCTAAGTTCTTCATATTTTTTGCACCAGTCAAAAACACTTAAAGTTTGTATCTAATTTTTCTTTTCCTCTATACCTTTTGATTAGAGAGTGTTGTGAGGTGTAGTTAAATATTTGCTTTGAGAGTGTGGATGTATTGGGGTACCGGTGTTAGAGAGAAAGAAGTCTATGTGTTGTAACAATTTTTACATAGTGATATTCTCTGGTTGTCATTTGGCAACGCCCGTAGTTTTTTCTCCGGTAATTGGAGTTTCCACGTTAAATTTTTGTGTTGTGATTATATCTATTTTATCTCTCTATGAAAGGTATTTTCTCAAGGAAAAATAGTGTATTATTCCTAACAATATAGAGTATCTCTTAAAAAAGATAAAAAAAATTAAAGAAAAATAGTATATGTATATAGTACCTTGTTCAAGAGGTAAATTAGTAACAAACTAACAATGGTATTTGGATACTATCTGGATTAAGGAAGTAAAGAAGAAAATTAATGGTTAAATTTAATTTTAATATATTAATAATATAAAAAATTTTACACAGTCATTATTTAATTAAATTTACGTGTTAATAACTTTTGAAATAATAAGTTATATTTTTTTAAAAAGATGTGACAATATATAATTAAATATATTTGTAATTTTTTTTATATTATCGGTACATAAAATTAAATTCTAAATGTTTAATTTATTTTCTGATAAAATATTAAATTAAATCCTTGGAAGAGTCCTTGGAAATTTTGGGAAGGTGTATCCGTTTGGATAAATTTATCCGAAAAGCATTTTAAGATTAGAAAAAATTATTATCATAATAAAAGCAATAAACAAAATATAATTAAACATTCACTAATTTATTGCTGAGAAAAGGATGACATACAAGAAATTTTTTTTTTATTTTAGAAAAATGTCATAGATGAAACTTTAGTTAATTATAACATGTAAAGCATGCATGGTTGAAGCAGTATGTTAATGTGAAATTAAATCATTGCTTACGCCATAGAACACTTTCTCTTAATCATGCTGAAATTAAGGAGTTACTATGAATAATTATGATCTCCCTATAGATTGAATCGTCCTCCTACACCCTATCCTATGACAATAATACTGTTGATCATCTTGTCAATAAAAATTGCTTTATGTTTAATTTATAATAATATTTTGATTTTATTTTGATGTGTGCGGTACCTTTTTTAAGAAAAAATTCAATCATTTCAGCCCACATCAGTGTTTACTGTTTTAAAAAAAAATTAAACAAGGACATTCATATACAATATAAGCAAAAAATGAGAAAAATTAAATATTGTGAGGCCTATATAAAAAAATATAGGCGTTAAATGAGTCATTGATAAGGCTGTAAGTGACTCGAGTTAGACCAAGTTTAAACTCAACTCGTAAAAATTAAGCTTAGTCCATAATTCGACTCATTAACAATAATCGAGTCTATTTTGTAAGCTTAAATTCGGCTCAACGAAAGTTCACGAGTAGTTGGCTGAAATAATAGAAACAGAATCTATGATTCTAAATTAACAAATTATAACTTATATATATTAAAAAATATTAAAAAGATAAATGTTATATATTTTTTATCTATCAATTATAAATTTTTTATTTATATCCTACATTAAAATTATATATAAAAAATGACTATAAAATTTTAAATAATTAAATATATATATATACATTAAATTATTAATATCCATATTCTATATATATTTAATCTATACTTTTAATATTATATATAATCAAGTCAGCTCACGAGCTAATAAGCTGAGTTTATCCAAGCTCAAGTTCGACTCATTTAATTTATGAGCTTAATTCCATGCTCAAACTTAGTTTACCAGTTTACGAGTTTAACTTATCGAACTATTAACGAATCGAGTTTGAGCTGGCTTATGAGTTAACTTAACTCACTTCCAACCCAAGTTATTAATATAAAAATATTAAAATATAAAATATAATTATAAATTAAAAATAAATTAAATAATACATATATTTATTCATAAATATATAGTCATTAATTTTTTTTCTATGCATGTAGCTATTTTTAAATAGCCAATTTCGTCCTTAAAAAATTATTAATATAATATTTGATGGCACTATGCGAATCAAAAATAAATATGTCAATGACGTCCTAACGTTCTTGAAGTGACCATCTTTTTGTTTTGTCCAACAAAAAATGATTAAGATAATTAGACAAGTGGTTTGAGTAAACTTACGAACCTTCAATGTAGTCAATTATGAGCAAAGAAAAACTAAGAATTAAAGGAATATTCTATTTGAAGGAATTGAAGTAAGGACCAAGGTCGCTTCTATCTCATTTTCTAATCATCACATCATTACAAAATTATTGCTCATGAATTTTTTTGATTAAGAACAATGTTATATAAAATCTTCTTGTTTTGGTATAAACTATGAGAATCTAAAATCTATTGGATTATAACTAATCTTCTTAGTAAAAAAAGTCAAGACGATAGTCAACAAATAACATAGTAAAGAATAATGGAGATAGTACTAATATGAGACTAATGACAATAGTTAAGTAATTAAATTGAACATATAATTCAAATAAAGAATAATGTTGCAATAAGAATATAATAGGTTATTAGTAGTAATTAACCGAAATAAAATGAAGACTCACATACATAAAAAAAATAGATTACTGTATATATAAGATGAGATTCGAACCTCCAACACTTATTCAAAAGAACTAGTGAGCTATCAATGAAGATAATTGCGCAAGTTTGCACCTCAAAAAAATTATATATATATATATATATATATATATATATAAAAGTAGTTTGTTTTTCAACCAACCCACTTTGCTTAATTGGCTTGACGCCTTCACCATCTTTATAGAACGATCGAAGAGATTGTTTCCAAATTTTCAGCTCACAAGTTTCAACAACTTTGACCTGTTTGAGTTATAATCTGAGTTGAAGTACCCAAAATTCAACCAATTATAGACATGGTGCTTGTGTCCTCTGAAGGGTTGACACTTCCAGATTATTATAGTAGTACTGTGTGTACTTAATTTTAATAAAAAATAAAGATTATGCCGCAAATTTAGCTGAATTATCGCATTAAGTTTTGGCGCTTAACTTTGACCTGTATTCTTCATTCAGCATGAGTGGGAGTGTAGGGCTTACTTGTATTTATTAGAACTCATCATTATTTTATTCTTTGTTTTCTTTCCTCTTTTTAACAATTATGATTGATAAAATAACAATTCAAATTAAAGTAACGTGATTTAATTGGCAATATTTAAATGAGTCCTTACTGAACACAATAGTTACAAAAATGAAGAGCTTTAATTGTAACTAAGCCATTCTTTTTGTGAGGTTCTTGTTTGTTTGGTGTTTAGTTTCTTTGCACCAAGTGAATTTTTTTGTCATTTTTTGTGAATGGCTAAAATTTAAAAAATAAAAAGAAAAAGTTAAGGGATCAACTTTTGTTTTATTTTTTTTTATAGATCTTTTAAATAGTTTTTTTCTATAAAAATTTAGATTAAATGTACAAATCTTTTGTTTGATTTAAAAACTGTCGCTACTTATAAAAAAGAAAGAACTTTTTTTTAATTATTTAATCATATTTTAAAATATTTTAAGAGATTTTTGTTATCTTGATCTTTTAAAAATGTTTTTATGAGCTTTTAAAAATTTTTTTTTGGAACTCCGCCTATGTTACACTTGCGGTACATAGCCGGTCCCAAGCCCGGATAAAGGAGGAGGGTTGTGTTAGGTCTTCGGCAACCAACATAAAAATATAGCCGAACCCCCATGACATGAATCAAAGACATTATTGCGTTAAAGCTAGGTCGTTGCCCGGAAGCAACGCGTCGTATGGCTCGAGTACGGTGGCAAAGCAAGAGCCGCTGCATCGGTGCCCGGATGTAGTGTTAAATGAGCAAGGGTTCTCGCGTTTTCGTGAACGGACGAGGGTAAATAAGCTAGTTCACAAAGTAAAAGGTAAAGGTCGAAGCGATAGAAGGTTGAGATTTGGAACATGGAACATAGGCACTCTAACAGGAAAGTCCATGGAGGTGGTGGACACCATGACAAGGAGGAAGATTAACATTATGTGCCTACAAGAAACGAAATGGGTTGGTGCAAAGGCTAGGGAGTTGGATACTTCTGGTTTCAAACTTTGGTATACAGGAAAGGTGAAGAATAGGAATGGGGTTGGAATAATTGTGGATAAGCAGTGGAAGAGGGACGTAGTGGATGTCAAGAGAGTGGAAAATCGGATCATCTCTATCAAACTTGTGGTGGAGGGAGGTGCATTCCATGTGATTAGCGCCTATGCACCGCAAGTGGGTTCGGACGAACAACAAAAGATAAGGTTTTGGGAGGATCTAGAGAGTTTGGTTCAAGGCATACCTTTGGGAGATAAGATTTTCTTAGGAGGAGATTTAAATGGCCATGTTGGGAGAGAAGTGACTGGATATGGGAGTATTCACGGAGGCCATGGTTTCGGGGTGATCAATGCCGAGGGTAAAACTATTTTGGACTTTTCTTCAACCTTTGATCTTCTCATCGCAAATACATGTTTTAAAAAGAGAGACGAACATCTTATAACCTATAAGAGTGGCATGACAAGCTCTCAAATCGACTTCTTCTTGTTGAGGAGAGTCGACCGAAAATTTTGCATTAACTGTAAAATTATTCCGGGAGAGAGTTTGACAACACAACATAGGGTGCTCGTCATGAATTTTCGCGTTGAGCAAAAGTTGAGGAAAAGACATTATACGAAGAACCCAAGGACGAGGTGGTGGAGGATGAAAGGTGAGGAACAAAGAAACTTCCTAAGACGGGTAGGAGAAGAGGCAAAGTGGAATGGGAACGGAAGCGCGGAAGAGATGTGGAGGGAGATGGCAGAAGTTATTAGAAGAACAGCAAAAGAAAGTTTTGGTGAATCTAAAGGAATCGGACCAAGAGACAAGGAGTCCTGGTGGTGGAATGCGAGTATACAAGAAAAGATAAAGATAAAAAGGGAATGCTTTAAAAAGTGGTCTTTATGCCGCAATGCAGATAATTGGGAAAAATATAAGGCGGCTAAGAAAGAGACAAAATTGGCTGTAAGTGAAGCAAAAACAAGAGCATATGAGGGTCTCTACCAGTCTTTGGGCACAAAAGAAGGAGAAAAAGGTATATATAGAATCGCAAAGAGTCGGGAAAGAAGAACGAGAGATTTGGATCAGGTTAAGTGCATAAAGGATAAGGATGGAGAGGTGTTGGCTCAAGAGGAGAAGATTAATGAAAGGTGGAAGAGTTACTTCTACGAGTTATTTAATGAGGGACAGAAGACTCTTCCGAGCCTTGGTCGATTATGCACAAGGGAAGAAGATCAAAACTTTGACTACTATCGAAGGATTCGAGACTTCGAGGTAAAAGAGGCTTTAAAGCAGATGAAAAATGGCAGGACAGTAGGACCTGATAATATCCCGATTGAGGTTTGGAAAGGTCTTGGAGAAAAAGGCATCAACTGGTTAACCAAGCTTTTTAATGTGATTTTAAGGTCAAAGAAGATGCCTGATGAGTGGAGAAAGAGCACATTGGTACCTATCTACAAGAATAAAGGAGATATACAAAGTTGCGGAAACTATAGAGGGATTAAGCTTATGAGTCATACTATGAAGTTATGGGAAAGGGTGATAGAACGGAGGTTGAGAAAAGAGACACAAGTAACAGAGAATCAATTTGGATTTATGCCAGGAAGATCTACCACTGAAGCGATATACCTATTAAGAAGGATGATGGAGAGGTATCGTAGTAGTAAAAGGGACCTACATATGGTGTTTATTGATTTGGAAAAAGCGTATGATAGGGTACCAAGGGAGGTCTTATGGAAGGTTTTAGAAAAGAGGAGAGTAAGGATCGCATATATTCGGGCAATTAAAGACATGTATGATGGGGCCACAACTAGTGTGAAGACTCAAGGTGGTGTGACGGAAGAATTCCCTATTGGTATAGGATTACACCAGGGATCATCCTTAAGCCCATACCTTTTCACATTAGTCTTGGAAGTACTCACAGAGCACATCCAAGAGCCTGTGCCATGGTGTATGCTTTTTGCCGATGATATCGTCCTTATGGGAGAGTCAAGGGAAGACCTAAATAAGAAGTTGGAGTTATGGAGAGAAGCTTTAGAAGTGTATGGTCTACGCATAAGCTGTAGCAAGACGGAATATATGAAATGTAAGTTCAGTTTGAGAAGGGAAAACCCCAATATAGAGGTGAAGATTGGAGAAAACATCCTAGAAAAAGTTAAAAGTTTTAAGTATCTTGGGTGCATCATACAGGATAATGGAGAGATTGAACAGGATGTAAATCATAGGATCCAAGCAGGTTGGTCAAAATGGCGGAGTGCATCTGGTTTTATATGCGACAAAAAAGTGCCTTTAAAACTTAAAGGTAAATTTTATCGCACCGCTATAAGACCGGCTATGCTGTATGGTACGGAGTGTTGGGCGGCTAAAGGGGAGCACGAACATAAGCTGAGTGTGGCAGAGATGAAGATGTTGAGATGGTGAGTGGTCATACGCGACTGGATAAAATAAGGAATAAAGATATAAGGGAGAGAGTTGGAGTAGCACCCATTGTGGAAAAGATGGTTGAATCACGTCTCAGGTGGTTTGGACATGTGAGAAGAAGACCGATAGAACATCCAGTCAGGAGGGTGGATGAGATGGAATATGGACAAAGGGCGAAAGGTAGAGGAAGACCTAAGAAGACTATCCATGAGGTGGTCAAACGAGATCTACATGTAAACGGTCTCTCTGTAGACATGATACATGACAGAGCACAATGGCATCGTTTGATTCATGTATCCGACCCCACTTAGTGAGACAAGGCTTTGTTGTTGTTGTTGTTGTTGTTGTTGAGCTTTTAAATTTTTTGGAACATTTTATGTAGCGTATTCTTTAAGAATAGAACCAATTGTTTTTTTTTTTTCATTATTGATAAAAGAGTTACTGCATGACAAAATTTGACTCCACCAATCCAAATTTGTTGGAACCGAGTGTTTTGTTGGTGGTGATTTTTGTTTTTGTTTTTTTTTTTTTATAGTCGAAGATATGTTGTAGTTGGGTGGATATATATAGATAGTCGAACATGAGAGCCCAAGAGGACGATCCTGGTGAAAATATGGGCCCAGCCCTAATGCTCTTTTCAGTGTATGGGTCGGGTCTCCTTGATCCAGATGGATCATTTGTTCGGTTCGCGTCAGTCTTCTGGCCCAAGCCCAAGTAAAAAAAAAAGTAGACTTTATATTTTATACTTTGGTGCTATGCATTCGTGATTGTGTGGCGATGACAATTGGCAATTGGCAACTAGCAACGGCCAACTGCTTTTGTATTTTATATATCCATAATGTTAGAAAGAGAAAAAAAAAAGTCTTATTTAATATTTATTAATTACGATAGCTATTAATGAATATTAAATAAAATAAGTTTTTATTAAATTTGGTTAAATTTTTTATTTTCCAAACATTTACGGTTATAGATTAGAGCATGAGACTTTTTTTTCCCATGTTATTCTACTTCAGAGAGCTAACAGAATTCAGTTAGAGAAATTTCCAGTTTTGGTAGTTAGTTAAAGCCAGCTGTGTTAGAAGTTAGAAGTTACTAGAAGATTAGTTGTAACTTCGTTCCAGCTTTGTATAAAGTTCGTTCTCCGTTTCACTTCTCTGCCAAGTAGTAGAGCTTTTAATTTCCTCATTCATTTTCTCTTCATCTCTTTCCTCTTTCTAGTTCTTCACCCTCTTCACTTGATCCTTCACAATAGAGATTGATGATGAGAGCGGATTCCATTTGCACCATGAATTTTCACACATACCATTGATCCTATTAGTGTAAGATAATTTTGTAGTGCCGTAAAATGTTAATTCATGAATTGAGTTGAGGTCTTTATTTAGAACTCATGAGTTTTTTGTGTAACTTCTTAGGTATATATAGTTTTAATGTTCACCTAATTCTTTATTAGTTAATTCTATCATATAATATTTTGGTATAGTTTTCTATAGAGTCTCTGGTAGTGCAAAATACTTTTATCCTTAGAAAGCAAAAAAATTTAAGCATGCATGACATAAGTAATTGTCTAAAAATAAAAGGTTGATAATAAGTTTTTGGTATTGTGAAGAGTTATTCAATTCCTAAAGAGGTCAATGCGGGTGTCTCCAAGCCTAAGAGAGTAGGTGGCTTTCTTGTACTCAGCCCAAGTGAATGCCCTAAACAGAAGGGAGGGCCTCTCTGGTGTAACCATCTCCGGCGGAGCAACGATACACGCATTGAGTGGCGGAGCCCCAAAATATGCTATTGACATTCTTGCCTTCTCTGAGTTTGTCACCGCCCTGTGCCGGACACTCACAAATCTTCCATTTGTCATAACCTGATGGTACACAAACATTTTTCTTCTTAATTAATAATATATGTGAATTCACGTGATGTTTTATGTAACATAAGACGTACATACATAAGTAACATGTTTCTTTTATTTTTCCTTAAAGATGTTGTACATGGTGGGTAACATGTTATGTCTATCTGGCTCTCTCTTATCATATATATGAAGCATTGATAGATACCTGTAATAAATCACCGACGTTAACAGAGAAAGCTTTGGGGTCAGGAAGGACTGGGATCCACAGACCATGTTGGAGGGAAATTTGGAGGCCAGAAACAGGGTTGGATCTGAGAAGGGTTATGATCTGAGGGTCAGAATGGTCCCCAAAGGCAAGAGAAGGTGGAAGTGGGGGGTAGTGATTGAATCTGAGGAGTGAGTCGCTATCAGGGTGGTTGATGAAGGTTGTGAAGATGGAAGTGTTGGGGACCCCCAAACCCTCTGCCATCAGCTCCAATATCTCACATGCTAACTCCTCCACTGCATCTCTGTATGCACTCACCACCCTATACCTGCACCATCATTCCAATACTCTATTCACTATCAGTTGCATTCAAACAGGTAAAAGTGTTTCTCAATTTCTGACATCCAATCCCACCTCTTAGGACTACCCTTTAGTTTTCATATATAGCCCCATGTGCTATTCTGCTGCTTTTTATCTATCATCAACGGATACTCATGTAGATATACTACATAATATGATATGGGACACGCCAACATATAAATTTTAAAATTTTATAAGATATAGAGACACAGGGTATATATATATATATATATATAATATAAAGTAATTTTAGATAAATTATAATAATATTTTGATATTTTATTGATATTTGATATTTTTTTAATTATTAAAAGTATTTAAAAGATTTTTTATTTTAATAGTAATAATAATATATATTATTTTTAAACTCATTTCAAAAATATATGTTAAGTATAAGATTGGACACGTTTACACGTGATAGTATTTAGGTGTGTCTAAGTATGTTTAAAATTTTTTTTATTTTTTATTAAAACACAACTCAACACGGCAGACATGCATATCGGATAAGTGTCGTGTCTGAAATGTATCCAACACATGGATACAGAACTTAACAAAGTATCTGTGCTTCATAAGTTTTTATAATCTCACGTGTACTCTAATTCAATTCTACTCATACAAGATTGTAATTAATTAGATCATAACATATATATATTTACTGGTTTAATTATTCTATTAATCTTTATTATTTTACTAAATTTGTAATTAAGTTTTTATATTATTTTTTTAAGTTAGATAACTTAGGTCTTTATACTATTTTTAATTTTGTAATTAAATTATTTTGTGTTAAAAATGTTAAAATTAACAAAATATTCTTTTTAAAAAACATGTGATCAAATATCTAATTAAATTCTTGATTACAAATATCTTCAATTTGCAGATACATATTTCGTTAACTCTAGTATATTTTACATTGACAAGAATTTAATTACAAAATTAAAAATAATAATGTAAAAATTTAATTAAAAATAAAATAAAATATAAAGACCAAATTATAAATTTGTTAAAATTATAAGAATTAATAATATATATACTAGTTAAAATACATCTTGGCTTATGTGTGAGAACAAAAAAATTAAAATATATATGCTATATGCTGATGAACTGAAATTTTATGTTTATTTCGAATTTCATATTTTATGATGATGTTTATGCTTGATTTTCCATTAAATATATATGGAAAAATATAGACATAATTTGTATCATCCATCAATTGAAAGAAATGTATTATATTATATATGGTACACATAAAATTTCTCTCTCTAAGGGTGAAAAATATTTGATAGACTAATTCTGACTATGTTTTTAATTACAATAAAATTATTAAACTAGAATTTTTGGATAACTATATTTGAAATATTAGAAGTTCTTCAAACATATATAGGATTATGATATGCAAATAATTATCGCCTAGTTAATTTAAAGATGCAAAACAAGCAAGGGTTACCTATAGCATAACGGATATTCCAAAGATAATGGATAAATTACGCGTCCACACAATTGGATGTACAAATACTTAGATATTTCAAAAATAAAAGTAACTTAATAAGTAATAACTGATTTTAAATTATCCGTTTAGTGATTTATCATAGAATAGAGTATAACTTTTACTTTAAGACTAATGTATATTCACAAAATAATAAATTTAAAAATAAATCGTATTGTTAGGTGTGTTCGCAACAACATATTTTAATAATTGATTTGTTTGTAACGAATTAAATTGAAAATGAATTATTGTATTTGGAGCAATTATGTAAGATAATAGGAATTAATTTGATTTACATATTTATATAATAATTTGATTTTATATTTTTATCTTTTATTTATTATACAATATTCCAATATATATCACCAAGAACCACCACCATCATCACCAATAGACTACCATCTCTTTCATCTCCAAACCCTTTTATATTTATACATAGAGGGTAAATGACTTTTTCATATGTTTAACATGTCAAATTATTTTAATTTCAATCAAATTCTATAAAAAATAAAAATATTTGAGAGAAGTGTTAAAATAAATACATAGGATTTACACATTAATGATCAATCCATATTTTTTTTATCCATTTCAAATAAAGAATTTGATTTTAGAATCTAATCATCCTAATTTTATTGTGTTCTAAACACACTCATAAGATCATTAATTACAATAGTGTTACATAGTGGGAGAAGCAACTAATGTCATTAATTATTGATAGATATATAATTATTTATATTTTTATCTATTAACTCACACTTTTAAAATAAGTAATTCTATGATATGATATTAAAATTTTTATATTAAATAAATTTTATAATTTAATTTTTTGTATAAAAATTTTAAGTATAAAACAAATAAAAAAAAGTCTTATGCATAATTCACACTTTTTAAAACTCAAAATTTCTTAGATAAAAAAATATATTAAATATATAATCAATCATATATCTTAATTATGAATTTAAATTTATGAAATAAATAGTTTTATGATAATTTTTAATATTACAACAAAAATTATTTTTAATAAAAAATTTTAGTGACAATAATATAATAGTCACTATATATCTTATTTAATTTATGTTTTTACAGTATTTATATATTTGTCGTTAGTAATTATATATTTTTTGTGGTCATTAAAAAATATTTTTATCGATAATTATATAGTTGTTGCTAAAATATTTTAACGACAAAATATAAGATGACTAATATCTAGTCACTAGTAAATATATTAATAGTTATTTTTATTACAGCTAAAAAAATAAATAACTGTTAAAAATAATTATTTTAGTAGCTAAGAAAAAGAAAATTGGATGATAATAGAAAGAAGGAAGGACCACTTCACTAAGAGATACATGCATAGAGCAAGCTGTACAAGTGCTGTTGTGTAAAGAAAGAAAGAATGGTTCCATCACTCAGAATGAATGGCATTGCATTGGAACCTTCAACACTACATTCTCTCTCCCTTACTTGTTGCTCTCTTACAACTCATACCCAAGGTACGTACCTCCCAACCCAAACCTTATCATTATTCATTGTTTGCATAATTACAACTAGCTTATTATTTATATACCTCCATACACCACAACCTAGCTACTAGAAAAACAATATTAATTATTTGTATCATTTTATGCATATAGTTAAACAATATTTGTAATAAATATAAACAATATTTTTAATCTCCTATTGTTATATTGAAGATTACTTGGTCTACACTATACTACAACTAGCAAAAGAAAGAAAGAAAAAAGTATTTGGAGTATATTATGTATATATAAAAGAGGAGAGTAAATAAAAATACAAAAGAAAAAGTTGTCTATCTAGTTGTTAAATGGAGTTATTTAGAGTTTATAGCTAGGGATTAGAGACAATTTTTTTGGGTATTTTTAATCATAAATTTTAAATTTTAAATTTAAAAAAATAAAAAATAAATTTAATTTATAATAAAAAAATTATCTCATGTTAACTACTTAAAATTTTATTTTGAATAATATTATACATCTAAATCTTTTTATAAATCAAGTTCAATTAAATTAAACAATAAGACTCAGAATAATACTATTCACAATTAATTTTTGTTATGTTTAATCAATTTAATTAAAATTAGTTAATAAAAAGACTTGGATATGTAACATTATTTTTTTATTTTTTATTCTTCTTTTGAAAATTGATAAAAGTGATCCAACCTATTTTTAACCTAAAACGAAAAACAATAATCTCACCTCTTCAAAACACTACAAGATTAATGCAAAAGATATGTCATTCTCCTAAAACAAAAGATTGCGATAATCCAAAGTTAATGGACAACAACATTCTAAATAAAAGAACAAAAAAAAAATGGGTGCACATACCTGAAGTTTGATGGGTCATTGGAGATGGTTGTGGAGATCTTAGAAATATGAGAAGCACTTCCATTTAAAAGGAGGTATTCCACCTCACCAACGTCGCCATTGAGCCCTATGTTCTTGCATCCATAACCTAGCGGAACGCTATCGTAATTGGATGCAAGTTTCGCCTTTTGGGAAGCCGGCTTCGCAAAGAAGTCGAAGCCGGCTTCCTCCATGTTGTCTATTATGTGTTGAGGAATCCGGTGGTTGATGACGTTGAAGAATCCATACTCTTCGCTGGCTTTCACGATCAGCTTTGCAACCGTTGCTCTTTCTTTGGATAAGTCTATGGTGGGAAGGTTGATGGATACAATCTTTTCGGTTTGGATTGAATTGGGTGAAGCTACCACCATTTCTTATATGGAAGTTAGAACACACACAAGGTGTTGAAAGTATGTAGAAGAATTAAAGGGATATAATATGTGTGTTGGTGAATAGTGAATAGGGGACCTTATTATTATATAAAGATGAGAAAAGAAAAATAACAAGATGGATGGAGAGAAAGAGAAAGGTTATTATATGTGTGATGGGATTGATGATGAAGAAGAGCAGGCAAGAAGTGAGGAAATGTGAACAAGAATGATGGTCTATTTATACAGAAACAAACCATCATGGGAGCGAATCTATGCACAAAAAACACCATTTATTATATTATTACAAACACATATTATGCAGGTAAAAAGTTTTTATATATATATAAAATCTGGAATTCTATCACCTAAAATTCTAAAAATCGATCATTGTTAACAAAAAAAAGGATTTAGTATAAGGACAATAAAAAAAATTTACACAAATAAAAAAGACTCTTAAACAAGAAAAAGTATAAATATTGAAGTAATTTTTGACTAATAATAAAATGAATTTAGATTGGTGAAGTAGTTAATTTATTCGTCCACTTAAATAATTAAGGTTGTGTTTGTTTTCGAGAATAAAATAAGACAAGACACTGATGAACAAAGACACAAAATTTTGTGTTCTTGTATTCTATTTGGTAATAAACTAGAATAAATTATGAAAATTTAATTTTTTTTTCATTCAAAAAATTTGAGATGAAAAATATAATAATAAAAAATATAATTATGAAAAATTAACAAGAATAATGAAAGAAAAAATAAAAAATAAGTTGTGTCTTTTGTTAGTGTCTCTGTGTCATTTCTATCAGGATGGACACAAAATACACTAATTCAGTGTCTCTGAATACATTATCTCTATCCATGTCTTCTTTGCCAAATACAATTTTATGTCTTTGTATCTCTGTCTTAGTGTCATGTCTATGTAAACAAACGCAGCCTAAATATTAATAGTTTAAATATAACCTTCGTTTATATATATAATAATTCATTAATAAACAATGGATCCTCGTATAAAATTTAGATCTATAATTAATTAATCATTAACCTATCAATTAGAAGATAATGGAATAAAAAAAATTATCAATGATAATGTCATCATTTGATTAGATGCATGACAACATAATTTTGTTATGCATAATTAAAATTTAAAAACATAGTAATAATAACATTAAAGAAAATTGATTTTTAGTTTAGTTATCAGTTTGAAATGAACTTTCAAATCCATTATTTTCCGTTAATTAGAATTGAATTTGAAAGTAGTGAGCTTTTTTTTAGAGAAAAAAAGGTTGTTTAAAGTCACTTTTATTAGACATAAAATTAGGGTATTTATGTTAAAATTAATTTTACTAAATTAATTCTGATAACAAGTATTAATTTTATTTGGAATCAACTTCATACAAATAGAACCAACCATATACACCACCAAGTCATGTAAATAATATAAGATGGGCACTGAATCAAACTTCGTTAGATAGTAATTCAATTATTAAGAGGAATATTTGTTCATGTAATAAATGACCACATTTTTCAGACATTATTTATGAGAAAAAGTAATTATCCCAAAGGTGGTGAGCGTTAAAAGAAAGAATGTTCACTTTTTGGTACATCACTAGCTACACATATTTTTTTCCCGGCATAAAAGAGTAATTTTTTTTCACTTTTTATCGATTATTTCAATAATAATAAAAAATAGCAGTAACTATTCAAGTAAAGTGTACATATATAGTGAGGATTATGTTATGGTGAAAAGTATTTTTTTAATGAATAATGTAGAATTGTCCTTTTTATAATAAAAAAATATCAATGCAATAATGCAAATTTCTCTTAAAAATTTTAGTTAGAATCTCCACTGTGATTTTTACCCAATTTCATTATTCACCAAAGAAATTTTTCATATAGTGATGTGCATAACATTGTTCTTTATAAAAATATGGTTTTCATTTGCAAAACGTATATATATATATATATATATATATATATATATATATATATATATATATATATAGAGTTCAAAACCTCTTCTAAAATTAATAAAATATAAAAAATTTGTGTGTTTGTCATCACCAAAATTTATTAATCTTCTAGAATTTCAGAACATTTTAATAACTGTTGATTTAAATTTATTTTATTTAATTATTGATATAATGTATAAATGATACTAAAAATGTATGTATATATATATATATATATATATATATATATCATAATTACTTTTATTATATATTATAATATTATTCATTATATAATAAAAATGATTATTACTGTATTTTATAATTACTTTAATTTTTATGGTTTTATAACCTACAAGTTTTTGTTTTAAATTTGAATTTTAAAATATTCATTTTTATTATAATATTTCAAATAATATTTATTATTTATAAATTAAATATCATTTTAATGAAGTTTATTCACTAATATTTTGCTTCATCAACAAAATACACAATAGAATAAAAAATAAAAATATTTTTATATGTTTTAATTTAATCAGACTCGTAAATATGGCATCCGTATGTATATAACGGTATCTAATATTTTGCAAATACGAGATTCATGATGGATCAATACCAAAAACAAAAAAGTGATCAGATTTATGATGGATAAGCATACATAATTTGTTAACTACACCAAATAATGTATAATATCAATTTATTCTAATATAACATCCAAAATAATATAATCAAGTTGGGTTAATTTAGTAATTAGTTCATTAGTCTTCTTAAATAAAATTACGTTTATTTTCAGGAATAGAATATTAAGATAGAAACATAAAAATATAAAATTGTATTTGATAGATAAGATATAAATAGAGATATTATATCTAGAAATATTGAATTAGTGTATTTTGTGTCTATCCTAGTAAAAAAAATACAAAAAGACACTAATAAAAAACACAATTTATTTTTTATCTTTTTTATTATTTTTATTATATTTTTATTATTATATTTTTTTCTCAACTTTTTTTGAATAAAAAAATAAAAATAAATTAGATTTTTATAATTTGTTCTAATTTATTATTAAATAGAATATAAGAATACAAAATTTTATGTTTCTATTCTTTGTGTCATGTTATCATCAGTGTCTTATCATCAATGTCTTATCTTATTCTGTTTTCAGAAACAAACACAACTTAAGTATTGAAAATTTGAATCATGATTTGTACATGCAATAACCATAGCCAATGATAAACCCTTAAACAAAGAAAAAAAAAGTAGCCTATAAATTGAATTAAAGTTGAAACTTGATTGAATTCTTTTCAATACGATAAAAGGCATTATTTAAAAAATGTAAGCTATAGATAGACCCAATATAATTAAAAGTTGGATACATTATTATAAGAATATCCAAACTAATAAATGAAGCTATAAATAAAGCATCTCAATTGTTATCTTTATTATGTTTGCTTTGTTCTTAATCCATTTTTTCACCATCCATCACCCACTAATGAATGCTAATTTGAGGTACGGTCTAACCTTCTTGTTATATATGGTCAATGCAGGTCCAGCACTACAATCCTACGTCTCTATCAAAACTCAAGTACCTATAGAATTCGAAACAATTATTAGGAGTGTGTCTCTTTAAAATAACAATTAAAATTTAAAGTTTAAAAAAAGCTTTTATACATGTAAAATATTTTTTTTTCATTTTGATTTTTTTACCATATTAGTGATAATATAATGAAGAAAGGTGATCAAATTACCCACAAAAATTGTTGGTCTAGAATTTCTTTATTTGTTGTTAGGGGCTACCTTAACATTATTGCTTAGTGGTGGTGTTGTAGCTTCCACTTAGAAATATATTGATAATGATGAAGAAACAAGGATTTGCCATGTGCCTAATACTGAGGAGTACTAGGTGATGATAGTGAAACATGAATATTATATAGGCCCCATGTCGAAGCAATGTTCACACTACTTGCAAAGCTAGATATCCTACTTTGTTTAAGCATTGACCTTTTGGCTCATGTCAACGTATCCACATTTTTATGTTTAGACCAAACAACTACAACTATGGAAGCCACATATATAGCACGTACTCTTCATTCGCTTCATTCTCATCCACTCATTATTACATTTCTTCCACAACAATATTATCAATCTTGTAGGACTAGTATTCGAAAAAGAGTCTTACATTACAAGTTAGTACTTAGGAAAAATAATTATGGGACATTAAACTTTTTTAATACAATAGTTAATTTTTGTAGTAATGGTTTTTTCAAAGTTTTATAACTCGTTAGGTTAGTGTTTTTATTGAGAGCCGACCAATCAAAAAAGGGATTGAGTGAAGTGCGTAGAATGAAACTGTTAAGACACTAACTCTTACAGAGGATTCTATATTATGAGTCTTGTGGGACTAATATTTTGAAGTGAAAAAAAAATTGCACGCCGAAAAACAAAAGATAGAGTTTTACAAGGTTTTGGAGTCTCCTATAATAATAGCTAGTTTTTGTGGTGATAGTTCTTTTGAGTTATAGATTGAATAGAATTTAATTTTAAGTGTAAAATTGTTTTATACATTTATTTAGGAATGGATATATTTATAGTTGAATGGGAGCAAGCTAAATATCCTCAGTAAAATTTGACAAATTACTAAGAAGCATTTAGTAAAAAAAATAAGTGCTCCATTCCCAAAAACAATTTGACCCCACCTTAAACTCTACTCCCAAAAATAATTTGACCCCACCCCAAAATTAAAATCCCTAAGTCCATAACACTCTTCTCCTTCTCTCCATTCTCAATTTTATCTCTTCTTTCCTTCTTTTCCTTGCGTAATTAATGCATAGTTTGACGCTTACATTCTCATATGTCTGCAGTCTATATCACTATCGTAGAATCGTTTACGCTGCTAGCTTGTCATTGTCTCGATGTCTTCTGACTTACTCAGCTCTTCTGGTCACTTGCTTTTTGTTTCTACATTTACTGTCTCCTGCTGGCTCATTGCTAGTTACTTAGTTCATCGCTGGTTTATTATTGCTCCGTCATCGTCTTTTGCGGTCTTGTACTCTTGCCACTCTGTTTGTCCGTCTGTCTCACCACTCCATCGTCTATGTCGCTCTTTGTCTTTGCGTCTGTAACTTTCTCGTAGACTCGCCTATCCACTCTCCAATAAGAATTGATTTTATCAATTTAGAAATAAGAATTTGATGCTGTTTGAAATTCGAATAATTGATTTGAATTAAGATATTGATGTGAAACTGTGAATTTGAATATTTGATGTTGTTTGAATAATTGAATTATTGAATGATTTATGTCTGTGAATATTGATTTAAAATTGAGTTAAGATATTGCATTTTGTTGCTGAAAATTAATTGAATTTTACAATGAATCTTCTTATTGGAATTGTGAATTATTTTTACAGTGAATCTTGTTATTGGAAGATGCTATAAAATGAGGAATAATGTTGTGGGATAGTCATTTTTGAAATTCGATGGTTTGCACCTTGGTAGCTTATTGATTTATTGTCATCGCAGTTGTATTTTGCAATATATCTATATTTTTAGAATTTTTTACTATATATATTCTTAATTTGATGTTATATTATTGTGTATTTTTCTTATTCATTGGTTTATGTTTTGTATTTATAATTTTGTATTCTACTTTTAAATTTGTATGAATTGTAAATTATTTTTATTAATTAATTAACTTAGGTTTATAAATTTATTCTTTAGTAATGGAGAAATATTTCAAAATAACATACATTGTCGTTGGAGATTGGATCCCAAAATAATTCATCGACCTCTTCTAATAAAAGGAGATTTTTAGAATTTAAAGTAGAAAGTCTTATAGTAGATCCAGGACAACGACCAAAGATTTTAAGTTATCATCTGAATGACAGAGATAAAGTTAGATGTGCATATTTGCAAAAAAGTCTTTATCAACCAAGGACTCATGATTTTCTAGAAATTGCTTGTGATTTTTTTTTTCGAAGATTTAATTCTAATTGGTTTGATGACTACGACAACTGGTTAGAGTATAGTATATCAAAAGATGTTATTTTTTTGTCTTTGTTGTTATCTTATGAAATCTGAGAGTGAAGGTAGTGAAGCTTTTGTAACTAATGGCTTTTCAAATTGGAAAAAAAAATGAGAGACTACAAACTTATGTTGGGATTTATCATAGCACTCATAATCGAGTTTGGAGAAAATGTGAAGTACTTATGAGACCAAACAACACATCATTGTTACTATTAAAAAATAATCTGAGCAAGTTAAAAAGAATTATCAAATTCACTTGACAGCAATAATTGATTGTATTAGATTTATTTTGCGACAAGGATTGGTGTGGTAATGATGAGACAGATGATTCTGTTAACCAAAGAAATTTTTTGGAACTTCTAAACTTTCTTGCGCAACATAACGAGGAGATTCGTCGTGCTTTCGAACATGCTCGTGGGAATCTCAAACTAATAGCACTCTCAATCAAAAAAAATATTGCAAAAGCTGCTGCAAGTGAAACGACAAAAGTTATTGTTGATGATCTTGGGGATGAATTATTTGTTGTTTTGATTGATGAAATCCGCACGCAACATTTCTATTAAGGAGCAAATGTCAATTTGCTTAAGGTATGTGAACAAAGAAGGACAAATTAGGGAGCATTTTTTTGGTCTTGTTCATGTTTCTAATATCAGTGTTTTATCTCTAAAATTAGCGTTGGAGTCATTATTAGAAATATATAGTTTAAGTTTATCAAGAGTATGTGGACAAGGATATGATGGTGCAAGTAACATGCAAGGAGAATTTAATAGTTTGAAAACTTTGATATTGAAAAAAAATTTTATGCTTTCTATGTACATTATTTTGCCCACCAACTTTAGTTAGCTCTTGTAATGGTTGCAAAATAATAAGTTGAAATTACTTTATTTTTTAATTTATTAACCAATTTGTGTAATATTGTTGGAACTTTGTGTAAATGAAAAGATATGCTTCGTGATAGTCAGATGATTAAGACAATTGAAGTATTAAAAAGTGGAGAAATTTCTAGTGGACGTGGTTTGAATTAAGAAATAACTTTAAAAGGAACTAGAGATACTAGATGGGGTTCACACTATGGAACTATACCTAGATTAATTTTTTTTATTTTCTTTCGTGGTTAATGTTTTTAAATATATTGAGGAAGATGAAAATAATTCAGAACAAAGAGTTAAAGCATGTCATTTATTGAATGTCATTCAATCCTTTGAATTCATTTTCAACTTGCACTTAATAAAAAATGTTTAATTACTTTGTTAGTCCCTATAGTTTTGCAAAATTTTTAATTAGATCCTTATACTTTTTTTTCTTTTAATTGAGTCCTTGCACCAAATTTTTTTTTAATTGGGTCCCTATACTTTTTTTTGCCTTTTATTTAGGTCTTTGTACCAATTTTTTTTAGTTGGGTTCCTATAAAATTAAGACAATTACTGCCAAGAGGGACCTAATTGAAAAAAAATTTGGTGCAGGAACCTAATTAAAAGGAAAAAAAGTATATGGACCTAATTAAAAATTTTGTGAAACTATATGGACCAATAGAGTAATTAAACCTAAAAAAATATCTTGGGAGTTACTAATGAGTTATCTCAAGTATTACAAAGGAATGATCAAGACATTGTAAATACTATGACATTAGTCAAAGTGTCTAAGCAACGGTTGCAAAATATAAGAGATGATGGTTGGTCTCTTTTACTTAACGAAGTCTCATTGTTTTGTGACAAACATAATATTACTGTTCTAATCATGGATAATATATTAGTCTCACAAGGATAGTCAAGACGCAAAGCTAAAAAAATATCAAATTTACTTCATTTTCAAGTTGAGATATTCTATCAACCAACTTCAAGAACTCAATAATCGTTTTATAGAGTGAATATTGAATTGCTTCTTTGCATAGCTTGTCTGAATCCAAGACACTTATTTTTTGCATTTGATAAAGAGAGGTTGATTCAGTTAGCTTATTTCCATCCATTAGAATTTTTTTCCACTCAACTTTTGGCACTTGATAGTCAACTTGAAAACTTCATACTAGATGCGCGTTCTGATGATTAATTCTCAGACTTAAATAGAATTCGTGCTCTTTTTTAGAAATTGGTTGAGATTCAAAAAATTATTGTTTATTCATTAGTGTTTCTTCTTTTAAAGTTAGCCTTAGTTTTGTCCGTAGCAACTGCATCAGTTGAAAGAACTTTTTATGCTATGAACATCATAAAGAGTCAACTTCGTAACCGTATGGGAGATAAAATTTTAAATGATTGTTTAGTGACATATATAGAAAGAGAGACATTTGATTGTATTGACAATGAAAAGATTATTCAATATTTTCAAAATATGAAACTTAGAAGAATGGAATTCTAAATTATTTGTTATTAATTTAAATTATTATTTTATTATTTTAATTTATTGGTTAAATAATTTAAAGAGTAATCATATTTTATAACATCATAGTATAATTATAAAAATTATTATTATATTATATATATTTTGTCCTACCTGATAAAATTTTTTGGATCCGTCATTGCGTACATCCAATCATATAATATTATATTAGTAAAAATAATTAATTTTTATATTGACTACATAAATGATCATTTAAAAAAATAATTGTAAATATACGATGATGTCTGCTACTGTGTTTGCATCTCTCAAGATCAATCGGAGATCAGCACGCCATTTCTAAGACATGATATTTCGAATTTTTAACATCAAAGAATCAATAAAACCAAAACAATCCTGTAAATTATTGACAATAATAAAGGTCTCTACACAGTCTGTCTCACATATAATATCTCTTTGTCCCGAGTCTCAGGCTAAAAGAAAGCCTCTCCAAACAGTAAACAACTCTCTTTGAAAAATACTATGACTCTCAATTGTTCCCAGACAGCCTCGTTGCCACCTTCCCTTCCAATCTCTGCTAACACCGGAAAAACTAACCTGAGCACCATTACCAGGATATTTAGCATCACAATTAATCTTAAAGGTACCAACCGAGGGAAAAATTTAAGAGCCACCAATGGTGGAGGGGATAGACACTTCTTGCAACTCAAAAATATTTTGGAGCTCCTTTTCCAAGGGCAAAGCCATACCAGTTACCTTGTCTGTGCTCGTGGGGATGAAAGATCTCGTTATTCCTCAAATGCCAAATCTACTAGAGATCATAAAAGAATCTAAAGGGACGGTATTTGCTATTATGTAAGAACCAACTTATCAAATCAAGTGGTTGACTAGAGATCCCCAAAACTTGCCAAACTAGCTGGGCTTTTGGATAATTTCGAATGCAATGTAAAGCCAATTCCTGACCTGAGAAACATCAGGGACAGCTATCCATGTGTGAAATGCCCCTCCGAAAATGAAATGCAGCAGTAGGAAGAGCCTCCCGAAGACATAGCCAGACTAAGAATTTGTGCCTTTCCGGAACATGTTGACTCCAAAGCCAAAGCCAATTCCCCATATCATCCCAACTAAACATATTCTTACTGAGCCACAAATAACCACTACGAGCGTCATAAACCTTTGAAGCTGCACCAGTCTAACACTAACCGACCTCTGAACCAGCTTGAACATCCGGGTTCTAAGAGTTGATGTTGCTCTACAGTGACTGATTCAAAGGAGAATAGATATTTTCAAGGTTCCATTGTACATATGACCAAAGGTCCAAGATCCAAAGATCCAAATAAGAAATGTGAACATAATCCATCTCATGACACAGTCGCCCCTCTCTTTTCCATTTAGAAAACTAAAAGTTCTGTTCCAAATCCCCAATGCACCAAATAAAATCTTCTTTTAAGATATCTCAAACTCGACATATACTCTTCCAAACATAGGATCCCCTGCCTCAAGACCGAATAAAGCATTCATCCTTAGAGGAATGGTATTTTTTCGTCAACAGTTGAACCCATAGCTTGTCAGGATGGTGAAAAATTGTCAAGCTAGATTTTCGAGAAGAGCAATATTAGCACAAAAAAGATCTCTAATTTCCAGACCCCTAAACTTCTTAGGGGTGACCAACACCTTCCAGTTAACTACATTCAGGTCTCTACCATCAGCTTGACCCTTCCATAGAAAGTTCTGCATCATGGATTCTATTTTATTAGTTACCCCTTTAGGGAAGAGAGATACCTGCATGCAGTAAGTAGGAATCGCAGTCACAATCAAATTGAGCAAATAAAGTCTGCCCATCTTATTAAGCAATCTCTCTTTCCAACTGGCTAGCCTTTCCTGAATCTTGTCTAGAACATCGTTGAAATTTGTGTGTGTCACCCAAGAGTGATTAAGGTTCACCTCAAAATACTTGCCCAAGTTTTGGATGAATCTGATGAAGGACATTCCGGTAAAAATCTCTTTTCTTGTCAGCCCTCCATGACTGGTTCACAATATCTCTATATCCTGAATGAGTTTCCCAAGCTGAAATAAATCAAAAAGGTCTATTCTTTTTTTGTTAGGGATGACCTATATAGCGCACTAGGATAGGACAATGATCAAACTGAAACCTATTTAAAATTTTTGCATAAACTTCTAGAAGAGAGATAACCATCCACTATTGATACAGATCCGATCAAGTTTTTTTGCCACCTAAACACCATTTTTAACCCTTCTGTACTAAGAAAATCGTCTCCTAATAGTCTTCAAGTCAGACGTATTACTATCCCCTAAAGAGGTAGCAAGCCGATCTGCATGGCGACTCGAGAAGAGGCAACTCTTATATTCATCAGAGAATAGTACTTCATTAAAATCACCAAGAACAATCCATGGTTCACAGAAAGATGAGGACTGAGTAACAAGATAATCCCATAGCAAACTCTGGTATTAAATTAAGGATTACCATAGATACCACTGCACCTCAAAATCACATTATTTATCTGAACCTCAACTATAACACACTGATCGAAAACATCAACCCATTTGCAGTGAGCATCCTGCATTGTAGAAAGGAACCAAATACCCCCTTTTGTCCTGATGCCTCCACTATACCAAAAGAGTGATAACCAAGTCTTCTCCAGAACAGTTTCAAGTGTTGAAAAGGACAGTGAGTTTTAACCACAATAAAAATTATAGGTTTAAATTTTCTAACCATCTCTTTATAAATTCACCCGGGCTAACTTATTAGAAGTACCCCTAATATTCCAAGCTATTATATTTATACTATCCATAATATAAAATATAAAAATATAAAACAAGGGGGATCAAAATGCTTCACCAACCTCAAACAGAGGCTTGCCCAGCAGGAGTGACTCCTGCGACCTTCATGTTTGCTAGAACTCCATGGAATATCTCCACATTCCCGCCTACTATCACAACAATAGCCGGCAATGTGCCTTCCTTCTCCAATGGAACCACCACGGTAACATTCTCCTTTACGGGTGCAAGAGAACATGATGATGCTTCCACCGCTGTGTCTCCAATCTTCTCAACCAGCGAGCTCTGTAGGGACGCCGGCCTTGGTCGTTTCCGGAGAGAGGAGCCGCGAGGCACTGGGGTAGTCGGGTTGAGGAGATTGAAATCTCACCATCACAGAGAGCGCTGTGTCCGAACTTGACCCGTGACCCGACCCTAGCGTGATAGGAGCTGGAACCATCCGTGTGAGGGAAGTGGATGGTAAGCTTGGTTACCCTACCCAAACTGGTTCTGGATTGAGTGCCTCTTTAGGCCTTGTTAGATTGCTTCTAGCCCAGCTTGGTTTTTGGTGCAGATTTTGAGAATATCCACACCTGAACCAACAAGTACACTAGGTCGTCCAAGTAATACCTCAGGTAAGTGAGGGTCGATCCCATGAAGACTGAGAAACTGAGCAACAATGGTTAACTGATTGTCTTAGTCAGGCAAGCAGAAGAGTTGGTTTTGTGGGTTTTAAAAGCATTAAACAATAAATAAAGAGTAAAGAAAATAAACAATGCATTTGGTGTAGAAATCAACGAGAGAAATAGTTAAGGTATTAGAAATGTTTACTTTTTCGGATTAAGTTTTCTTACCAACTATTTTAGTCATGCAAGATTCATTTCATGGCAAACTGTAATTGATTAAACCCTAATCTCTTAGTGATTTAGTCTCCTCTAATCTTCATCAACCGCCAATCTCTTGGTCACCTGATTCTGATTAGAGGGTTAAGTTCAAATCTAGTTTATGGCTACAAAAACCCTAATCATCCAAAGCTAAACAGATTATATGTCACGTATCCAAATTAGTTCAAGTAATTAGTAATTTAGGAGAAATTTACTTTCAAGCTGCGTTCAGGTGAGAGACCTCTCCCAAGGGTCACAAGAACGCATCTAGAATAAGGGTCATACTCTCTTTCCACCCAAATTCATAAAATTAAGAACGAAAGTAATCTTTGAAACTGAATCAGTACATTAGTTAAAATAAAAAAATAATAATCTTAATCCATAGAAATAAACAGAGCTCCTAACTTTAACCAAGAAGGTTTAGTGGCTCATGACTTACAGAGAAAACAAGGGTTCTAAAAAAGTGTGAAAGAGAGAAGATCCTAGATGCCCCCTAAAAAGTGAATCTAATCCCTTTTATATCTAACCTAATTTGATTTGAAAATAAAATAAAATAATAAATACTAAAACTAAAAGATATTATTTGTAAATAAGAATTACAAAAATAAAAGATAAAATAACTAAATAAAAGCTAAATCCAACTAGAGATACTCCAAGAGTGGGCTTTAACTCGGGCTGCCTGGCGCTAAACGCCAGTTAGGTGTTTAGCGCCCATAAGGGGTAGAGACGCTTCTGTTTGCAAAGCTTGCTGGCGCTAAACACCAGCTTGGTGTTTAGCGCCCAGAGGGGCAGCTTCAAATCGTTTCTTTTTTGCTCCAAACTCTGTCAAATTGCTCCGAATTTAACTTGAAATTATACAAACACTAAAACAATTCAAAGTAGCATCCAAAGAGAATTTTTGCACTAAAATATAATAAAACTTAATAAATACTACTTGAAAATGACTAGAAAATAAAGGGAAAAAGGGTACAAGATGCTCACGCATCACAACACCAAACTTAAACTGTTGCTTGTCCTCAAACAACTAAAATAATATAGGACTGAGAAAAGAAGAGCGAAACTCTTAGGACTTGAGTGTTCATTTAAGCTCATGACTAGGTATTGAGTGGGGCTAATAATACTCTAACTCCGAATATGTTCGACATCTCACTATCCTTCGAAGCTTAGAAATATTGATGTCTCTCAGAACTAGAACCCAGATGATATTATGGACTCTCTTTCTCTTGAAGCTCTGATTGATCCTTGAACACAAATTTTTCTTTTCTTTTCTTTTGGTGCTTTGCATCTTGATCCTAGCCGTGACTCTAAGTGTTTTGTCCTCAAGCTTACCATGGCACAGAAACACCACAAGCACTTAACTGAGGAACTCTTTGAGTTCTAGTTTTTCTTTTTATTTCTCCCAGACAATGGTACTCAGAGCATTTGGCATATTCTGTAATTGCATTTGGTCTTAACTCTTAGTGCTCTGTCTCAAGGATTACTTGACACATTCACACCACAAGCATATAGTTAGAAAAATAACTCATTTGAGCTTTTAATCATTTTAGACCTTCCTAACCATTGATGCTCAGAGTCTTGGACCTTACTTTTTATTTATTTATTTATTTATTTTATTTGTTTTGCTTCAAAGACCAATGTCTTACTTAGTTAGAGACTCCATAATACTTCTCTAAGTTCCTATACCTCAAGAACTAACATTCTTAACTTCAAAATCATATATGCGCTATTCATTCATACATCCAAAAATTAAAGATAATGCCACCACATCAAAGTAACTAGAAAAACTCATAATATATACTCAAGCCTCATGCAGTTTACTATTTCTTTTCTTTTTCTTTTTATTTTGTCAAGTTCAGTGAGTAATACATGAGACATCTTTCAAAATAAACATAAAATGTAAAAATAAACAACTAAACTAGAAAGTAATAAACTACTCCCAATGATCATGCAAAAGCTTGAAACCAAAAACAAAAAATAAGATAAAATACTGAAGAACAGAAAAATAAGGGAAACAGTAGATAAAGAAACTCAACCTCCTCAGTCATGATGGCTGCTACTCCCTCCTGGGAATCTTTTCTAGCACTTCAGCTCATCTATCTCGCGCCCTTGCCTCCGCTACTCCTCCACCAACTGGTGGAGGAGGGCTGAGTGATCCTGGTGCTCAATCCTCAGCTGATAAATAGATGACATCAGCTCCCCTATGGATGTGGTCATTTGGTCCCAATAGTCACGGAGAGAAAAATAGAATCCCTGAGGCTTCTCTGGAAACTCCTACTGAGGCGGTGGAACTGGCTCCTGTGTTGGTACACGTCCATACTCTCTAACATGCTCCATATCCTTCCTAGTGATAAGTCTATCGACCTCAATAGGGGTATCTCCATCAATACGAACTCGGGCCTCAGCACACAGGTGAAAGATGAGGTGAGGAAATGCCAATCTCGCATAGGTGGAAGCCTTTGCTGCTATGTGGTAGAGCTCCTGAGAAATCACTTGATGCACCTCCACCTCATTGCCAAGCATGATGTAATGGATCATCACTGCTCGTTCCACTGTAACCTTGGACCGGTTGCTTTTGGGGATAATGGAGCACTGAATGAACACTAGCCATCCTCTAGCAACTGGCTTCAGGTCATGCCTATCCAGCTGGTATGGCTGACCTCTGGCATCCCTCCTCGACTGTGCTCCGGGGAGGCATATGTTTGGATGGATCTGGTCTAGCCTCTAGTCAATATTGACCCTTTGAGTGTATGAATGAGGGTCTTCTCTGGTGGTAGCAAGTGTAGTGCTTCTCTCACACTCTTGGGACTAAACTTCATAATCAATCCTCGAACCATGGTGCGCTAGTTCTTCGGGTCCGGGTTCACGCCTTGGCATGCTTGTACTTCACCCAAGCATTGGCGTAGAACTCCCTGACCATAAGCATGCCCATGTCAGTCACAGGGTTGGTCAGAACTTTTCAATCCCGTCTCAAAATCTAGTACTGGATCTCTGGATACTCATCTTGCTTCAGATCAAAGCGGACCTCAGAGATCATTTTCTTTTTGCTCACTATCTCATGAAAGTGATCCTCGTGGATCTTGGAGAAGAATCGGGTGAAATCATAAAGACCGGAGGCAGTGGCCTTCTCTTTCTTCTTCCTTGAGAAGGATTCACCAGTTTTGAGTGTCATAGAAATAGTAAAAATAAAGGAAAAAATGGAGCGTTCAACACCAAACTTAAAAGTTTTGCTCGTCCCTAAGAAAAATAAAAAAATAGAAAGAAGGGATAGAAGAAAGTAATGTAGTAATAGAAAATCTAAAAGAAAAATAGGGGAAGGAGGGAGGGGGCTTACGGCTATGTGGCTTGAATGAAGGTGGAAAGATGATAGTGTATGAAAGGGATAAAAGAATAAGAAGAGAGGAGGTATTGAAGGTGTGGTGAAAGTGAAAAGGAAGCGGGTATTTATAGAGGGGGATTGGGAGGGTTCGGTTTTAAGGGGTTAAGGTGGGAGGTAAATGAAATTTTAATGCGGTTATTGGGGAGGAAAGATTGATGGGATTGAGGAATGGTGATTGGGTGGAGTGGGGGTGAGTTGAAAGATGTATAGAATTTGATTGATGGATGGAAGGTGATTTTATGATTTGGGGTGGATGAATGTGGATGAAAAGTGAGTAAGGGAGAGAGAAAAAGAAGGCAGTCGATTGGTCAAAGTGGGTAGGGGTTTTAACCATGGGTTAAACTTCCTTTTTCATTCTCGAAACTGGCATACTGGGTGCCAAACGCCAGTTTTGGGAATAGATAGGTGGTGCTAAATGCCAACTTGGATGGGGTGAAAATACTTCAAAATAGTGGCCTAGCTGCTCCTGCTTCCTCTTTGTGGTGTTAAACACCACCTCTCCTTGCTCCAGGGTGTTCTTCTCTTCCTTCTGAGTTCTCCTGTCCCTGTTCTAAGCACTGTGCATGATCACAAACAAGATTAAACCTAGGAAAACTGTGAAAATCAATGAAAAGTAAATGAAAACTCAAAATGAAATAAAAACTAAAGGATACTCCTAGTTAGGTTGCCTCCCAACAAGCGCTTCTTTATTGTCACTAGCTTGATGGTCAGCTCCTCTAAGGAGGAGGTTCATAGGGGCTCAGGTCCTCGTCCCTCACTGTGAACTTCTTTCCTGTGCTATCATGTATCAACTCAATATGCTCCAAAGGCAGAATTTTATTCACTGTATGAGGTAGGACTGGACTTCTAGTAAAAACCACTTTAATCCCATGTGAGAAGTCTTCAGTGGAAATCTTTTTGTTCCTCCAGCCCTTAGGTACCTCCTCCATAGGACCTCCTCCCTCTTTGGTGGATGATGAATGCCCAACACCAAACTTAGGTTTGATGTTAGGAAAAATTGGTTTTGTTTCCACCAGAGGAGGAGGTTTAAGCAATGAACTTTGCATGCAGGCACCTCCTTTTCCAAAGAGTGGTGAAGGTTTAAAAACCTTGAATACCAAGTAGTCTTCATGCATCTTCAGAACCAATTCACCTCTCTCAACAGCAATCAGAGCTCTCCCAGTAGCTAGGAATGGTCTTCCTAGGATGATGGAGTCGTTTGCATCCTCTCCCATATCTAGTATCACAAAATCTGTAGAGAGGAAGGGCTCTCCAACCTTGACCAAGACATTTTCCGCTATCCTGTGCACCGACTTCAGAGATTTATCAGCCATATCCAATTAGGGGTGTCAAAAATCCCCAAGAGGTGGAGATCCTGGCGGGGACTGCCTTGAACGGAGCCCGATGGCGGAGAATTTTTCCTGCAGGGACGGGAATGTGGGACAAAATTCCCCCAAAGCAGATGTAAGGACTCGAGCGGGGATCCCCGTCCCTGTCCCCGTATTCTCCACAATCCCCGAATATATTAAATTACTTAAACAACCTTAAGAATTTAGTTTTTATTTTAGTTTTGTAGTCATTTCACCTTGCATCTATACATAGAAAAGTTAAAACCCTAACTCCTCTTCCCAGTTCCCACATAGAACGCCGCATTCCAATCCATAAACACCCTCAGTCTTTCACCCTGCTCCTCGCGAAACCCTTCATCTTTGCACCCTTCCTCTGCGTTCTCTCACTTGTCCCAGCCAACCACTTTTGACCACCATCGTCACGGCTTCGCCATTGTCCGTTTCAACCAGCCCACTTACTGCATCATCACCGCACCGCCCCATACGCCCTCTTCCGCGTTGTTTGCCGCTCTTCTCTTCATCGATGTCTCTAACCTCTTCGGCCATTTCTCCCTTATCCCTGGTAAGATCCACTGCTCTCTCATTTTCTTCTTATATTTTGGCATTTCATTTTAGGTTTTTGTTTTTTTTTTCATGAATTTGATGGTGATTTTGTTTTTTTGAAGTTGGTGGCTGTTGTTTTTGTTAATGATTGCTTTGTTCTATGAATTTCTGATAATTGGTGGCTATTTTTTATTTTTTCATACTTTAATTTTTTTATTTTCTATTAATTCTGAATTCTGATTTTATTGGCTATTTATGACTTTATGCTATGCTGTTCTGTTTATGAATTATGATCTTGGCTATTCTATTTATGACTTTAAGCAAGATTGAAGAAATCTCATTGGGATTCATATCCCCTAACAGCATACAAAGATATTACTGCAATAAACATTTTTGTTTAAATCCTAAACTGGAATTTTCTTAACTAGTACAACGATGTCTGTAAACCTTTTTTTATGTGTTGTACGAACATTTTGTAAAGGTAAAGCAAATTAGTAAATCCATTTTGTTGTGTCAGAATGCATGAACATTTTGTTATTAGAGAAAAAAGTATTTATCAATATTTATAAATGTATGTAAGGGTAAAGCAAATTAGCAAATCCATGATTGGCGTTTCAATCACTCTGATCCCCTCATATGCATGCTTTTGGATCTCATAATCAAAAGTATTTATTTTTGCTTGTTTTAAGTTAATTTTGTGGTTCAATTTGTTAATAATTCTGATTCCGTGATTCTGAGTTGCTGGGTTCAATTTGCTTGTTCTGAAATGATTCTATGATTTAGTGTTTATGTATTGAATTTTAATTTAATATTTCTGTATTAAATCTTACTGTATAGGATGGATAGTTCAAGCGACTCTTATTGAAAATAATAATGAGACAGAACCAACTCAAGATTATGAGAGTTAAGCAATTGAAGCACATGTCCAAGGAACACAAGAGGAAGGACAAGAAGAAACACAAGAGGGAGGACAAAAAGTTAGCCAAAGTGTGCAAAACAGTCCTAACAAAAAAGGATTAACTTTTGAGGCTTGAAAACATTTTAGGAGGGAGCAAATAGATGGAAAGTGGAAGGCAATATGTAAATATTGTGAAAGAAAGATTGGAGGTGACACGAAACAAGGAACTAAGTACTTGCATGATCACATTAGAATTTGCCCGATTCATACTGTTAGGGGACCAAAGCAATCAATATTGAAAATAGTGCAGCAATCATCAGGTTTGACAGGAGCAGGAAGGCCAACGGATTCACTTTTGGTTGGAAACTTCACATTTATTCAAGAGGCATCACGATGAGCACTTACAAGATGGGTTATTAGGGACGAACACCCTATGTCGTTTGTTGAGCAAGAGGGTTTTCATGAGTTTATGGCTGAGACTCAACCTTTGTTCAAATTTTATACAAGAAATACACTGAGAAGTGATGTTGAGAAGATGTATGAAGCTGAAAAGGCAAAACTTCTAAAATTGTTAGGAAAAAATTCAAGCCGCATTGCTATAACTACTGACATGTGGAGTGCTGATTGTCAAAACAAAGGCTATATGGCGATTACAGCTCACTTTATTGATGATGATTGGAACTTGCAAAATCGGCTTGTAAGGTATTATTTATTGAAGGATTATCATGTGTTCATAACACGCATCGGAAGAAAAGAAAGTAATCCTTAAAGATCTATTTTGTGCTTAAACTTTATTCCAATAATATAATATATAGTAAATTAGATCTAACTACCTGTATGTACGCTAGTAAAAATCACTTTCTCCTTCAATGGTACGAAGGCGTTATGCGTATCCACACCAAGACCAACCTTTTGCTGTCAACTCTTTGACCAATGATATCTGATCTAAATTGAGAACCTCTTTGCAACTCTTTGCACACCATAAAATTCTTCTCCAAGAATTAGGCTCACATACATTTATGTGTATAGAGGTAAAGGAATAAAACTCTTGTTATTCTCTCGTGACTTTCCTGTACTCTTGACGTACATATATATAGTATGAGATTTGTTACTGATTTTAAATTTGATTCTCAATTCAAATTTAAATCATATCTTGAAATTCCAAATCTGAATCATTCAAATTTTATGAATCATATCATAACTCAATTTGAAAACAGAATCAGTTAGGATCTCATCCAAATTCAGAAATAGAATAACTAATTATTCTCAAATCTCATTTAATATTCTCAATTATCATACTATTATTATATTCTTGGTGCTAGCAAAGAATATAATAATATTCCATTTGAATTAATATAATTATTTATTTGATCAAATCAAAATAATAATTAAATAATTCTATAGCAAAAGTTAGAACACTCGTTAGTGTGTGACCCCATAGGTTCAATACTAAGCGGGTAGTAAATTAGTCATACTAAATTTATTAATCAAGGTTGGCGTCTAGCAACACTCCTCAACGACCCGATAGTATGAAGTAATATATTTTTACTAAGAACCTCAGAAGAACAAAGTATAATTCCTTCCATCTTTCCAGCTCTTGGTTAACCCTTAGAGTTTGGTTTAATTGTCAAACTCTAACTTGTTACCATTATTATAATGAACTGTGAATGACCTAAGAAACTCATTTCTTCATTCATTCAATCCCTTGGCCAATGTTTTATTCATCTCATTCATTATAATCATAGAGCTCAAACTCTTTACTGAGAGTTGACGGATTCCTTATTGACTGATCATTAATTCTACAAGTATTTAAATCATAACCAATATCCATTCAACTAGCACCCTAGGGTGTTAGGTGTCCGAAATCAAAGTATAATAAATACGTTGTTAATTACTATGATAGTCGCAGGTCAAAGGAAACTCTATTACTATGTTCATCTTGAGAATATCCTATTGACAAATATGCGGTAATTATAACCATTAGGAATTCTCAGAGTGAGTCAGTTCAATGGTCATATCCCTATATGCACCATATATATATATATATATATATATATATATATATATATATATATATATATATAATCTTTCCGGATTATTAATGTCCTTTTTAGTAATCCTATGACCAAGAACAATTTAGATTAAATTATAAAAGATTTATCTCTCAATATTATGATCACTATCACAATGATAAATCTCTAAATTTAATCAAGGACCTTATTATATTAACATTTTAATATAATAACAATAACAAATTATTTGACACATGATTAATTGGATTGTGGTCATACTACTTATTCCCAACAATCTCCCACTTGCACGAGAGCCAATCATGATAGATTGGATCTTGGGCATACTATTATCTCAATAATCTCCCACTTTCACTAGAGCCAATCAATCATGATTATAATTTTTCAATGCACATTTGTGTTTGTCAAAATTCTTTTGACCTTAAACACCTTTACTCTTGAGCATATTTGCTTGACCTTTTGTAAAATACACCTAGTGCATAATAAATATCTCATTTTCTCAAAACATGAAATCTCCCACTACAATAGTGCATAATTTTATTTTAAGGACAATCCTTATTAAACATGATTATAAAAAATCTAAGTAACCATTAGATCTATCTTTATAGAATTATATCATTATACAAATAGGCTACCTTTTCGAAAATTTAGTTTGTACTCCCACTCTTTCTTTAAGATGGAATCCATTTTCTAAAAAAGAGTTTTACCTCTTATCATAGACACTTTGTCATAAGAAGAGTGATAAAAATAATCTCATTATTTCTTTAGAGTAACCAATAAATCTCATTTATTGGACCTAATATCAATTCTATTGTTGTGCAATCTCTTAACACATGTAAAACATCTCCAAACTCTAATGTTTTTGAGTTTCAGCTTATGCCTTTTCCATATCTCATATGGGAAAAAAATTGATTTAGTGAGAAATTTGTTAATTTAGCAACATTTCTAAAACGTAGTCCAAATATTTAACAAACACTTATCTTCAAATAAATCAAATTCCATGTTTCTTTAAACATGATGGAGTACATAGAGTACTAGTATTTGTGTGTTGAGAATCTCATTCTCTATTCAATAGAATATCAATTAGATAATTAGAGATTTTACTTTAAGCTCTTATAATAAAAATACTCAATATCTTTGTTATTGGTCAAACTAATCCTTAAGAGCAATTTTAATTGCCATCCTCAATACTAATATTGAGTTTGTCTAAAACGATCACAAACATTAATCATATTAAGAAAAATTTTGTTTGTAACAAAAAAAATCTCTAAAAATGCTTGTAAGAACAATTCTCATTAAAGCCATTTGGCCAATGATGTTCCAATTTCTAAAGTTGTTTAATTCAAAATATATGGCCCAATACTCTCACTAGTTTAAATAAAATCTTTAATAGTCATGCTATCTTACTTGGGTCACTGTACATCTTTTCAAGATGTTCAATAATAAATAGTGGGTATATGCCTTTGAAATTAGAATTTATGGCTGTCCAAACAACCCATGTAAAATAATATTACAAATATTTTAAAAGTTCTGACCATTTCAAAAACAATTTTATTTGAGGATATTATTTGAATAGAATTATCATCTCCATGATAACCCTTTCATACATGAGAACAATTCTCAAATGTCAATATATTACTTTCAAGTATGCCACACAAAAGGTAGACATATTTAAAATTTAAAATATGAAAGTAAATTAAGAAATCTATATTTCTGTTAAAATTATTTAGAATCATGAATGAGTACCTTGGTTGTCAAGTTATTACTCATACCTATTCTAAATAAATATGATTAAATTGTATCACATACAATTATAATCCCAAATAATTATCTGGTTGTCAGACAATTATTTAACTGAATTATATCTTATACTCCTAGGTTATTTAGGTTCAAGTATAAAATTAATTCTCCTTATATATCATCATATGAATAAATAAATTCTATCTTTGAGTACAAGTCTCCTGTTTGTCAGATTACTCATTGTAAACAAGAGATAAATTTATTTTTGGCAAACTCCTAACTTTTAGGGTTTATCTCAATTGTTAGAGAATTTCTATCAGTACTCGTGGATTAAATTTTATACTCCCAGGTTATCTAGGTAAAATATAAAATTAAATCCCTAATACATCAAATGTATATACTGATTATTATCTTAAAAATAAAACTCCTGGTTGTCAGGCCGCTCTTTATAATCAAGAATATTAGAAAATTTATTTGTTAAAATTATAGTGTTCAAAACATATCAATTAAATTAAAATTTGATTTTTCATGTAATAACGTTTAGCCTTTAAAATTATCAAATCAAATTTGACCTTTATATATACAATTATATATATAAGAAACAAATAAAAAATATTTTGCATCTTATTTTTTTTATTATGATCAAAATCACAATAAAATTTAATAAATAAATAAAATCAAACAAAATATTTGATTATAAATATAATTTTTATATTAAAAAATGATAATTTAATCACAATTAAATAATTAAAATAAATTAACTATTAATTTATTAAAAAACTATATCAATGGAAATAAATACATCACATGCTTAAAAATAATTTGAATTAATCCTATTAATTCACAAATTTTAAAAAAACAGGAATAAAATTTAAACACAAAAAAGCCAAAGCTCTGATACCACTGAAGGATTACCATGTGTTCATAACACGCAGCGGAAGAAAAGAAAGTAATCTTAAAGATCTATTTTGTGTTTAAAATTTATTCCAATAATATACAATATATAGATAGTAGATCAGATGTAAATACCTTTAGATACTTTAGTAAAAAATTACTTTTTTCTTCGATGGTACGAAGGCGCTATGCGTATCCACACTGAGACCAACATTTTGCTGTCAACTCTTTGACCAATGGATATCTGATCTAAATTGAGAACCTCTTTGCAACTCTTTGCACACCATAAAATTCTTCTCCAAGAATTAGGCTCACATACATTTATGTGTATAGAGGTAAAGGAATAAAACTCTTGTTATTCTCTCGTGACTTTTCTGTACTCTTGACGTACATATATATAGTATGAGATTTGTTACTGATTTTAAATTTGATTCTCAATTCAAATTTAAATCATATCTTGAAATTCCAAATTTGAATCATTCAAATTTTATGAATCATATCATAACTCAATTTGAAAACAGTATCAGTTAGGATCTCATCCAAATTCAGAAATAGAATAACTAATTATTCTCAAATCTCATTTAATATTCTCAATTATCATACTATTATTATATTCTTGGTGCTAGCAAAGAATATAATAATATTCCATTTGAATTAATATAATTATTTATTTGATCAAATCAAAATAATAATTAAATAATTCTATAGCAAAGGTTAGAACACTCGTTAGTGTGTGACCCCATAGGTTCAATACTAAGCGGGTAGTAAATTAGTCATACTAAATTTACTAATCAAGGTTGGCGTCTAGCAACACCCCTCAACGACCCGATAGTATGAAGTAATATATTTTTACTAAGAACCTCAGAAGAACAAAGTATAATTCCTTCTATCTTTCCAGCTCTTGGTTAACCCTTAGAGTATGGTTTAATTGTCAAACTCTAACTTGTTACCATTATTATAATGAACTGTGAATGACCTAAGAAACTCATTTCTTCATTCATTTAATCCCCTTGGCCAAGGTTTTATTCATCTCATTCATTATAATCATAGAGCTCAAACTCTTTACTGAGAGTTGACGGATTCCTTATTGACTGATCATTAATTCTACAAGTATTTAAATCATACCCAATATCCATTCAACTAGCACCCTAGGGTATTAGGTGTCCGAAATCAAAGTATAATAAATACGTTGTTAATTACTATGATAGTCGCAGGTCAAAGGAAACTCTATTACTATGTTCATCTTGAGAATATCCTATTGACAAATATGCGATAATTATAACCATTAAGAATTCTCAGAGTGAGTCAGTTCAATGGTCATATCCCTATATGCACCATATATATATATATATATATATATATATATATATATATATATATATATATATATATATATATATATATATATATATTGATCTTTCCAGATTATTAATATCCTTTTTAATAATCCTATGACCAAGAATAATTTAGATTAAATTATAAAAGATTTATCTCTCAATATTATGATCACTATCACAATGATAAATCTCTAAATTTAATCAAGGACCTTATTATATTAACATTTTAATATAATAACAATAACAAATTATTTGACACATGATTGATTGGATTGTGGTCATACTACTTATTCCCAACATTTATGCTTTTAGCATCTTTTAAATATTTGAATTTTTAATATCATGATTGTTTATTATATTTACATTACTCTAGGTTTGCATCTGAGCCTGCACCCCATACTGCTGAAGTTCTTAGTGATGCTTTGGTGAATTCCTTGTATGATTGAAACATAGATAGAAAATTGTCAACTTTAATGGTTGATAATTGTAGTACAAATGATGCCATGATTCATCTTGTGCTTGATAAGATTTTACCGTCTAACTTTGTTAAGAGAGGGAAATTTTTTCACATGTGTTGTTGTGCTTACATTGTTAATTTGATTGTGAAAGATGGCATGAATGCAATATATGGTTCTATTGAAAAAATCAAAGATAGTGTTTTTTTGGGTTGCAACACAGAAGAGGGAAGAAAAATTTGAAGAGACTTGTAGGCAATTGAATATTAATTATAAGAGAAAGCTTGCATTTGATTGTAGAACTTGATGGAATTCACCTTATCTAATGCTTGCTTCTGTTTTGTCATATAGAGAAATTTTTTTGCGTTTAAGACACCGAGAATCTCTATATAAAGTTGTACCATCTGATGATGAGTGAAAAATGGCAAATGAACTTGTTGATAAATTAGAGGTCTTTTATAGTGTGACTGAATTATTCTCTGGCATTTTATATCCAACGACAAATTTATACTTTCCCAAGGTATGTGAAATGAGATTGACATTGAATGAGTGGTTGCTTAGTCCTAATGAGATGATTCATAGAATGGCAACAAATATGATTAGTAAGTTTGAAAAGTATTGGGATCAAATTAATGAAATCATGGCTGCGGTGAAATTTTTTTCCTAAAATATATGGAAATTTTTTTCCTAAAATATATGGATCTCAAAGTGAGAATCATCTTAGCAAGGTGAAGAAAATGATGGAAGAATTAGTATGTGAATATCAACTAAAGGCTAGGGTTAAAAGAAGAGTAACAAATGATGATAGTTCAGCTTTTACTTTGAATGTTGGACATGATGAAGGATCTTCAAAGAGAAAATTTAGCTCTATTTACTTGTAATTTGTGGAAGATACATCTGAAGACTGTGCTGCAAAAATTGAGTTGGATTTCTATTTGAAAGAGATTGTTATGGTAAATAAAATAAATTTGAAAAAAATTGATATTTTGGGCTACTAAAAAAATATTGGAGTGAAATATCCAACTTTACAAAGATTGCAAGAGATTTTTTAGACATTCCCATTTTTACTATTGTCTCAAAGTCTGCTTTTAGCACCACTGGTCGAGTTATACATCCACATCACAATAAATTGGATTGTGAACTTGTTGAGGCATTAATTTACACTCAGCATTGGATACACTCTTCAGGTAAAAGTACTAATAACTCAAATTTTATTTCGCATTAAAGTTCAATTTCATGTTAAATTTAACTCTCGTAAATTGTTGATTGATATAATATAGGTAAATCAGGATCGAAAATTCCAATTCCTTGGGACTATGTGATAGATATGGAGATTTAGGAGTTTAGGTAATTATTTTTTTATTATATCAAATTCTTATTAAATATATGATATTCTTGTTTATGATGTATGTTAACATATTTATGTTTGTGTTGTATTTTAATAGAGAACATGGAGTTGTTTGTTGGAAGTTGAAGACTTTATTTTATGCCTTTTTTAAGAATGGAAGTTGTATTTTAAAATTTCGTTTTATGAACTATGATTTGTTATTTTAGATTTCTTGACTTGTAAGTTATAATTTTGGATAAGATATGTATGTTTCTGTGTTGTAATAATATTTTGTGATTTTTTTATATTTTTTAAAGTTTTTTATAATAATTTTCATATAATGTTCAACATAAACAGATGGGGAATGGGGACCCGCGAAAAATACAGGGAACACGGGGAATGGGGATGGGGGCAATTATCCCCCCTGGCGGGGATCGGGGCGGGGACGGGGACAAAATCTGAGGATCGGGACGGGAAGCAGGGAGGCATCCCCCGCCCCCACCCGCCCCATTGACATCCCTATCTCCAATGCTATTCTTGTAGGTTGTGTTTCTTGAATTTTCGGCTTCTTCATTACGGACAAAGACATCAGATTGATACTTGAGCCAAGATCACAAAGAGCTTTGTCAAAAGTGACATTTCCAATAGTATAAGGAATCTGAAAGCTCCCTGGATCTGGCATCTTCTTAGGTAGCTTGCTCTGAATGAGTGCACTACACTCCTTGGTTACACCATTATTTCATATTCATTTAAAGCCTTCTTCTTAGAGAGTAAGTCTTTCATGAATGCAGCATAGGGAGGCTTTTTCTCTAGAATCTCAGCAAAAGGGATATTAATTTGTAGCTTTTTAAAGACTTCCAAGAACTGAGAGTACTGCTCATCCTTGGTCTTCTCTTGGAGTTTCTGAAGGTGTGGTGCTTCAGGCTCTTAAATAGGTGTCCTAGATGGAGCGTGTAACAATGTAACCTCAGCTTGTCTTGAAGCTTCTTTCTCCTCTGATCCCTTAGCAGCTTACACCTTCATCTTTAGTGTGAATTCATCATCCATTGTGAGGAATTTACACTTTTCTTTTGGGTTTACCTCTATGTCACCAGAAAGAGTGTTAGGAGGTCTCTCAGGTATCTTCTTACTCGATTAAACCACTAGTATTTCCAAGTTTCAAATGGAAGATCTAGTCTCCTGCATAAAGCTATGAGTGCTCTTAGAAAGTACTGCAACTAAAAAGGCCAAGTCAGGAGTATTCTGAGGCTGAGTGGACGCCTACTGTGGCTAAGAGGCTTGAAATTGACGGTTGTTAAAGTTATTGAACTTGTTCTGATTGAAACCGCCTTGAGAATTTTTGTTAAAGTTCTGCTGAGACTTCTGGGGTTGCTCTCTCCACCCAAAATTAGGGTGATTCCTCCATTCCTGATTGAATGTATTTGAATAAGGGTCATTATAGGGATTTCTGGAGGAATTTCTCATATAATTAACTTGCTCAGGAGTGGGCTGAGCATAGCCATAATTATCCCCTTGGTTGAAGCCTCCATTCATATCATAAGATGCATCTCGAGTACTAACAGCTGAGACTTACATCCCACTCAAGTGTTGAGAAATCATGTTGATTTGTTGTGACATGATCTTGTTTTGAGCTAAAATGGCATCCAGTGTGTCCACCTCCATAACTCCTTTCTTCACAGGATTCACATGGTTCCTTTTAGAAGAGTACAGATATTGGTTGTTGGCTACCATCTCTATAAGATCATTAGCCTCTTCAGGCGTCTTCTTCATGTATAAGGAACCTCCTGCATAATTGTCCAGAGATATTTTTGTCATCTCAGAGAGGCCATCATAGAAAATTTGTAGCTTGGTCCAATCTGAAAATATATCTAGGAGACATCTCCTGATCATCTGCTTGTATCTTTTCCAAGCTTCATAGAGGGACTCACCATCTCTCTGTCTGAAGGTCTGGAGATCCACCTTCAGTTAGTCAGCTTCTGAGGTGGGAAGAATTTGGTTAGAAATCTATTGACCACTTTGTCCCAAACATCTAAGCTCTCTTTGGGATGAGTGTTTAGCCACTGCTTTGCTCTGTCCCTTATAGCAAATGGAAAGAGCATGAGCCTATATACTTCAGGATTCACTCCATTAGTCTTTATAGTGTCGCAAATCTGCAGAAAGTTGGAAATAAATAAATTCAAATATTTTTGCGGGAGTCCATAAAATTGGCAGTTCTATTGCACCAGAGGGATCAACTGTGGCTTCAGCTCAAAGTTGTTTGCACCAATAGGAGGTACGGAAATACTGCACCCATAAAAGTAAGAAGTAAGGGCAGTGTAGAAGCTCAACGTCCTCCTAGCTCGTTCATTACCATTTGGATTGCCACCATTATTGAGATTGTTGGGATCTATGGCTTCCTTCTCAAAAGTATCCATGAGATTCTCATCGGCTCTATAAGCTCTGCCTTGTTGCAAACACCGCCTCAAAATTCTCTCAGGTTCAGGATCAAAATCAAGAAGGGGTTCTTTGTCCCTGTTCATACTCATAAACAAACAGAAAACAAAAAAAAGTGGGAATCTCTATGTTAGAGTTTAAAAAATTTCCAATGAGATATCCTATGTAAAAAAAATAAAATAAAATAAAGCAAGCAATTAAATTAGAAATTTTGAAAAACAATAAAGAAAATCACCCAAAATTTTCAAAAATTAACAAAAAAAAGGAAAATACTAAAAATTTTGAGAATTTTCAAAAAAGAAAAATTACTAATGGGACACCAAATTTAAAATAAAAAATTAGAGAAAAAATTTTAAATAAAATAGAACCTAAATTTCAAAAATTTAAAGAGAAATAAACAAACAAATAAAAATAAGAAAAATACCTATTCTAAGCAACCAGACAACTGGTAGTTGTCAATCATCGTCAGTCCCCGGCAATGGCGCCAAAAACTTGGTGTGGATTTTGAAAATATCCACAACTGAACTGGCAAGTGCACCGCATCATCCAAGTAATACCTCAGGTAAGTAAGGGTCGATCCCACGAGGACTGAGGAACTAAGCAACAATGGTTAACTGATTGGCTTAGTTAGGCAAGCAGAAGAGTTGGTTTTGTGGGTTTTAAAAGCATTAAAAAATAAATATCGTAAAGAAAGTAAACAATGAGTTTGGTGTAGAAATCAATGAGAGAAACAGTTAAGATGTCAGAGATGTTTACTTTTTCGGATTAAATTTTCTTACCAACTACTTTAATCATGCAAGATTCATTTCATGGCAAACTGTAATTGACTAAACCCTAATCTCTTAGTGATTTAGTCTCCTCTAATCTTTATCAACTGCCAATCTCTTGGTCACATGATTCCGATTAGAGGGTTAAGTTCAAATCTAGTTTATGGCCACAAAAACCTAATCACCCAAAGCTAAACAGATTATATGTCACGTATCTAGATTAGTTCAAGTAATTAGCAATTTAGGAGGAATTTATTTTCAAGCTATGTTTAGGTGAGAGACCTCTTCCAAGGGTTGCAAAAACGCATCTAGAATAAGGGTCATACTCTCATTCCACCCAGATTCATAAAATTAAGAACGAAAGCAATCATTGAAACTGAATCAATACATTAATTAAAATAGAAAAGTAATAATCTTATAGAAATAAATAGAACTTCTAACCTTAACCAAGAAGGTTTAGTGGCTCATGACCTACAGAGAAAACAAGGGTTCTGAAAAAGTGCGGAAGAAAGAAGATCTCAGATGTCCCCTAAAGGGTGAATCATTTCCCTTTTTTTTCTAACCCAATTTGATTTGAAAATAAAATAATAAATCCTAAAACTAAAAGATATTGTTTGTAAATAAAAATTACAAAAATAAAAGATAAGATAACTAAATAAAAGCTATATCCAACTAGAGATGCTCCAAGAGTGGGCTTTAACCCGGGCTGCCTGGCGCTAAACATCAGTTGGGCATTTAGCGCCCATAAGGGGCAAGGAAGATTCTGTTTGCAAAGCTTGCTGGCGCTAAAAGCCAGTTGGGCTTTTAGTGCCCAGGGGGCAGCTTCAAATCTTTTCCTTTTTACTCTAAACTCTGCCAAATTACTCCGAATTTTACCTAAAATCATACAAACACTAAAACAACTTAAAGTAGCATCCAAAGAAGATTTTTACTCTAAAATATAATAAAACTTAATAAATACTACTTAGAAATGACTAGAAAATAGAGGAAAAAAAAGGTACAAGATGCTCAGCATCAGTTTTACCTTTCCTCACAACTTGATCCCAGCCCGGTTCATCATGCATGCAAACCTCCTCAACGTTATTTCCATTGTAAATTATTAGCCGCCAAATCCTCTTGCAAAATCAGTGCGGGATTCTCGCCAGTAACGCCGCCTACCGCATCAGGTTCTACTTCATTTGAATTTTGAATTTTGGGCTCAGAATTTGGCACTGCCGTTGTACCATCCTAGGGCTTGGTGGCATTGGAATCAGCACCCTTTCCTTCCTTAGAGTCTCTACCAAGCACTATGCCATATCGTGGCCATAACGTGCACAAGAATTACAAATTAAATTTAAACTTTCATACTCCACTGCATGAGTTACGCCTTTCACAATGATATGCTTGATCACCGACAGTCCTAAATTTATTTGAACACATACTCGAGCATATCGTCCTCTCACAGCCAACTTAGTGGCTAGGTCCACTTTAATGGGGATTTCTATTGCAGAAATAATACGCATCATGACCTGTTTCTTATAGCAGCAAATTGGGATCTTCGAAACCCGATGCCATACAAGCGTAGACCCAAAGGATTGCTCACATGGAAAAAAATCTACATTCCACGGTTTTACAGTAACATAGTGCTTTTCAATCAACTACGGGCCACCAAGCATGACCTTTTCACGATCTTCATCTGCATCGAAATTTACCATGAAGTACCCAAACCACACATCAAGCAGATCAAAGCCACCTTTGATGCGCTAGACCATTCGAAACTTGTGTGAAAGAGCTGGTGTAACTATAATTTTTATCAAGGACCTTGATCACCAAAACTTCTCGATAAGGCTCTGCCAAACAAAGGTTTGCTTCTTCAGTGAAGTTTACATACGAAAGTGGGGGATTGCCCTGCTTGCCCACCACCGTCGCTATACTATCCCCAAATAGAGATTTTGGAAGTGCAAAGGCAATTAATTTCTATGGACCAATGACTTTATTTTTAAAGGAGACATTTGTAGATTTTGAAAAATCCTTTTTTGACATTAGATGCACTCCACCCACACTCTCCCCCTTATCTCTTTTGACGGCATAGCCACCATCCTCCCTGAATTTCGCCCTCACATGCTCGCTCCCACTCTCTTATTCTCTCACTACTAGTTTGAAACATATTGCCTGGTGCCTAATTAAAAATTTCTTCATAAGAAGAGATTTGAACAAAATACTTGAAAGATGGAGAGTAATTTGAGTGTATCACTAGACCAAGTTATTTCTTATTATATATTACACTTTTTTAATTACATAATCATATATTATAATTCTCAATTAATATATTTAATCTAAAATATTTAATTAAATATTATTTTATATTTACTTTTTTTAAATTAATTATTTTTTCAACTGTACAAAATTATTTAATTGTTCAAAATAGTAGTAATTTGGTGATTAGTTCTAAAAACAGTGATAAATAGATAAAAAACTTTAATTATTTATCTTAAAATATAAATTTAAAATCATAACTTTTTAACTTTAAATTTTAAATTATAAACCAAATCGATAAAATTAACCAATGTTAACTACCTGTAATTTTTCTAATGTGAAATCAAAATGTTATGATTTTATTATTGGGTAGTGTGCAGCGTGCATTGTGTTGTGTGACAAAATCTAAATTATTTTTTACTAGATTAATTACATGCATCTAGATATGAGTCGGCTACTCTGTTTATTTATTTATTTATTATTGTAGAAATAATGTTTTGCATCCAATCATTTGCCACTTATGCATCCAATCATCCACCACAAGTGGCAAATTGTAATTTGCAAGTGTTAGGGTAAAGGCCAATACATAACTGCACAACCCCATTTGAGATTAGAGATTTCGTCGATTAAGGCCCATAACTGAAAGGGGCCCATTAATAACTTTTTCCTTAGAGGCCCAATTTTATCCTTAGCTTCCTTTCGGCAACAAAGTAAACGGATGACCATAGGTCACTTGACATAACCATGAATTCATGATCCATATTCATTCCTTACCCAAAAAAAAAAAAAAAATGAAAATATAGAAATACATCAATCCCACAGTCCTCCTAGTGTCCTACATATATAATTCAAGACCCAAAAGATAAAAAAAAATCCTACCACCAATTTTCATTAATTTTTGGTTCAATATACATACACACTATTTAATAATAATAATAATAATAATAATAATAATAATAATAATAATGAACTGGTTTGGTTTGTAATTTTATTTTTATTTTCTACTTTTTATAAAATTAAAAAAATTAAAATATTAAAAAAATAAAAAAACAAATTAGACACTTTTAAATAAGAATAGTGGACATTTTTTTTAGATACTACAACGACAATTTTATAATTGTCGTCGCGAAAAATATTTTTTTTGACTTTTGGATAATAGATTATATGGTTAGATTTTCATATGTTATAAAAGTGCTATCTTTATTTAAAGTGTGGCTAAATAAATAAATTACACTTTTAAACAAAGCATCTTTATAAAAAGATGTTTTTGCCATCTTCATTTAAATAGTTGTTTTTTTATGGTATTTTAATTTTCAATCCGAAAATTAATCACTGTCGTGAATTTCATTTAAAGGTTATTTCTAAATTTCATTTAAAGGTCATTTTTGAATTCTGATTTTATTTAAACGAACGAGTGAGTTAACTATTTTATAAAGGTTTAATTATTTTATTGATTCTTATAGTTTCGCAAAATTTTCAATTAAATCCCTATATTTTTTTCTTTTTAATTGGGTCCTTGCACCAATTTTTTTTTCAATTGAGTCTCTATACTTTTTTTTTTATTTGAGTCCCTGCATAAATTTTTTTTTAATTGGGTCCCTATACAATTAAGTCAATTACTACTAAAAGGGACCTAATTGAAAAAAAAATTTGGTACAGGAACCCAATTAAAAAAAAATATATATAAAAATCTTATTTAAAATTTCGCGAAACTATAGGAATCAATAGAGTAATTAAACCATCTATAAAATCAAGTTGGTTGAACAGTGGCCATTTAAAATGAAGGAAAGTAGCGGTTGTAGTTGAAGTGTTATTATGTTGGTCTTTAATATGTTAAGTGGTCCACAAACACCGTCCACCAACATCTATCGTTTTCTTCTCCGCGATTATAGCAGCCATGCCCATTCACTAAACCATATCACTAACATCATTTCTCTTCTTCATACACACAATACACATCTTTAAACAAAAAATAAAATCAAAAAATAAGAAAGCTTTTTTAAAAAATATTCCCCACCAATTAATTCATCCACAATAAAGCTTTTGGGACGAAATTTCAACGCCGGCAGCTTGCTTCAGCTACAATCTCGGACAAAGAAGAAAAGACATGCAAAAATAAAGGTTACAAAACTGGTCACAATATACACCTTCAATTAATTTTCTTTAATTTATATATCTCTTTTCACTTCTCAAGTTAATTCCTTAATTAATTGCTGACATGTGAGTAATTTTTATTCGACAGAAATAATTTTTAATACTAGTTCAGTTATGGACCTCCCATGGGAAAATGTCATTATACATTAAGATTAAAAAAAAATAATAAGTAACTGTATATTGTTGTCATTATATATTTGGAGTTATATTCATTCATATCATGCAATAACTTATTTTTAGGTAAGTATAAAATGGATTATTTCAACAAAAAAAAAAAATTAAAAAAAAAAAGAGAAAAAGGAAATTTTTATAATTTTGGCGTTGCATTCATCAGCTTCTCACTTGTAGTAATTAATTTAAGTAAAATGACGCCCATAAATGAATGAATCATCACTTTGGCAAAGTTTCATAGTGCAATTCTTTTGAATTCTTAGATAATACCTAGAAAGTAAAATCCAAGGGTCAGGGTTTGTGAGAAAATGATGTATGTAACGACGAAGGAAAAAGGAAAAAGAGAGTTTATATCTAATGGTTCAAAGGCTTTGTATTAATAATGTCTCAGATATATAAGTACAAAAAACAAAGATATTAGTTATTAGATATAGAAAGATCGAGATTTGGAAAAAAACATTAAAAGTCAAATCAACCAATACACAATCACAACGGAATTACTTAAAGAGAAATATGTTAGGGAATTAAATTTTTTTTTTCCAGTTAAACTTAGTTATTTTTTTAAATTATTTTATTTATCTTTAATTTTAAATTTTAAATTATAAATTTAAACTCTAAAATTAACTAATATTAACTAACTAAAAGTTATTTCTTTATATTTTATTTTAATTAAATTAATTGGTAGAAAAATTTATACAAATATTTAAAAGATAATAAAAAATCAGCCCAGAATAACACAAAATTATTTTATTTTGTATTATTTATAATCACTTATCTTATTTTATATTTTTAATTATCAACCTAATAAGTCTATATTATACATATAAAATTATAAATATTAAATTAAATACGATAATTTTAAATTATTATTTTATTATCTCCCTAATATTTCTGGCAATATATTCTAAAACATAAATTAAGTAGTCATTTATCATATATAATCTATTATATAACATACATGTCGGCAATGTAAATTTGTTTTTGTTTTTTAATTAAACTTTTTAGAACATGAGTAAGTACTAGATAGAATTAATTAAATTTAAGACTTCATATCTTTCATGATTCAAGTCAATTCTTAATGTTTAAAATTATTCTACTACTTAGAAAAAACATTATTAATTAATTTCCCCTTCCCATGAGGGAATTATTGAGAGGTAATTCCCTTACTTTTGAAAGGGCATTGAATGGAATGATAATAAACAAAAGTAAAACCTAATGAAGGAGCCATGTTCTTATGTAACCTAAAGGTGGAAAAAGGTTTGACCAAGATGGGGCCAATGCTGGTAGTACCAAATGAAAAAAGACCTCAAAAGGAATATGTGAGGTATATATATGCTCACTCTATAGCTAAATTTCAAGCCTCGCCCTTTTTGTTGTCACCCCCATATTACCATGCACGAACTACTAATTAAATATATAAATTTTAAAAATAAAAACAAAATGAAAAAAGGTGAAACCTCCCCCTCTCATATGTGGGGTTAGGGTTATATGTAAATACATCAATCTTGATATTTGAACCCACTTTTAAGTATTATTAGATATCATGTTGAGAAAAGGTTTAAATTTATGGAACCTACCATTAATTAAAAATGTTGGGGTGTTTTTGTGTTTCCATTTTTTTATTTTTTTAGTATTTTTTAAATTTAGCCAAAAAAAAGGAAAAAATAAAAGGTAAAAATAAAAAATTATTAAAAATACAAATCAAACATTCTCTGAATGTGTATTTAGTTTGTATTTTTATTTTTTGTCTTTATTTTTAATATTTTTTGTTTTTAAAATTTTGTAAAAGAAAAAAAACAATATAAACAGTAAAATTTTATTTTTTATTTTCATCTTCTATTTTTTCACAAATTATAAAAATAAAAAATACTAAAAATAAAAATACAAATTAAACATATATATCTTTAGATTTTAGAAGTACTAAGCATACATTATATTTTTTAAAATGCATATACTTTCTTTTTTACTGAATGCATATACTAATTGATGTACATGCAATTATATACACAAGAGAAAGGCATTTAACTTTTGAATGTCCCATTCGGAGACATCATCATTTTGTGCAAGAAGTAGTAGTCACATATCTCTGACCCCTTTTGTGATACTTAAAAAATGTAAACCAGTTGTATTGCTTATACCTTTAGTAGCATTTTTTTTAACTTCATCTTATTATAATTATTTTACCTTTTGACAGTTCCGTATAACTGCATGCAGGCCTCACAATTATTCTCTCATACTTCAGATGTGCCACACATTACATATTTCATTTGCTGGATCATGGAGAATTTCTATCTTATCCCTATACTATATATTATTCTGATAATGATATATATTAAAAATAGCCCTTATTGAACCCTATATTTACCTCTCCAAAGTGAAATACAATAATTTATCAATACACAATCTAGTTTTGCTATACTAGTTTATGTTTATATAAATGAGATGACAATGTTAATTAGCGACGGAAATTTTTTCAAAATTCTAATGATTTTGGCTAAATCTATAAGGCAATTATTAAAGAAATAAAAATTTGTCTATAAATTACCGACAAAAATAAAAATCCGTCAATAAATCATTATCGATGAGATTTTTACCGACGAACAAAATTCATTGATAAATCCGTTAATAATAAAAAAATCTGTCGGTAAAAAATTAAAATCTGTCGATAAATTTATCAATAATTTACTATTTTTTTTTTACCGTGAATACAATAGAAATGTTTCATCATTAGAAATTTGTTCCTAAAATTATGTGGTAAAATGTATGGGATATAGAGCTCTAGTGAGTTACTATAAGCAACAGACAAATTCATTTTTCAAATCAAATTAAAGCACATAGTGTCAAATCCTTTCTATTATTAGCATATACTATTTATCCACGTTACTTCTAATTCTAAGGTCTAAACCCTACAAATCCTGTTTATTATAAATACTAAACAAACTTAAATTGCAATGAATTAGATTATCAATTCCAAAAAAAAAAAAAAATAAGGGGTGAAAGTTTTGATGAGCGTGATGAGAAACCAAAATGAGAATTGATACACTAAATCCATCATATGCATCCCCACTTAGGAATATCATGCGGTAAAGCATAAATACAAAGAAAGATCACTGTCTACACTTGTCATCTTAATAGGGTAGGGCTGCCATATATAGATGATTGATAGCAACAATCTATTAGGCAGTCTCAAATTCATCATATATAATGGTTTATTTATAAACACGGTAAAATTTATTTTATTTTTTTCACCTTCTTATTAATATTATTATTATTCGCTTTTCAAATTTTTTAATATATTTTATTTTAACTTTTGATGCCGACAAATTCGCAATCTACAAAATAGCAGAATCTCATCCATAATAACTAATTTATAATTGAATTAATTGAAAGAGAATATATATAACTTTTCATATTTACTGTGTGTACTAAAATAATCTATGATTCTAATTCCATTAATTACGTATTTAATATTAATAAAGTGCAACTAATTAGTTTTCAATAACATGATGAGTGATACATTTTTGTTAATTAAAGAATTATAATTAGTGTAATTAGAATTTGAATATGGGGGAAATAGGTCACTGTCGCTGCCCCATAGAAAGAATGAAGGTGTAATATTCCCCTATGGGCTGATGAGGTTGTATTGTATCCGAATTTGAGTGTCCTTGGCCTGCTACATGAAAGGAAATGGCTGAAAGGGAGGAATAGGGAAATGAAATTTAGGGTTTTGATTTAATTGAAAATGTAACATTGGATGGCAGGGAATGGGGATGCAGGTTAGGGCACATGTATAGTGCCAAATTGAGTTTGCTCATCACATTTATCTTACTTGTCTTGTATAAAAGAAGAAAACACAACAAATCAACTTGATAGGGAAACATCAGTAGGGAATTCTCGAGATTAACTTTAATTTATATTTGAGTATACATAGGAGCAGTGGATATTATTATTATTTAGAGAAAATTAAAATTGTCTGAAATTGGAAAAGAAAGAGAGAGAGACAGAGAGATAAGTCCAATAATACAGTGGATATTTGTACATTGGAGAGCAGTCACGAGGGGCAGACTCTAAGCTTAGATCTAAAAGAATAATAATATTTACATACACACACTTTCTCAGCCAAACAACACATAAAACAACAACGAATTGAAACTGATCCCCTGCAACAACCACAGCATAAATATTCTGTCCACAATCATACAAAAGCCTAATTCATTGCCACAATAATGCCCTTTCCACTTTTCATCATTTCTTTATTTACTACTATACCCTTAGTTAATAAGGACCACGTTCAATTCAACTCCATTAATTGTGCCTTCAACTTCAAGCACCAAAGCTGTTGCATGCGCTTGGCGAGAATTGGAATAGCTCAGGAGGGATAGACAAGGAAGGAGAGGATGAGTTGGGCGGTAACGAGGAACGGCCAAGACTAGACTCTATATCACTAGATTTTGATATAGTGTCCGTCGAGGAAGAGGAAACAAAGATAGCGAACAAGGCGGGAGGTCTTACAAGGTCAAGAAAAGGTCTTACAAGGTCAAGAAGACGCTGAGAGGAAGGGGTATGGTGGTAGAAATTAAACAACAAAAGGCGAACATTAGAAAAAAAATGTATACTTTTAAAAAGCTCAGGTAGGATAGCACCCGATTATTAGAGTGAAGCGTCTGCGGCGGCTGCTGTCGTAGCTGCCAGCATTTCAGAGCCACTACTCATGGCATCCTTTTGGTCACAGCTTTCAACAACAATTCTCAAGGGGTTGACCATGGAGGCCTTCACATGCATGAAAAAACCCTTATAGGGACCTGCATCATAGATCATATTGTCACTTAGTTCAGAGAATGAAGAAGAATAATGGCAGGAACAGAAGCTAAGTTAGCCAGCTTTAGATTTAGATAAAAAGCAAAATGAGAGAACAAAATAAAATCACAAGCTAAGAGAATATATCTTCTATTGTGCTATAAAGTAAATAGTAGCTTCATCAGTTCACAGTAATAATGATGATCATACTGAAAAAAGCTAGTATAAAGATACGCCTTTTAAGCTTTTAAGATGAATTACACACATTTATTTTAAAAAAAGGTTCAACATATATATATATATATATATATACACCATAATAAAGATATTGTTATTATTATAGAATTCTTTAACATTATTTACCTTTAATAAACTCATCTTTTGGTTTCATCTTTGAGACCCCGTTTGGTTCTCCCTCCTCCTATGTCAAGAGAGGAAAGAAAAAGAAGCTAGAGAGAGAGAGAGAGAGAATATGAGAGAGGTTATGGTTACGGTAAGGTTATAGGGAAATGAGGGGAATGAAGAGGCTTATAAGGACATAAAAAGGGTGCATAAGGTGGAAAGTGGGCTTTCCTTATTGGACCTGACAGGTCCACGGCCCAGAAAGATCTAACTGATGGGCCTGATGACGTCACCATGGCCCACTTTTGGAGGAGTATAAAAGTTTGGGAACAGCAAAGTTAGTGCATGAATGCATTATTACAATAACATACTGTACGAAAAGGTCTTTTTCTCGAAAACAATGATGCTTGGGTAAAAATCGAAAAATAAATTTTGAATTTTATAAATATAAGTACAAGCTGATTAGTTTTTAATTATAACGATTTTATTAATTTGGCCTAAAATATTACATATTATATAATATAAATAATTATTTTATATTTATTTTTTAATTATATCACTTAAGATCTTCTTGATCATATATATGTGTATTTTTTTAGGATAAAATATATATTTTGTTCTTAAAATTTGTAATTTTTTTTAAATATTTGATTTTATTCAATTTTGTCATTAACGTTTTTGATTTGTTTCAAAACTATTTCTAGACGTTTTTAATTTTGTCTCTAATATTTCTGATAAAATTAACATACAAGAATAATTTTGATACAAACCGAAAATGTTAGAGATAAAATTAAATAAAATTAAACATTAAAATTTTTTAAAAAAAATAATCACAAACGCTAAGAACAAAAAATATATTTTATATTTTTTTTAAAAACTAATAATTATCAACGCCATATGTAGTTAGTTTTTAACGACGTGATAATAATAATAATGCACGGTGCGATTGAGCACTAAAGTAATAATATAATACATATTATTATTGAGAAATTGAAAAAGATAATTAAAAAAAAAAAGATTTAACATTTAGTGTTGCAGTTATGGCCAAGTCCGTACAAATGGAGGACTAAAGGGGCCTTGTGCTTTTGTGTACGCCATGTGAGTGTGGTTGATGAGTCATGAGGAGTCATGAGTGTTTTCACTTGCTCGTGTGCATTCCCAAAACTCCCAATTTTCTGCCTCCATGTTTCACACTCTCCATTGCAGATTACTACTTATATTAATACCCTTTCAAACTGGAAACACTTTGCCATTTCGCCTAACTTCAATAATGATAATAACAATTATATAAATTACTGAATTTTAAATCAAGTATTTTAATTTTTAAAAAACTTTTATTTTATAAAAATTTTCAAAAATTATTTTTATTAGACAGATTGATTTTTTTTGTTTATATCAGTCAGATTTTTAATGTGTTACTTAAATAAATTCTTAATAAATTTTATTATAAAATATATAATTAAATTTTAAAAATATTATTATAAAAAAATTATTCCCTTTTTTAAATAATAAATGGACCAATTTGTTTAATAAAAATAATTTTTAAAAATTTTTAAAAGATAAAAATTTGTTAAAGATTAAGATATTTTATATTAAATTTTTAGAGATTAATTTTGATGTTACTCTAATAATAATAATAATAATAATAATAATAATAATAATAATAATAATAATAAAAATTCCAAACAGAAAAAAGCAAAGGTCTATCATCTATCTAATACTTTTGCATTTAGAGTAGTACTAGTACATAAAGTTAAATCTCAAAATGATTTTTGAAATTTGTGTCATACGTTAAAATTTTTTCTGCATTCTAATTACACCAATTAAGTTTCTAAAATTGATAAAAGTGCATCACCTAAGTATTTGTTCTATTTTTCATTAATGATGTGATGACATAGATTGTTAATGACACGTATTACTCTATAATTTGGCCACATATAATAATATAATGATTTGTTAATCAGTGACATGTGACATGTGACATGCTGACGTGGATAGTTATGTCTTGTGTCATCATGCTATTTGGTCATATGTCAGTTTGTGCCACATGTCGCAACAGTATTCGTCCATATATCATTCGTTATGTCATCATTATACATATATTAAATTAATCCTTTACTTTACATTAAGTGACTCATTTTAGTCATAAAATTAAATGTTGTGCACTAAATTAGTCTCTTCACTAATTTTTTTCTCAATTTTTTAAAAATTTAAAATTTTTAATATTTTTGGATGCACTAATTTAATTCTATTTTTTCACATATTGTTTAAATACAATTGTTTTTATAAAAAATTTTAATATTTTTATTTTAATTTTATAATTTTTTTATAATAATTTAACATGGATAAATTTTATAATATATAAATATGTTATTATATAAAAAAAAGAATTATATCATTAATTAAATACATTTTTTTCATCTAAAAATATGTATTTTTAACAAAAAATCAAGAATTAAAATACATATTTTTTTTCTGGCTCTTATGAAATACACGTTTTCAATTGTGTATAAATGGGCTAGACCAAAGATATTTCAAGTACTCTCACTACCATCTCCGACCTATTTCGTCTAGCCTAGACAAAAGAAGTTAGAGATGGTAGTGAGGGTATTTGTAATGCCTTCACGTCAGCTTCAAAGACGGTAGTTGGGGGTACCTGCAAGAGAAAATATTTTATAAAAGCATTTGTATTTAAATAACATGTAAAAAATAGAATTAAAATTAATCCATTTATAGATATTGAGAATTTTGAATTTATAAAACAAACCAGTGAAGGAACTAATTTAGTATACGATATTCAATTTTAGAGGCTAAAATAAGTCACTTAATATAAATTGAAGGGCTAATTTAGTGCATCTACAATGATAATATAATAGATAACACGTGGACGATGTGACACGTAACACAAACTAACAAATAATCAAATAGTATTGTGACACGTGACATAAGGGTCCATGTCAATATGCCACACATAGGGGTGGCAAGCGGGGAAGCCCGTCCCGCCCCGCCAGAAGCCCGCTGTTAGGCGAGCTGGCCCGTCCCGCCCCGCCTAGTGAGGCGGTCTCAAAATCCCAGCCCGCCCCGCCTAACGGCGGGCTGGCAGGCCGGCGGGCCAAGCCCACCAAATATCCTCTTTTTTTTTTTTACTTTTAACTATTAAATAATATATATATAAAGGCATAAAAAAATCTCTTTTGTTTTTTACTTTTAACTATTATAATTTCTAAAAGTATAAACAAATTATAATTTTTATATTCACAAACATTAAAGTCTTTGTAATTATAAATATCTAATAAACATAATTATAAACCAAGTTTTCGTCCAAAACATAATTATAAATATTGTTTCCAAAGCAAAATAAACATAATCCAAAACATAATTATAAATATTGTCTCTAAAACAAAATAAACATAATTCAAAACACTCAATTTTCATCTTCATTCTCTTGTAAGTTGGGTTAGGAGAAGTTGGGTTTCGGTAAAAAATTATAAAAATACCCCTTGCTAAAAAAATACTAAGCCCGGCGGGGAAGTCCGCCCTGTCCCGCCAAAGTCTACGGTTTAAGCGGTGCGGGTTAAGCGAATTTTTGCTATTTGGCGGTTCCAATTTTTCAGCTCAACCTGCTTTTTTTGGCGGGTTACGCAGACCGACCCGGCGTGTTTAGACTCGTTTGCCACCCCTAACCACCACACATCACTGGTCAAACACATCATCATATCATTATATATAGTCAAACCATAGAGTAACATGTGTATTTAATAGTCTACATCATCAAATTATGTCATCACATCGTTAACGGAAAATAGACCAAAAATTAATATGGTGCATTTTTGTCAATCTCAATAACATAATTAATATAATTAGAATCTCAAAGATAATTTTAATATATGATGTTAATTTTAAAGACCATTTTAAAATTTACTCCTAGTAGATGTGTGATTGAAATTGAATGCGAAATTCAATTTTGTATCCATAATTGTGACTACTGTTGACAATAATCTTGCAACTAAATTAAGCTCAAAGATCAAGTGTGTAATGATGATGATGATAAATAATAATTAACCAAAGGAACAAAGTGGTTGGGGGCGTTGAATATGACCCATGTGGATGGCATTTTAGTACATTATGGTCGAGTAATAAGAAGTGGGTCAAATGTATTATTCCTTGAGATAGGGACATGAGACATTCATTAATGATTTCTCACATTGCTTTTAACATCTCATGTTGTTTTGTAGTTTTCATTGGACGACATTGCTTGTTTGTAGTAAGTAGCATACAACGTAAATACTATACACATAATTAGAGGATTCCCTTTACTCATCATATATGAGAAAAAAAAGGATTAAGTTAATGGCCAAGATTAAAAAGAGCAGTAATTAGTAACATATATTGAGGAGGGATACTCTTAGGTTTGACATGTTGATTTTGTGGCGAAAATTCTCCAACTCCAACTATGTATTTAATGAACTATTTTGATCTTTCTAAAATTTTAATTACTAGAGAGATAAATGATTAATTTGTCCTAGATTTAAATTTTATTTATAAACTTGTTATTGGCTAATGAATTATCGTATATATAAAATAAATTTAAATCTCCAAAATTTATTTATGGAGAAAAGTGAAAATTAACTATTTAATTAACTCAAATTAATTAAAAATAATAAAACATTTAATTTTATAAAAAAGAATTTTGAATAATTTATTGAGTGGTGATCATATTAGGTTAACTTATATATATTGATGTATGAGTATTTCTAGTTTATATGTCTATGGTTATTATTTTTTTTACGACATTTTTTTAATTTGGTAAACTAGTGATTAATCTGCTGTATATCTAATAAGTTCTATTTAAAATTTGTTGTTGATTAATGAATGAGTTGATCATTTGATTAATTCAAATTAGTTGTCTGTAATTATTATCATTATATTTTGAAGTCGCTTAGAATTGAAGCTACGACCCCAATGAGTTTACCCCATAAAAGAGGGAACACAAAAACGTGTATTTGCTCAAAATGATGGGTGAAGGGAACAAGGAATCTTAGGTAACCGAAATTAAAGGGAAAAATAAAAAAATATTATGCTAAACTATAGGCGATACTCCTAAATACTGGAGGAAAAAGTAGGGTTATATTATGATGGCAATGGAGAAAAATGTTAACTTGCATAGCATATCACAGTCTCCAAAGTTTATCTTGGTCAAACAAAATACAAAGTCACACCCTCCCCAATTCCTTGGCCTTCCAACTTGTTAATTAAATAACAAACTTTATACTATATGCTAACTTAAATTTTGATGCATGTCACACACTCTCACACATGACAACATAAATCTACAAAAATCATAGTTATTAGTGCGACTGTGTTTAAGATCTAATAATAAGATTTTAAATATTGACAGTAATCTTTTTTCCGATCCCCAACTTCGATCTAATTAACCGTGAATAATTCTCTAAGCTCTTACAAGTTCAGATTAATTTCATACTGCTTTTGTAAAACGTTAGTTTATAATATATTTATAATAGCGAGTGGTCCTATGTTAATAAAAACACCATGCATGGTATGATGACTATACTTTAAAAAAAATAAAAAATAAAGCTCAAAAAGCTAATCAACTATATGTTACATAGACACTAAAAAATAACTATTTACATATAAAATAATATAACTAAATATACAAAAACATATAACAACTGGTTTAATTATTAATTTAAGAGTCTTAATTATTAGAATAATAATTAACAATCTTAATTCATCCTTATTTCTAATTATTTTTATAATTTTTAAATAAGTAAAATTTCAAATATTATTTTAAAAATATCAAAAATAAAAATTTTATTTAAAAATTAAGAAGATAAAATTAAAAAGTAGATTAAAACTTCTGATATTCTTTTAATTACTAATATTAATGAGAGACCTTAAATCATATACCAATTAAACATATAATTCAATAGTTAGTAATATATATGGAATTCGATCAACCATGAATAAATTAATAAAATAATATTTTAATTACCTTTTAATAAAAAATTCGAAATATATAATAATATTTTTCACAATAAAAATTAATTAAAATATGAGTAATATATTTATGTGTAGGTTGTTATGGATTGACCAAAAGTCCTTGTACCCCATGTTAGGGTCCAAGTGTCCCCACTAGCTAATTAAACTTCATTCATGGCACTGCCCCAATCTCTGAGGCCTGTGAAGGGTCCAGTGCCCCTTTTTATTATCTCACAGTGTTCTACACTATGCACACTGCATATATATGAATGTATCTATAGCTATGCTAATAATAATGGCTTTTTATTATTCCATTCCGTGACCATACCAACGTTTTGCTATGCTACTATTGATTTCATTTGGTGAATTTGCATTTATGTGTGTGCCTTTAGTACCCTTAATTAGGGTCTTCAGCTCCCAGAGTTTGTTGTCAGTGAATGTATCCTGTATGTAAGTTAGGGATTAATAAAGGTATATCATATACAGTGTTGGAAATGTCAGTCACGCACACACATGATTATAATCTTACTCTCTCTGTTTGTGCGCCAAACACGCCCTTAACTTTCATATTTGGTAAATTAGTTAGTGTTGCAAGTGTTATTCATCTAATTATTTATATAGCTATTTTTATTAGTTTAAATTTTTAGAATAAATAATTTTATAATATTTTGTGATTAAAAAAAATTAGAATTTGATTTTTGTTGGTCACCGAAAAAAAATTTCGACACAAGACAAATAAAAAAAAGACTCTTCAATAAAGAAATATGTTAAAAATATAATTTGTGTATTTTTTTTTTCATCATGTTAATGTTAAAAGGGAGTAGAATTTGTAACATCAATATTTAGTTATAATAGTTAGCTTTTACCTAACTTTGCATCCTAAATGCCTATTTTAAAAATATAATAATAAGATTTTTAAATTTTTTTGATATATTTAATATATTGGAAATATAAAAAAATATGTTTTTAATAAAAATATTTTTTTTATAGTATTCTTAATATGTGTCCTATACTTTCAAACCACATATTATCAAAATCCTAATAATTACAATGAAAGAAAGTGTTTCTTATCATAATGACGTGGCATATTATATATGTACTCAATAAGCATGTAGTAATATTATTATTTACTACGAGTTGAGTATCGTCGAATTAATCGTCGGATTTAATGTTGTTGATTACTGGCAGATTTATCGATAGAATTTGCATTAGATCAAAGGTAGCTAAGATTTTCCAAAAATATTTACCGTCAGAATATACATCCTGACGCTAAATTCGACGGTGAATGGTAGCACGAAATACGACGATGTTGGTGTCACATATATTGACGAATTTACCATAAGATAAATCCAACGGTAAATCAATTTAATAAAACGTTGTGTTTCACATATTTACCATCGGATTCATCCGACGGTAAACAAGTTTAAAATTCAAACGCGAACCCTTCCTCTCTCACTTTAATGAGTTCTCTCTCTCTCTCCCTTCTCTCTCTCTCTTTCCTGCGGCATTCTTTCTCTCTCTCCTCCCGTGCTCCGCCGTCGAAGGAGGTGCTGCCGGCGTTGCCGTCACTACCGGAGCCTCTGGTGCCACCGCTTGAACTGTCAGTCACTGCTGGAGAGGTTGGGAACGCTGCCGCTGTTCTTGGTGGCCACTGCTGTCGATGTCGCCGTCACTACTGGAACAACCACTGCTCCAGCATCCTGCAGCCACCATCAAAGATAAGTTTGGCATAATTTTTTTATTTTATTAAGTTTTTTACGTAGTTTAGGATTTTTTTGTTAAATAATTTATGAAAATATTGATTAAGTTAGTGTAATGAAATTTGTGATTAGGATTTGGTATAATTTTTAACTATTTTTTAGATTTTTTGTGACTTTAGAATTTTGTTAGGTATTTTACCAAATTGTTAATTAAATTATGGTAACGGATTTTGTGGTTAGGATTTGGTTTGTGATTTTTAGTTGTCTCATCTTTTTATAAGTATAGGATTTTGTTATGTACTTTATTATGAAATTATTGATTAAAATAGGGTAATGTAGTTTGTTTTTAGGATATCTTATGTTAATTTAAGGGCAATTTACATAATTAAATAAATCTGTTGAATCCTTTACCCATATACACAAAACACAAATTTGTTACGTGCATGTGCAATTTATATTATTAGGTAAACTGTGGGAGCCAACCACGGTTTCTACTATCCACATAAACCGTGGCTGGCAGGGACGAATTACATGCGAACGAGAATCATCATAAACCGTGGCTGCCTACCACGGTTTATTGAGGCAGAAAAATGTACATAAAATCTTGCTACCAGCCACGGTTTATGTAGGAGTTCGAATGGCCATAAACCTTTGTGAGTTACAACGGTTTATGAGGAGTGAATGAATGTCAAAATGTTTGTTTAGTGTACTAAATTCATAATCATAAGTCTGTTTCTTTTACATGTTTATTTGAATCACTTTGGTATGATTTACATCACGCGTGGTATTTGTGACGAAATAGGTCGTAACCATAGAAGCTCAAACGTATATAAATATTAACTAAATAGCAGATAATATTTCACACAATTCCGATACATATAACCCTAAACATCATTCTAAGTACATAAAACAACATGGGACGAGGGGACTGAATATAAGACATAACTAATCAAAATCTTCAATGGTGTTACTGTCATCATCGTCGAAATGACCAAGCAGGTGACCTCCGGTGCCATATAAAGGAGGACGCCTCACCCTCTTTGGTCTCTGGTCCGCCTCTGGTGCTGCTGTCTCTCGGGGAACGGCGCTGAATGCTGAAGCCGGTGTCCCTCCTAACACGAACCATGGGTCAGAAGGAGATGCTGCAGGCTCGTTGAGGTCAATGGCCAACTGAGGCTGAACATCGGGAATAGGTGGCTGGTGATCAGCAAACTGGAAATGAACCTCAGGCATCTGTGGCCTATAATGGGCCGCATCGTCAGCCCTGAGCATGTCTGCTATATCCCTAAAGAACTCTGACTGAGTAACAGGATCATCGATGTCCATCCCGACAGCAGCGGTTGTAAACTCAGCAAATGCCTGTGGCTCAAAACTCCCAAACAGCTGAGAGCTACTGCCCACGTCGTAGGTGGGCTGATCCATCCCTGAAGCCGAACCACCCACATCATCACGAACACCGTGCTGAGTACCCTCATCCTCAACGGAAGGTCCTCGACCTCGTGTCCGTCCACGACCATCCCGGGCAGGCTGTCGTCTAGCTCTACGACGAGGAACACAATAATCCATCACATCTCCGTCATCAGCAGCGGGTTGGTCCTCATCCAAACGATCGTCCAGCCATCGCCAATCTCGATCCGTGGTACGGGTGCCTATACGGCGACGCCGATCGACTTGCGTATTATCTAGTCTATCGTAAACCTGTACCCTGGAGGGGGCCTGGGACGACCCTCTATGAAGAGCCTCCTCAGTCAACACAATCGGCCTCGGATCCTGAAATGCAACATCTGGAGATAGGAATCTGTGGGCCACACGACACCACCAGTCCAAGTACTCAACTGATGGACCGGGGTCAAGGACTCGATCGACCGGTATGACTGAATAAAGCCGGTTCTCCCAATGCCCGTGTCACTCCTAAAAATATCTGGGGAACCATCGGTCCCCACCCCTGCCATCCTTGGCATGTAGCCAATCTATGTTCAGAGTTGGCTAGGGAAGATGCTGAACACCGCCGAACTGAGGTAGCACCGTATCCACCTGATGTCACTCAATCGTAGCAAAATATATTAGGCTAGTGATGGCCGTCCATAGCCTACGGTGCTCGTCAACTAGTATCTCCAGATGAATAACAGCAGCAACTTCGGCAGAGGAATAAGGCTCCCACACAAACTGTATCGAAAAAATGACACTTAAGTTAGACCATAAAATATAATCTAAACCAGTCCAAGTAAGAGCAATAACTAAATGACTCACAGCATGAACACGCAATCGATCCAACAAAAGGCGTGCAGAGTCGACTCTTTGACCTACTGCATCGTTTCTCGGTAGATATGTAGCCCACCTACAATTTTAATTGAAATCATATCCTAACAAAGAAGAACACATGATGTTGAACAAGTTATGAAATGAAAATATTAAACGGTACCTGGATGCAAGCGGAAACCCGAATCCATAAAACCCACTAGGCCTCAGAGTGGGAAACCTCCAGAAAATCCAAGACGGTAGAAGCTGTAGTGGCCCTGCCAAGTTAACAACATTTCTGTTTGTCCCACGATAGAGACATCTATACAACCAGGCCAGTGCCGCCGAGCCCCAGCTATATCTCTCCAATTCGTCCAACGATGCCAAATAAGGCAACCAGCGAAGGTGACCCGGTTTGCGTTCTTGTCTGCAAACAACTAAGAGGACAACAACATCACAATATAAGCACGCGCGTATATACGCAAGGCCTCCTCACTAGCATCTGTTGGGAGAACCCGGAACCTATCGTGGAACCATTTGTAGCACACCGTCATCTGCTTTACTTTATTCTGTGGAGGTAACTCCCCAAACAACTCGCGAAACCAAACCCATGCCGGTTTTCCATGTTCCATCAGACTCTCAAAGTCAGTCAGACACCCACTAACAGGCTCCCCATCGATCGGCAAACCAAGCTGATATGCCACATCTTGCAAAGTGATAGTGCACTCACCAAAGGGCATGTGGAAGGTGTGGGTCTCAGGACGCCACCGCTCAATAAATGCGCTAAGTAGAGGCTCGTCAACCCAGAACCAATGACTGTTCAGCCTAGCCAAATGATACAACCCCGCGGTCTCCAGATACGGTATGATCTGCTCGTGTAAAGACATATTCTGTTGTCTCCTCACGTCACTAATAACCCTAGTAGGCTGCAAAATGTCGGTAACAAATTTCCTCAACATACGACTAATACTAATAACATTAAACATAATTTAGAAAAAAATAATTAGATACCGACATTGGTTTTCTATTTTCTTTAATGATAGTTACAACAAACACGAAGCAATAGGAATAATAACAATACCAACAAGAATAACTATCTACTAACAATAACAATATTTATAATACTAACAGCTCCCATTACTAATAAAAATAAAAGTAATAATGATAACTACCATTATCATAATAGTAACAAAAAATAATAATAGTAACAATGATACTACCACTACTATCAACTCATAATAACAATGAAAATAAAATTAATAAAATAACTTGACTACAATAATAATAATAATAATAATAATAATAATAATAATAATAATAATAATAATAATAACTAACCTCATCATCGATGGATTCAGCCACGTGAGCAACGCCATTTAGTCGGTACAAGCGAGCTTCATCCTCTATAACTCCACCACCCAAACCTCACCAAACTTACAACCCTCTCTCTCAAACTCTTTCAACCACGAACAAGCTTCAAAATTTTTGTTTCCTCCCAAATGATCCGTCCTTAGCATCAACGGATTATGTATTTATAGTACTACAAACATAAACCGTGGGAGGCAAGGGGTTTACGTTCATTGCCTCCTCTTCATAAACTGTGGTAGGCACCCATGGTTTATGCCCATCAGTTTCCCTTCCTAATCCGTGGGACTCAGCCACGGTTTACAGCCATTATTTTTCATGCGTAATCCGTGCCTGCCAGCCACGGTTTATGTGGATAGTAGAAACCATGGTTGGCTCCCACGATTTACCTAATAATCTAAATTGCACATGCATGTAACAAGTTTGTGTTTTGTGTATATGAGTAAAGGATTCAACAGATTTATTTAATTACGTAAATTGTCCTTAATTTAACGTAAATAAAAATTATAATTAAGTTAATGTAGGTTAAGTAGGGTGAGATTAACAGTGTTTGACTTTGTGCAGTTTGTTGAATTAATTAGTTTCACCTTGTGAGTTTAATAAAAAAAATTTATTAGGACGATGCTATTTTTGTGACATTAATTGGATTTTGCTTCTTCCGTATTCTGTGTATCTGTGTTTCAGGTAGATTTTCTATCTCTAACTATAATCAATTGTTTAAGTTTTATATTCAACTTACTTTTTCTAGGATAGTGTTTTAGGATGGAAGTGAGAGAAGGTCGTGTAGAGGCGCCTTCTCGAAATCCTTGTTTATTGGAAAATTGTGGAGTTATAAGGAGTTGCGTACTAGAACGGTTAGGATTTGATATGTTATTGATTTTGTATTGTTCTAACATATGCTTGCAGTTGTTTTCTTTGAGAAATTGTTATATTTATTTGATGGATGTCTCTGAGTTAATAAATCTCTAAAAAACTTTTCCATCGAATTATTCCGGCTATAAAAGGGCGCGAAAGTTACCGTCGGATTAATCCGACGGTAACTACCTCCATATTGCGTCATCCCACCCTCAATGATCCGTCGCAAATTCCGACGGACTACAAAAATCCGTCGGTAAATATTTTTCATCGAAGTTTATATCATCGTATTTTTTCTGTCGCTAAATTTATCAGTAAATTTATTATTGTTTGATTCATCTAAAAATTCCGATAATAAATCTAACGATATTCGACGATTTTTTTATAGTGATTAGACTAAAATTAAAAAGTAAAATAAAATTATTGACACTAAATTATTTCTGGACATGATATTAACAGCTAACATTGATAGAGAACAACTATTAATAACATATTATAAATTTGCAAAAGATTAAAGAAATGCATGGGAGGCTTTTCAAATTGGGAAGCGATATATAGATTCAAAATTCTTTCCTAAGAAATATATGAAACAATTCCCACAACATTAAGAAATGTTCACTAAAATAAGAAAAAAACACACTTAAATATTTTGTCCTTACAAAATATTCCTAATAACGCATAACTTCCTTTAAATTATAGAAAATTACATGATCCTAATTGATGAAAAATACAAAACAACATTGAACTAAACATACTTTCACAAGTTCAAAGCAAAGATAATTATGATAAGTTTATACATAAAAATTATTTTATCATATTCGATTTAATTCTAATTAAATCTAAATTAAATTTTTAAATCTTTAAATCTTTAATTTTATCAGTATAGTAATACTAATTATTAATAACCGATTTGATTTTCGTAACATAGCTTATGTAATTTATATATATATATATATATATATATATATATATATATATATATATATATAAATATTGGCACTAGTGTGCATTGTGGCAAATAGTTCCAATAAGATGTTGCTCTATTTTTGGGTCATAGGACCACTACTTGTCCTTTTTTATTCTCTTATCATCACCTTTTTTCCAGAAACTTGAGCAAAGTAAAGATTGCAAAAGCCAAATTTCATGCCCACCCTCACACATGTTGTGTGTTTTTTCCTTTTGAATTTCGATACAATAATCTCTTCTTCTATATGATCCATCCTTTTCTATCTCACCTTTCATCTTCAATTATTCACCGTACTTGTCCATACATATAAACATTAACCTTCTCACTTTCACTTATTATTGCAGTCAAATGCTTCACATCAATAAAATAATACCTTCTTTATTAATTGCATTGCATATAAACCTGCTAATATATTATAAGAGTTTTGGGTATTTTAGGAATACTAGTGTTTTAATATTTTTAGTCGTTGATTTCAATTATATATAAATTTATAATTAAGATTAATGAATTAAATCACTAAAACATCAATATTTTTGAAATATCTGAAAAAATTTCTATATCATATAGTTTAATTCGTATGAATTTTGTTACTTTTTCACGTTCAAAATCATATCAATTACTCTCAGGTGGAGCCTCTTTTCTTTTGTAACATAATAAGTTTTCACATAGTCTTTGAATAAATGGTGACACTATATATTATAGAGATAGCTAGCTGTAACAAAATTGATAGCTGGGATTTTATGAGTTTGGTGTGGATGTTATGTTTGATGTGACGCATGAATAAACATGCAGAATGATGAAGCTCTCACATTAGGACAAGGAATCGCTTGAAAACTATGGTGACACGCCAATAGTAACTAAACGGCAAGAATAATAATGTATCCACTGTTCATACATTCTGTTTTGTCGATTTTTAACAAATCGACGGTGGTTTGATTTTAATAGTTTGGGAGCGAAATATACTTCTCTTTTGCAGGTATCAATTTTTCTATAAGTGCATCAAAGATCCTCAAATTAGACAAGATTTAAAGGAAAAGACTGAAAAGGCGTAAAATAAAGATTTTGAAAGTAAAATTGACTGAAATCGAAATAGTTTGCATTGAATTTAAATAAAGCGATAAATTGCTTTCGATTGAGTCAAAGGACTTTTGACATGGAAATTAAAGATGCTGAAATGTAAATTTTGACAAGGAAATTAAACGGTACTTGAAAGATAACTTTGCATGAAAAGTAAAGTTTGCAGGAAAGATAAATCGAAAATAAAAACATGTGGAAGGAACCCTACAGAAAATTAACTCGACGCAGACTCAGGAAGTCCCTACGATGTGAGCGTGCATAAGTAATTTCTGAAGCAAAATTCCAACCCCTTGTATCTTTGAGCCTTCTAGTATTTATAGCCATTTCCTTAACCGATCAATTTGAAATGAAACTTCCACGTGTGCGAAAACATGGGTAACCGTTCCTGCTCTTTTTCCTGATAATGTGACGGTTGCAAAATAACAATCGATTTCAAAGTCTTCAATCTTCTCTGTCGAATAACTCCTCAGTTTGCTAAGTTAATCGAGCTCTCACTTAATGTCCCCAAACATGTCTCCTTCGACGCCAACTTCTCTCCGAAAGATCATTTAACAATTCGAATGACCTCCTTCTTTAAATTCAATTATTTTTTACTAACAAATTGTCCCCTACGATTAATGTGTCTGTTCTCGAAACCATTTTTTGGAAGACAAAACGCTTAATCATGATTTAATCATCAACAGGAATCACCTTGATTAATCATAAATGACATTCACTTTTTCCATTAACTTTCCATCCGTTTGACACATTTCCCACAATTCATAATCTCTCTCTTCCACCACTTTACTTTCTTTGTGAAGTTACCTCCTTTTTGAATTCTTCTCTATAGCAACGATTAGAAAACAAACCTTCTTCTTTAAATTAATTTTTCTTACTATCATCTCACTTCCCGAATTCTTACTTTCTGAAATTCCAATTTCTCTTCCAACTCTGAACCCTCTTTTACTCTGTAACTGCAATTTCTTCTTCCTATTTCTCACTTTGCTCAACAATAGCTTCCCCTTCAATTCGCGTTAATTCTCAAGATAAGGGCAAAGGCCCCATGGCTCAACAACCAGCTCCTCCAACCTTACAAATACTCAACTAAATCAACGACGAAATTATTGAAGACCCCCAATCTCATATCAAAGACTGAAGGATCCTTATCCCCTTTAACATTGGCGATGAAACCCACTGTTTCGTCGACCACATTCTTTCTTTGGAGAAAGCAAATAAACGTCTCCAATTCTTTCCGAACGCACAAGGAGAAGATTTTCTTATCAACCAGAACATCCTTATCTCCCCTTTTACCAATCCTCAAAAACCCTTCAGAAACAACCCTACGATTACCCGATGAGGAGCTAACTTCAAGGCCTGGCACAAGCGTCTGGAATCGGAGAAAGATGCTGCCTGGAGAACTCTTGGCATCCAAGATCTCTTATGACTCTCCCATTTCACACCCTCAGCTCATCCTTGGATGATTGGAGCTGTAGTTAATTTTTGGAATAGAACCACAAAGAATTTTCACCTTCCCTATGGAATGATTGGCCTCTCACTTCTTGATGTAGCTGCCATTACTAGACTCCTAATAATTTTTCCCGAATTCACTTCTGACATACAACCTAATCGGGAGTATATGATAGTCCACCAGACTTCTTATAGTGAATTTATTGCTCAAAATATGGGTCAAGAGAACGAACCTGTGACCGATGATGAGCATGTAGCGTGTCTGTTTTATTGGCTGAATGCCATTGTCTTTTGCTCTTGAAGTGTTTAGATGCAAAAAAGTCTTCCTCCCTATCACTGCCCTTTTACATGGAGGAACAATTTTAATTTAGCCAAGTTGCTTTGGGCCACTTATTCGAAGAACTTCGCTATCCGGTCAATTGCCTTCGAAACAACTCTCGAATTAATGTAGAAGGTCCTCTCTCGCTTATCCAACTCTGGCTAAATGCCATTTTCGAGAAGTTCAAGTAGAAAGATGGGAATAGTTCATCTGATAAGCAATACATTGAAGGGTTTCGATTAGCTTCCTTTCAACCAAATTTCCAAAATACCCAATCGACTGAAGATCATTTTTGGGCTATTTTTTCTCTCTTTCATTCTTGTAAAAATGTCAACAATGACAACTTCAACTTCACTCCTTTTTTAAGTCGAAGCTGTGGTCCCTTATGGTTCGAATGCTTTCTTTTTCCGAATGATGATTAGGAGGATGAGATTGCCAACAAGAATTGGGCAAACGTGCTTGCTTTTCAGCTAATTCTCACCGGAATGTCTCAATACAAGAAAGAATAATATAAGGCAATTCTCTATACCCCTCAATATATTGCCAGGCAATTTGGATTTTCTCAAACCATCCCACTTCCTCTTCCTCGAAACAACCGACCTTTTTGTCATATCAAGTTGCGTTCGAAGAAAGATATTAACTTCTGCCTTTCCACCAACTAGAAACAAAAAGAGAAATATAATCATGTTATTTATGATCGTAGCTCATACATAACCAAATCTTAGTTTGAATGGTGGAATACTTTTTTCTCTAGATACAGCCGCACCCTTGAAGAAATCAAGAATTTTGCCATCAGGACAGTTCTAACTGCCAAGAGTTCACCAAAAAGAACTCTAAAAAGAAAAGTTGATACGACAACACCTTCAAAACAACAGTCAAAGAAAATTCAAAAAGCTCCTGCAAGAGCTTCTAAAAAGGTAATCTTTCAATCATACTCCTCAAAAATCTCTTTCGATTAAATCCATTCGAACATTTCTTGACTTCGATTCCCTATTTATGACCAGGTTCCATCATCAAGTGAGAGCTCTTCGAGAGAAAGTGAGCAATGAACACAGAATATCTCTGCTGCTTTTTTAAACTCAGATGATGATTCAGAAGTTGAACCAACTCATCAACTTATTCGAAGAAGATCTACTCCGATAAATTTATATCAACTTTGAATATGTCAAATCAATTGGAATGAATTTAACCCATTATATGTTCTGTCCTAGGCTGCAACTATTGTTCAATTCACTTCTTCTTCCTAGACTCGTGAGTTTGACAACCAGATGAACTACAAGTTAAGCTTAGAACTCGGATAGCAAACTTCTTTAGTTCTGGACAACTATCTCCATAAAAGTCCCACCACTCAGCAGGTAGCATGATCTTCCTACTACTCTTTGCAGTTTCATTACCAAAGAAGCCTCTAGCATAATAAAAGTCAGAAAGCTGTAGATCAACCTTTTTCCTTTCTTTTTGGTTAGGAACCAGTTTTTTCAAAAAACTATATAGACCAATCTTAATGTCAGCATCATCAACCATGAAATTAGGTTCATAGTGATAATGAGGATTAAGATAATACGCAGCAGCATGCAATGGTCTACACAGTTGCCTTTTCCACATTCTATCAATAATTTTCCACATAGTTTCATAACTAAAAATAACAATGCAAATGAATAAAAATAAAAAAATTAAATAAATAACTGAATATAATAGGAAAACATGGTAACATGATACATTGATAATCAAATATTAAAGCTTTATATTAGTCAAGACTCAAGATTACCTCTTTTTAACACAACCGAAGTTACTCTTGATTGTTTCTTTGGCTTTTCTCATGCCTTCAAAGATGAAACCCATGGCTGATTTTTATCTAAATCAACCAAGTGAAGAACTGTAATGAGAGGAGCAGCAGCCTTGAGTTCTTCCATAGCCTACTATCCAATGCCATGTTTTGGACTCTTATTTCTTCAGGCATTGATGCAACTTTAGTTGTCTTCCAATCATCAGAAGTAAACATAGTCACTGATGAGCGGATAATTTATACGCTTTTTGGCATTGTTTTTAGGTAGTTTTTAGTAAGTTCAAGCTACTTTTAGGGATGTTTTCATTAGTTTTTATGTTAAATTCACATTTCTGGACTTTACTATGAGTTTGTGTATTTTTCTGTAATTTCAGGTAATTTCTGGCTGAAATTGAGGGACTTGAGCAAAACTCTGAAAAAGGCTGACAAAAGGACTGTTGATGCTGTTGGAATCTGACCTCCCTGCACTCAAAATGGATTTTCTGGAGCTACAGAACTCCAAATGGCGCGCTCTCAACGGCGTTGGAAAGTAGACATTCAGAGCTTTCCAGCAATATATAATAGTTCATACTTTATTCGGGAATTGACGACATAAAGTGGCGCTCAACGCCAAGTACATGTTGCTGTCTGGAGTAAAACGCCAGAAACACGTCACGACCCGGAGTTGAACGCCAGACACACGCTATAACTCGGCGTTCAACTCCAATAAAAGCCTCAGCTCGTGAATAGATCAAGCTCAGCCCAAGCATACACCAAGTGGGCCCCAAAAGTGGATTTATGCATCAATTACTTACTCATGTAAACCCTAGTAGCTAGTTTAGTATAAATAGAACATTTTACTATTGTATTCAGTGTCTTTGACCACGTTACATCCTTGGTCTCAGTTTTGTTTTATTCTTCATCTTAGGAGGCCATTGATCACGTTTTGGGGGGCTGGCCATTCAGCCATGCCTGAACCTTTCACTTATGTATTTTCAACGGTGGAGTTTCTACACACCATAGATTAAGAGTGTGGAGCTCTGCTGTACCTCAAGTGTCAATACAATTACTATTATTTTCTATTCAATTCTCTTTTATTCTTATTCCAAGATATACGTTACACTTCACTTTGATGAATGTGATGATCCGTGACACTCATCATCATTCTCACCTATGAACGCGTGTGACTGACAACCACTTCCGTTCTACCTTAGACCGGGTGCATATCTCTTAGATTCCCCAACAGAATCTTCGTGGTATAAGCTAGATAGATGGCAGCATTCATGGGAATCCGGAAAGTCTAACCTTGTCTGTGGTATTCTGAGTAGGATTCTGGGATTGAATGACTGTGACGAGCTTCAAACTCCTGAAGGCTGGGCGTTAGTGACAGACGCAAAAGAATCAAGGGATTCTATTCCAACCTGATTGAGAACCGACAGATGATTAGCCGTGCTGTGACAGAGCATAGGACCATTTTCACTGAGAGGATGGGATGTAGCCATTGACAACGGTGATGCCCTACATACAGCTTGCCATGGAAGGGAGTAAGAAGAATTGGATGAATGTAATAAGAAAGTAGAGATTCGAGAGGAACACGACATCTCCATACGCCTATCTGAAATTCCCACTATTGATCTAGATAAGTATTTCTATCCTATTTTATTTTCTGTTTATTATTTATTTTCGAACTTATCATAAACCATTTAATCTGCCTAACTGAGATTTACAAGGTAACCATAGCTTGCTTCATACCAACAATCTCTGTGGGATCGACCCTTACTCACGTAAGGTATTACTTGGATGACCCAGTACACTTGCTGGTTAAGTTGAACGGAGTTGTGACCACACATAGTTGTGAACCATGGTATTGGCATCATGTTTTTGGCACCATTGCCAAGGAAAGAAAAAGCAATGAATTTTACAAAATACAATAACAAATGAATCACAATTTCGTCCACCAAGTTTTTGGCGCCGTTGCCGGAGATTGTTCGAGTATGGACAACTGACGGTTCATTTTGTTGCTCAGATTAGGTAATTTTCTTTTCAAAAATCTTTTTCAAAATTTTTCTTTTCTTTTTCGTTTTTCCAAACTTTATTTTCGAAAAAAATTAATAAAAATAAAAAAAAATCATAAAATTATAAAAATCAAAAATATTTTGTGCTTCTTGTTTGAGTCTTAAGTCAATTTTTAAGTTTGGTGTCAATTGCATGCTTTAAAAATTTTTTCTTGCATTTTTTGAAAATTTCATGCATTCATAGTGTTCTTCATGATCTTCAAGAGGTTCTTGGTAAGTCTTCTTGTTTGATCTTGATGATTTCTTGTTTTGTGTTGTTTGTTATTTTTCATATGCATTTTTCGCTTGTTAGAGTCCATGCATTAAAGATTTCTAAGTTTGGTGTCTTGCATGTTTTCTTTGCATCAAAATTTTTTCAAAAATATGTTCTTGATGTTCATCATGATCTTCAAAGTGTTCTTGGTGTTCATCTTGACATTCATAGTGTTCTTGCATGCATCATGTGTTTTGATCCAAAATTTTTATGTTTTGGGTCATGTTTGTGTTTTTCTCTCTCATAATTAAAAATTCAAAAATAAAAAAAATATCTTTTCCTTATTTTTCTCATAATTTTCGAAAATTTGAGTTGACTTAGTCAAAAAATTTTTAAAATTAGTTATTTCTTACAAGTCAAGTAAAATTTTCAAAAATTTTAAAATCTTATCTTTTCAAAATCTTTTTCAAAAATCATATCTTTTCAATTTTATCTTTGTTTTTCGAAAACTTTCAAAAATCTTTTTCAAAATATTTTCAAAATCTTTTTCTTATCTTTATATCAAATTTTCAAAAACTCACTAACAATTAATATGATTGATTCAAAAATTTGAAGTTTGTTACTTTCTTGTTAAGAAAGGTTCAATCTTTAAGTTCTAGAATCTTATCTTGTAGTTTCTTGTTAGTGAAGTAAGTAATTTTAAATTTAAAAATTAAATCTTTTTATCTTTTATCATATCTCTTTCAAAATTTGATTTCAAAATATCTTATCTAACTTCTTATCTTCTAATCTTTTCAAATTTGATTTTAATATCTTTTTCAACTAACTATTTGACTTTTTGTTTGTTTCTTATCTTTTTCAAAACCACCTAACTACTTTCCCTCTTCAATTTTTGAAATTCTCCCTCTCTTTTCTTATTCTATTTAATTGTTTACTTACTAACACTTCTCTTCACCTCTCTTCATCTAAATATCCGAACCCACTCTTCTTCACTCTTCTCCCCTTTCTTTCTATACTGTGACATAGAGGATTCCTCTTTCTTTTCTTGTTTTCTTCTCTTTTATATGAGCAGGAACAAGGACAAAAGCACTCTTGTTGAAGCTGATCCTGAACCTGAAAGGACTTTGAAGAGGAAACTAAGAGAAGCTAAATTACAACAATCCAGAAGTAACCTTTCAGAAATTTTCGAACAAGAGAAGGAGATGGCAGCCGAACCCAATAATGATAATGCAAGAAGGATGCTTGGTGACTTTACCAAACCCACGTCCAAATTTGATGGAAGAAGCATCTCCATTCCTACCATTGGAGCCAATAATTTTGAGCTTAAGCCTCAACTAGTTGCTTTAATACAACAGAACTGCAAGTTTTATGGACTTCCATCTAAAGATCCTTACCAGTTTTTAACTGAGTTCTTGCAGATTTGTGAGACTGTAAAGACGAATGGAGTAGATCCTGAAGTCTACAAACTCATGCTTTTCCCTTTTGCTGTAAGAGACAGAGCTAGAATATGGTTGGATTCACAACTTAAGGATAGTCTGGACTCCTGGGATAAGCTGGTCACGGCCTTCTTGGATAAATTTTTTCCTCCTCAAAAGCTGAGCAAGCTTAGAGTGGATGTTCAGACCTTCAAACAAAAAGATGGTGAATTCCTCTATGAAGCTTGGGAAAGATACAAGCAGTTGACCAAAAGGTGTCCATCTGACATGTTTTCAGAATGGACCATATTAGATATATTCTATTATGGTCTATCTGAGTTTTCGAAAATGTCATTTGACCATTCTGCAGGTGGATCCATCCACCTAAAGAAAACACTTGCAGAAGCTCAAGAACTCATTGACATGGTTGCAAATAACCAATTCATGTACACTTCTGAGAGGAATTCCGTGAATAATGGGACGCCTCAAAGGAAGGGAGTTCTTGAAATTGATGCTCTGAATGCCATATTGGCTCAAAACAAAGTGTTGACTCAGCAAGTCAACATGATCTCTCAAAGTCTGAATGGATGGCAAAATGCATCCAACAGTACTAAAGAGGCAGCTTCTGAAAAAGCTTATAATCCTGAAAACCCTGCAATAGCAGAGGTCAATTACATGAGTGAACCTTATGGAAACACCTATAATTCATCATGGAGAAATCATCCATATTTCTCATGGAAGGATCAACAAAAGCCTCAACAAGGCTTTAACAATGGTGGATGCAATAGGCTAAGCAATAGCAAGCCTTTTCCATCATCTTCTCAGCAACAGACAGAGAATTCTGAACAAAACACTTCTAATTTAGCCAATCTAGTTTCTGATCTGTCAAAAGCCACTTTCAATTTCATGAGTGAAATAAGATCCTCCATCAGAAATCTGGAGGCACAAGTGGGCCAGCTGAGTAAGAAAGTCATTGAAGCTCCTCCCAGTATTCTCCCAAGCAATACAGAAGAAAATCCAAAAGGAGAGTGCAAGGCCATTGATGTAATCAATATGGCCGAATGCACAAGGGAGGAGAAGGACGAAAATCCTAGTGAGGAAGACCTCCTGGGACGTCTCTCAAGCAAGAAGGAGTTTCCTATTAAGGATCCAAAGGAATCTGAGGCTCATATAGAGACCATAGAGATTCCATTAAATCTCCTTCTGCCGTTCATGAGCTCTAAAGACTATTCTTCCTCTGAGGAGGATGAAGATGTGACTGGAGAGCAAGTTGCTCAATATTTAGGAGCTATCATGAAGCTGAATGCCAAGTTGTTTGGTAATGAGACTTGGGAAAGTGAACCTCCCTTGCTCATTAATGAATTAGATACCTGGATTCAGCAAATTTTACCTCAAAAGAGACAAGATCCTGACAAGTTCTTAATACCTTGTACCATAGGCACCATGACCTTTGAAAAAGCTCTATGTGATCTGGGGTCAGGGATAAATCTTATGCCACTCTCTGTAATGGAGAAGCTGGGGATCATTGAAGTACAACCTGCCTTGTTCTCATTACAATTGGCAGACAAGTCATTAAGACAAGCTTATGGAATAGTAGAGGACGTGTTAGTAAAGGTTGAAGGCCTTTACATCCCTGCTAATTTCATAATCTTAGACACTAGGAAGGAAGAGAATGAATGCATCATCCTTGGAAGACCTTTCCTAGCCACAGCAGGAGCTGTGATAGATGTCAACAGAGGTGAATTAGTCCTCCAATTGAATGGGGACTACCTTGTGTTTAAGGCACATGGCCATCCCTCTGTGACAAAAGAGAGTGAGCACAAAGAGCTTCTCTCAGTTCAGAGTCAAGAAGAGCCCCCACAGTCAAACTCTAAGTTTGGTGTTGGGACTATACAACATTGACCTGATCACCTTGTGGCTCCATGAGAGCCCACTGTCAAGCTATTGACATTAAATAAGCGCTTGTTGGGAGGCAACCCAATTTTTATTTATCTAATTTTAATTTTATTTTATTGTTATTTTGTATTTTATTAGGTACATTATCATGTGGAGTCACGAAAAAAAATATAAAAATTAAAAACAGAATCAAAAACAGCAGAAGAAAAATCACACCCTGGAGGAAGGACAGACTGGCGTTCAACGCCAGTAAGGAGCATCTGGCTGGCGTTCAACGCCAGAACAGAGCATGAATCTGGCGCTGAACGCCAGAAACAAGCAACATTCTGGCGTTTGAACGCCAGGAATGTGCCTTGAGAAAAGTTGGCACTAAACGCCAGTAACAAGCATGGAACTGGCGTTCAACGCCAGAAACATGCTACATATGGGCGTTGAACGCCCAGAACATGCTTCACATGGGCGTTGAACGCCCAGAACGTGCATCACCTCGGCGTTTAAACGGCAGAATGGTATGCAAAGGCATTTTACATGCCTATTTGGTGCAGGGATGTAATTCCTTGACACCTCAGGATCTGTGGACCCCACAGGATCACCTCAGGATCTGTGGACCCCATAGGATCCCCACCTAACATATTCCCACCTTACCTCCTAATCCTATAACACTCTTCCCCATGTCACACTTCCCAACAACTTCAATCTCTAAATCCCTCCTCCCAATAAACACTCTTTCCCAAATCCCCATCACCTCTTCACCACTCACATCCATCCACTCTTCCCCATAAACCCCACCTACCTTCAAAATTCAAAAACACTTTCCCACCCAAACCCACCCTAAAATGGCCGAACCTACCCTCTCCCCTTTCCCTATATAAACCCCTCCATTCCACTTCATTTTCACACAACACAACCCCCTCTTCTATACCTTGGCCGAAACCTACACTCCCCCTTCTCCTCATATTTTCTTCTTCTTCTTCTTCTTCTTCTCTTCTTTCTTCTCTTGCTCGAGGACGAGCAATATTTTAAGTTTGGTGTGGTAAAAGCATAAGCTTTTTGTTTTTCCATTACCATCAATGGCACCTAAGGCCGGAGAATCCTCTAGAAAAGGAAAAGGAAAGACAAAAGCTTCCACCTCCGAGTCATGGGAGATGGAAAGATTCATCTCCAAAAGCCATCAAGACCACTTCTATGGGAGATGGAAAGATTCATATCCACGAGCTGAGGCTTTTCTTGGAGTTGAACTCCAAGTTATAACGTGTTTTGGGCGTTCAACTCCGGATCATGACGTGTTTCTGGCGTTTAACTCCAGACAGCAGCATATACTTAGCGTTCAACGCCAAGTTACGTCGTCAATTTCCGAATAAAGTATGGACTATTATATATTGCTGGAAAGCTCTGGATGTCTACTTTCCAACGCCGTTGAGAGCGCGCCATTTGAAGTTCTGTAGCTCCAGAAAATTCATTTTGAGTGCAGGGAGGTCAGATTCCAACAGCATCAGCAGTCCTTTTGTCAGCCTTTTTCAGAGTTTTGCTCAGGTCCCTCAATTTCAGCTAGAATTTACCTGAAATCATAGAAAAACACACAAACTCCTAGTAAAATCCAGAAATGTGAATTTAACATAAAAACTAATGAAAACATCCCTAAAAGTAGCTTAAACTTATTAAAAACTTCCTAAAAATAATGCCAAAAAGCGTATAAATTATCCGCTCATCAAACATCATGAGCACTCCATCATTCTCCATGAAATAAGAGAAGATCAAAGAGCAATGAGGGAGGAACAACAAAGGCAAGGAAGGGACATAGAAGAGCTTAAGGACATTGTTGGTCCTTCAAGAAGAAGACGCCACTAAGGTGGATTCATTCCTTGTTCTTATTTCTTTCTGCTTCTCGGTTTTTATGTTGTGTTTTGTGTCTCTACTTCATGATCATTAGTGTTTAGTAACTATGTCTTAAAGTTATGAATAATTCCATTAATCCTTCACCTCTCTTAAATGAAAAATGTTTTAATTCAAAAGAACAAGAAGTACATGAATTTCGAATTTATCCTTGAATTTAGTTTAATTATATTGATGTGGTGACAATACTTTTTGTTTTCTGAATGAATGCTTGAACAGTGCATATTTTTAATCTTGTTGTTTATGAATGTTAAAACTGTTGGCTCTTGAAAGAATGATGAACAAAGAGAAATGTTATTGATGATCTGAAAAATCATAAAATTGATTCTTGAAGCAAGAAAAAGCAGTGAAATAGCAAAAGCTTCCAAAAAAATGGCGAAAAAAAAATTTAGAAAGAAAAAGAAAAAGCAAGCAGAAAAAGCCAATAGCCCTTAAAACCAAAAGGCAAGCGTAAAAAGGATCCAAGGCTTTGAGCATCAATGGATAGGAGGGCCCAAGGAAATAAAATCCAGGCCTAAGCGGCTAAACTAAGCTATCCCTAACCATGTGCTTGTGTCATGTAGGTCCAAGTGAAAAGCTTGAGACTGAGTAGTTAAAGTCGTGATCCAAAGCAAAAGAGTGTGCTTAAGAGCTCTGGACACCACTAACTGGGGACTCTAGCAAAGCTGAGTCACAATCTGAAAAGGTTCACCCAGTTATGTGTCTGTGGCATTTATGTATCCGGTGGTAATACTGGAAAACAAAGTGCTTAGGGCCACGACCAAGACTCATAAGTAGCTGTGTTCAAGAATCAACATACTTAACTAGGAAAGTCAATAACACTATCCGAAATTCTAAATTCCTAGAGAAGCCAATCGTTCTGAACTTCAAAGGAAAAAGTGAGATGCCAAAACTGTTCAGAAGCAAAAAGCTACAAGTCCTGCTCATCTAATTAGAATTAATATTCATTGATATTTTGGAATTTATAGTATATTCTCTTCTTTTCATCCTATTTGATTTTCAGTTGCTTGGGGACAAACAACAATTTAAGTTTGGTGTTGTGATGAGCGGATAATTTATACGCTTTTTGGCATTGTTTTTAGGTAGTTTTTAGTAAGTTCAAGCTACTTTTAGGGATGTTTTCATTAGTTTTTATGTTAAATTCACATTTTTGGACTTTACTATGAGTTTGTGTGTTTTTCTGTAATTTCAGGTAATTTTTGGCTGAAATTGAGGGACTTGAGCAAAACTTTGAAAAAGGCTAACAAAAGGACTATTGATGCTGTTGGAATCTGACCTCCCTGCACTTAAAATGGATTTTCTGGAGCTACAGAACTCCAAATGGCGCGCTCTTAACTGCTTTGGAAAGTAGACATCCAGAGCTTTCTATCAATATATAATAGTCCATATTTTATTCGGGAATTGATGACGTAAAGTGGCGCTCAATGCCAAGTACATGTTGCTGTCTGGAGTAAAACGCCAGAAACACGTCACGACCCGGAGTTGAACGCCAGAAACACGCTATAACTCGGCGTTCAACTCCAATAAAAGCCTCAGCTCGTGAATAGATCAAGCTCAGCCCAAGCATACACCAAGTGGGCCCCGGAAGTGGATTTATGCATCAATTACTTACTCATGTAAACCCTAGTAGCTAGTTTAGTATAAATAGAACATTTTACTATTGTATTCAGTGTCTTTGACCACGTTACATCCTTGGTCTCAGTTTTGTTTTATTCTTCATCTTAGGAGGCCATTGATCACGTTTTGGGGGGCTAGCCATTCAGCCATGCCTGAACTTTTCACTTATGTATTTTCAACGGTGGAGTTTCTACACACCATAGATTAAGGGTGTGGAGCTCTGCTGTACCTCAAGTGTCAATCGATTACTATTATTTTCTATTCAATTCTCTTTTATTCTTATTCCAAGATATACGTTACACTTCACTTTGATGAATGTGATGATCCATGACACTCATCATCATTCTCATCTATGAACGCGCGTGACTGACAACCACTTCCGTTCTACCTTAGACCGGGCGCATATCTCTTAGATTCCCCAACAGAATCTTCATGGTATAAGCTAGATAGATGGCAGCATTCATGGGAATCCGGAAAGTCTAACCTTGTCTGTGGTATTCCGAGTAGGATTCCGGGAATCCAGAAAGTCTAACCTTGTCTGTGGTATTCCGAGTAGGATTCTGGGATTGAATGACTATGACGAGCTTCAAACTCCTGAAGGCTGGGCGTTAGTGACAGACGCAAAAGAAGCAAGGGATTCTATTCCAACCTGATTGAGAACCGACAGATGATTAGCCGTGTTGTGACAGAGCATAGGACCATTTTCACTGAGAGGATGGGATGTAGCCATTGACAACGGTGATGCCCTACATACAGCTTGCCATGGAAGGGAGTAAGAAGAATTGGATGAATGTAATAAGAAAATAGAGATTCGAGAGGAACACAGCATCTCCATACGCCTATCTGAAATTCCCACTATTGATCTACATAAGTATTTCTATCCTATTTTATTTTCTGTTTATTATTTATTTTTGAACTTATTATAAACCATTTAATCTGCCTAACTGAGATTTACAAGGTAACCATAGCTTGCTTCATACCAACAATCTCTGTGGGATCGACCCTTACTCACGTAAGGTATTACTTGGATGACCCAGTACACTTGCTGGTTAAGTTGAACGGAGTTGTGACCACACATATTTGTGAACCATGGTATTGGCATCATGTTTTTGGCGCCATTGCCAAGGAAAGAAAAAGCAATGAATTTTACAAAATACAATAACAAAAGAACAAGGGCGACAAACAGAGGAGGGGAGGCAAACGCAGTGAAGCAGAATAGGGGCGAGTGCTACGGCCGACGAACACAGAATAGAGGCGAGTGCGACGGCCGACGAACGCAGAACAGGGGCGGTGAACAGCGTGCCATGAATCGTCGAGTACTCCGACGTGGGTGGTGGGCGGGTGTCGACGAGGAACCTTCGCTGCGTGGTGGTGGGTTCTACGACTCTGCGTGTCCTTTGTGTGGGATGAGGAATGAGGGATGAGGCGAGGCGACAGGCGAGGGATGAGGGATCCATCCAAGCGTTCGGCCTCTGTGTGGCGGCGCAGACAACGGGGCCGGTAGATGGTGGCAATTTAGCGACGTTGGAGAAGAAGAAGAGAGTGAACAGTGAGGGATTGGTGAAGTGTGAGGGTTTCGAATTAGGGTTACTAACTTACTGGGTCTGGGTTAGTGGTTGCTGTAGTTTTTTTGGGGGGGGGTGGGGGGCCAAAACGACGCCGTTTTGGCGAAAATGGGCACCGAATTCAAACTTGCTGACTCGCTAGCAAACTCGCAAGTTTGAGTGATTCTGTCCAAGTTTACCCAAGTTTACCTAGAAATGAGTTTGTGTCCGAGTCAACTCGATTCCACTACTTAAACTCGTAAACTCGTACGAGTTTACGAATTAACTCGCAAGTTTGACAACTATGCATACACTAATTTATAAGGAGAAGTACTTGTTGATCCTCTTGGTGAGTTTCGATAAGCCACAATACCTAACTCAAAGTCTCATGCCATGTTCGAGGTCTACTTCGAATCTATTTTTTAATCAAACTGATTAAAATTTTGTTTGCTGCTTCAACTTGCCCATTGGCCTGTGCATAATAAGGGGTTGAAGTAACCATATTAATATTTCTCGAAGCTGCAAAATTCTTAATTCGCTGTCCAGTAAACATAGTCCCTTAATTGGTACTTAATGTTTGAGGAATTCCAAATCGATGGATTATATATTCCTCAATAAATTCTATTACTTCATTTTGCCCAGCCTCTATTAGAGGAACAGCTTCCACCCACTTCATGAAATAATCTATTGCTACCAAAATAAATTTATGATTTTTTAACGAAGGAGGATGTATCAACCCAATTAAATAATCCAAAGCCCAACCTTGAAATGGCCATAGTTTAATGATCGAATGTAACTCGGATGATGGGATCTGTTGTACTACCCCATGGTGTTGACACTCTTGACATGCCTTTGCATAATCGATACAGTCTTTGATCATAGAAGGCCAATAAACATAATTTCGATGTAATACCCATTTCATTTTTATCCCAGCTTAATGGGTGCCACATATACCTTTATGGACTTCTCCTAAAGCAATATTTTTATCGACTTGACTCAAACATCTCGAAAGGCTTCCATCGACTCCTTTCTTGTATAATTCATCACCATTAATACAAAATTCATTACCTTTAACTTTATTTTTCTATCCACTCGAATACTGGGATTCTTCAAATACTCAGCAATGGGTTTTCTCTAATCATCATCTTCCCTTTCATCTAAACACAAAGCTTCTCTTTCATCTATAGGCACCAATATTTGGCAAATTTTTGCCAATTTTCTTAGTGTTTCTGGGAATATCTTATATCTCGAAGCAATTTGAGCTAACTCATTAGCAATCTCATTTTGAATTCTCGGAATATGGACTAATGAAACTTTTAAAAAAGAAGTCAACAATTCTCACGCCGTTGCCAAATACTTTTGCAACTTCTCATTGTTACATTTAAACTTCTTCGCTAACTATTTCAAAACTAACTGAGAATCCCCAAGGATTTGATCTTCTAAAACTCCTTTTCCAATCAAAATTTCAAGGCCCAAAATTAAAGCTTCGTACTCAGCCACATTGTTCGAGCAAGGATATTTTAACTCAAACAAAAATTCTGATAGAATTCCCTCTGGTGAGATAATTAAAATTCCTATTTCTGCACCATCTTTATGCTTTGAACCATCAAAGTATAACTTCCAATAATCGATATGCACGTCAATTATATTTGCCCCTTGGTCATTCAGATTATTCGAATGATCAACTAGAAAATCTGGAATGAGCTGTCCTTTCATGGCCTTTACTGGGACATATTGCAAATCAAACTCTGTTAACGACAACATCCATTTCCCTAGTCGACCTCTTAACATCGGATAAGTCAACATATTAACGAGGTTAGTCTGTGCAATGATTTTCACAGGTTTGGAAACCATATACCATTTTAACTTTGTGCAAGCGTAATACAAAGACAAACACAACTTTTTAATATGTGATTTCCTCGTCTCGATATCAGTTAATACTCGACTAAGATAATAAATGGCTCGTTCATGACCGTTCTCATCATTCTGAACCAACATACACCTAATCGTGTTCACAGATGTGGCAATATATAGTTTTAAAGGCTCATGAGGGCGAACATTCGCCATTACCGGTGCTTTTGACAAAGAAGCTTTAATTGACTCAAAAGCGTCTTGATGTTCTTTCGTCTATTCGAACTATGATTCATTCTTTAGTTTTACTAAAGGTGCAAGTACTCGGGTTCGACCTGAAAGATTCTATATGAAGTTTCAAAGATAATTAACCTTTTCAAGAAAAGATTGTACTTCTTTCTTTGACTTAGGAGGGGATAATGTCAAGATTGCATCAGCCTTATTCTTATCGATAACAATCCCCTTTTTATGAACAACAAATCCTAGAAAATTCCTTGCCGATATACCAAACGCACATTTTAAAAGATTCATTTTTAATCCTTTCTTCTGCATAGTAATGAATGCTTTTCTCAAATGATCGATGTGTTGAGTTACCGAATTCAACTTAACCATAACATCGTCAAGATATACCTCCATGAATTTTCCAATGTACTCATGGAAAATAGTATTCATAGTACGTTGGTATGTTGCACCAGCATTTTTCAAACCGAATGGCATAACTACCCATTCATAAGTGCTCAACGCTCCAAGACATCGAAAAGTAGTTTTAGACACATCATCTTCCGCAATGAAGATTTGGTTATACCCTGAATAACCGTCCATAAAACTTAAAATCTCATTTCTTGCTGCAGAATTGATTAACATATCTGCTATAGACATAAAGTACTCGTCCTTTGGAGTTGCATTATTCAAATCTCGAAAATCAATATACACTGTTAATTTTCTATTCTTCTTCATTACATGCACAATGTTCGAAATCCATTCAACATAACGAGCGGTTCGAATAAATTTTGCTTTAATCCAAGTTTCAATCTCTTCTTTAATCTTTTGATTAGTTTCAGGAGCAAATCGTCGAGGCGTTTGCTTTACAGGTCGAGCGTTCGGTTTTAACGCTAATCGATGTTCCACAAGAGAACGACCGAGACCAAGCATCTCATGATAATCCCAAGCAAAACAATTTTTCAACTCGTGTAAAAGATGGTATAATTCAGTTCAAAACGGGACTGCAAGGTCCTTGCATATGTAAGTGATTCGAACATCATCAATAGATCCCAAATTATTCTCTTCTAAAGGATCCTGCGATTCGAAACCTTTCGCATATTCATCATCTTTTAGCGAATATTTTTCAAAATACAAGGGTTCTAAATCATAGATGCAATCAAAAGATAGATAAACAGATACGTTAGGATTGAAACAAACTTGATTATTTGCTGGATTAACAACAACTTTGTTTTCAATACAATGGACCTCTACTACATAAGCAGCATTTCGACTGTCAACATTACTAAAATTATGAACACAAAGAGAAATTAAACCATGACTAAATTTGATCAAACGAATCGAATTTTCACTACAAGAAGAAGAAGAAATTACATTCCTAAATGATTCAACTTCATCAGAAGAATCATCTTTATTTTCTACTGAAAGAAAATTACTTAAATACTTATCTAAAGTTACTAGATAATCTGAGACGTCCTGGTTACTTGCCATTGAAGAACGCCCTCGAATCTCCACTTATGTTGCACAATTCCACCCAATTGGAGGCACATCAAGATGTGGACGATGGAACTCCACATTCAAATCCTCTGAAGTCAGATAACAGCCCTCGTAATTGAAAGAATTCAAAACTCTATCAACATTCAAAGGTTTTAATTTTGGACTATACACCCTGAAATCGACATGCAACTGTTCGACATACAGATTCGAATCAGCCTTGACTATTTCAGGTTTTCCATCGTTTGTCCAAAGAAGGACACTCTGATGCACAGTAGATGGTACAACTCCAACTCCATGAATCCAGTCTCGTCCCAATAAGGCATTATAACTTGCCCTCGAAGACACCACCACAAAGACAGTATTTCGATCAGATGATCCAACTTTTACCACCAAAGTAACTAAACCTTTAGTAGGAGTCAAAGCACCACTAAAGTCTGTTACCGAAATGTTAGTAGGAATTAGATCATCAGAATGTTTTCCTACTTTCATCAGTATCCTTTCAGGCAAAAGGCTTATAGCCGCTTCTCCATCAATCAGGACCTTGTTTACTTTGATCCCGCTCATTGTTGTAGAAATGTACAGTGGATGCAAATGAGACTTTTGTTTCTCGGAAGGCCTTTGAAAATAACTAGGTTCATCCTCATATCGAATGAACGAAAAGGCTTACTCACAATCCACATCATAATCCTCCATATGATTACCTTCATATTCTCCCAGATATTCGGTTGGGATAATCGAAATGGTACTGACCATCTCATCTTCACCTTCTTCAAAGTATTCTTCGTCCAAATCAGCACTATTATCTTTATCAACATCTGAAACTAACCATTGCTTTTCCTTATCCAATTTCACAGGGGAAAGAAATCATTTTGGATACGTCTCCCCATTTGTCGGGAAAACTACTCGGGAATGTAGAGATGGCGGTGTTGCCCCCTTGCCTTTGTCAACATGAGACACCTTAGGCAGCTGTTACCCTCTTCGTCCTCTACCCCTTGGATATCCTCTGGCTCAACCACGGAAGTAAGGATATCGACCTCGAGGAGGACCTCTGTGCCCCTACTGTGGGTTACGTTTGTAATGAGCATCTCTATTTTGGAATTCTTGGCAGTTTTGCATCCATTGTACACCTAAAGCCTGAGAGTGGCTTATAGGTGCAGTAACACCTTTCTAAGGGCCCCTGGAACTTTGACCCTCCACTCGTCGAATTGGATGCTTTTGACGAGCTTGTTCTTCTTTATGAGCCAACTCCTTCTTCATTCTCTCCTTTTTGAAAATTGTTGCAGTCTCAGCATCGAATACTGCATTACATCGAGGACACAGAGATATGTCTCGATCTTTGAGTTTCTGCTGCATCAAGTACTCCAATAAACCATCTCCCACACCGAGATAGATAGAACGAACATTCGATTCAAAATCCCCCCAAAGCCACATCAAAGTCATAAAACATTCCAACCATATTCACACTAAAATGTGGCTCAACAAAGCTGGCTTTAGTATCGAAAGGATCAGAATCGAATTTCATTTCTTTTTTACCATCATCAAATTTCAACTGTCCTTCCACGATAGCTTCTTGTATTAAATCCCTGAAACAAATACAGTTGTTAGTCGAATGGCTAGTTGCTTGGTGAAACTTACAATAAGGTTTCCCCTTTAAATCTTTCACCGAAAGCAAAGTTTTGTCTTCTGGTAAAATTAACTGTTTATCTTTAAGCAACACATAAAAAATCTGATCAGATTTCGAAATATCAAAACTGTATCTCTTTCTACTTTGCATTTTTGAATCATTTGACTTCTTATTGTTAGGAATTTTCTTAAGTAAAGAACAAACATAAGGAGTTCCTTTCTTAAGTTTGGCCAAATCAACTTCTGCCTCTAAATTGGACTCCTCATCAGAGGATTCCATGGCCACATAAGCAACTTTCTCCTTTCAAGAAAAAGATTTACTCTTTAACCTTATTTTGTTCTTTTTTCAAAATTTTTACCTGATGAACCTTTTCAGCCAAATGAGCTAAGTCAGGAATATGCACATTGAGTAATTTTCAACGCATATAAAATCATAATCGCATAATTTCTATTTTTGCCACTTCACTTTTGGGGAGGGACACATAGCACCGACTTCTAGCATTTTTGAAACAAATCATATAATCATCAATGGTTTCACTATCCTCATGTTTCAACGCCACTAGATCAGTAACTGCCACATTCAACTCTCCTCGATAAAATTGGGAATGAAAAGCAGTTTCTAACTGAGCCCATGTTGTTATCGAATTTGGTCTAAGATTCAAAAACCAAGTAAATGCATTTTTCGTCAACGAAGAAGGAAAAAACTTTATTTTCAAATTTTCATCATTGGCTAAATTTCCAATCTCAACCAAATATCGAGCAATATGTTCAGTAGTCGATCCCCCAACTTCTCCTGCAAATTGTGTAATTATTTTTGAATTTTTCACTCCTCTTGACACTTCGGCCATTTGAACATTATGGGGAAAAGCTGACACAAAGTGGGGTCGATTCATGAATCCTACATTGAATCCAACCCTATTAAGCACATCTTCCACAATTCTCGTCACTTGATAACATTCCCCAACTTGATTAGCACGTAATCAAGCTAGAACGTCATCTGCATTTTGACCTCGAGGAATTAACTGAGGGTTTTCTCTGTTTCTAAAAATGTTACTTTCATTTTGAAATAAATTTTCAACACCCTTAATATTTCCTCTGGCATCATGCCTTTCTCCTTCATCATAATCAACGATTCGAGCATTCCGTTCGACTTGCCATGCAAGACGATCGAACTTTGACTCGCGATCTGCCATCATAGGATTCAGAAATGTGGCCATTTATTGAGTCAATAAATTAACCAAATCATGATGGCTTTCTTCTACATGTTGTCAAAATATTGCTATTGAATTAGAAGTATTCGATATAGAACCCACATTGTAATCACAAGAATATTCGGTTTGCTGCTGTGGATTTTGAACACCATTTACTTCACTTACACCCGCAAATCAAATCGGAGGCACAAAATCACTTAGTGGTGGAGTATAACCAAGAGGAAGGCCATAAGGAGGCCAACCAGCATTTACTTGGGGATGAATTGGTGGTGGATTACCATGTGGACAAGTATTACGCTCGTTATTTTCAGCCTGCACATTAGTAACCGCCACACTTTCACTTACAACCACCCCTTCTGAACGTGAAGTAACGTCCGAAGGTTGTATAATTACTGGTGCACCGTCATTTGTGGCCGAACCACTATTCACATTCGAAATCTCATCAGCCATGTGAATAATTCTTCCATTTCTTAATTGCATACACTAAGTGACACCAAAATCATTTGATACACTTAAGTTTTAAAAACTATCCCACCTGGCGTACCAATTTATTTTGTCGATTTTTAGCAAATTGATGGTGGTTCGATTCTAATGGTCTGGGAGAGAAACCTACTCCTCTTTCGCAGGTACCAGTTTTTCTATAAGTGCATCAAAGATCCTCGAATTAGACGAGATTTAAAGGAAAAGTCTGAAAAGGTGTAAAATAAAGATGTTGAAAGTAAAATTGACTGAAATCGAAATAGTTTGCATTGAATTTAAACAAAGCGGTAAATTACCTTCGATTGAGTCAAAGTACTTTTGACATGAAAATTAAAGATGCTGAAATGTAAATTTCGAGAAGAAAATTAAACGGTGCTTGAAAGATAAATTTGTATGAAAAGTAAAGTTTGCAGGAAAGATAAATGGAAAATAAAGACACGTGAAAGGAACCCTACAGAAAATTAACTCGAAGTAGACTCAGAAAGTCCCTGAAATGTGAGCGTGCATGAGTAATTTCTGAAATAAAGTTCCAACCATTGTATTTTCTAGCCTTTTAGTATTTATAGCCATTTCCTTAAACCGTCAATTTGAAATGAAACTTCCACTTGTGCGAAAATATGGGTAACCATTCTCGCTCTTTTTCTCTGTCGAATAACTCCTCAATTTGCTAAGTTAATCGAATTCTCACTTAATGCCCCCAAACATATCTCCTTCAACACCAACTTCTCTCCAAAAGCTCACTTAACAATTCAAATGACTTCTTTTTTCAAATTCTATTATTTTTTACTAACACATTCATACCAACATATCATACACTTTAATTCAATTAAATCTTTTCATTCCATTTAATTTGAATATCCTAACTATTGAATGTAATTAAAAAGCCAGAGTTACTCTTATTGACGTAATAACGTATAACTAAATATTTGTATAAAATACGTTATCACGATAAAATATAATAATTTGATATATTTAATTAAATTATTCGAAAATTTTTAAGTATTATTTTTACATAAAAGACAAGTTTGTGCGAATAATTACGGAGAAATATACACATGAACATGTAACGTACGTAGATGATGAAAAGAAAAAGGGTGGAGGGGCAGAGCACCGTTTCGAATTATTCGAAAGAAGTGACTGAAGATGGTTAAACTGTGCATAGCCAAATCAGGAAAGCAATAATGCAATGAGTGAGAGAGAAGAAAAAGAATGGTGGTAATGGTGGTGGTGGTGGAGTATATAAAATAAAAGAAACCGTACATGATGTTCCCCCTTAGCTTATGAATTGGCATGTGGCCAAAGTGGAGCTGTTCCGGCATTAATATGTGGTACCTCTTCTTTCGGAAGAGAAAGGAACAAAAATATATAGATTTCAAAACCTGCAAAGATTCTCTAGCTTCTTAGGGAGGGAGAGAAAGATGAATAATAATGAGTATGGTTATGGAAAATGAATCCTCCACTATATATATATATGAAAATCTTATATAATAATAAGGTAAGATGCCAATTAAAGGTGGTATACGTTGTAGTAAATAATATGTTTTTGTATTTTACTTTTTATGTGAAAAAATTTTTATTTTTCAAAATAAGTATGTTAAATGGAAATGCTAAGGGTAATATTTTATTGTAAAAAAGTGAAGAATTAGTTTAAATATAAGGCAAGAAAAAAAATGCAAAAAAGCTTGATCACCTAATATTTTTAAAATAAAATAAAATTAAAATACACTTGATAGGTATAGGTAAAAAAGAAAGTATACTTTTGATAAGTAACAATTTGTAAGTAGTTTTGTAAATATTCTTAAAATTGGGAAGTATATCTTTATAAATTGATAAGAATTAAATTGATTATAGAATATAACTGGGAGACTGGGAGTTGACAATTTTGTCACCTCTCTTATTATTTATTATTTTTAAATTATCCTAAAATTTTTATGAGTATTTTTTCATAAAAAATAACATTAACTACTAGAATAATATAATGCAGAAGAAGGTTAAATAATGAATAGTAAAAACGGATGCATATATAATATAAGAATGAGAAATTTGTGGGTAAATGAGTGAGGCATTTAGAGAAGAAGTAGGTGCTGGTGAAATCTGAATTTATATTCTTTGCAGTCTTCAGAAACAGCAATGCAAGAAGTAATTAGTAGTCATTCCTCTTTGCAATCCATGTGCAATTCTTCACTCACTACCGCCATGTGCTTCCATATATATACATGCATCTTCTTGCACTTCAATATTCCTGTGTACAATTTTTTCAACTAAATAATACTTCACTTTTCATCCACACTGTCACCATCTGCCGTAAATTATTCAACAATGCTATATCTACTAGACACATACATGTCGGTTATTAAATTAGTCATTTAATTTGTATAAAATATACATTAAAATATAAAATATATATTCAATAATATATAAAAATATATGTATACATATATAAATATATAATAACTGATTTATTAATTAATTTTTATATAGACATGCTATTTTATTTTTATTTTATTTTTGACTTTGTTAGCAACTACATATATATATAAGTACTTAGGTTAAAGATAGTATTAAATAAATATATAATCATAGATGATTGAGTTAATAAATACTGTAAAATAAGTTTGACCTAATATGATTTTTAAATTATTCTGTTAGAATTTTTGCTGAATTTTCAAGAGGTTTTTTTACCTTAATTTTTTAATTATTTTTTTATTTTTTCAAATTCTTTTTTTCATTTGAATCTATTATTTACAATTTTTTCTCCTTTTTTCACTTTTTTTTATTCTTTTTGTCTTTCTTTCATTTTATTATAATCATATTCTCATTCGTATCATAACTCAAAATCAGGAGAAAATTCACATTCGAACCCAAAAAACATGAAAGAAGAATAGAAATTGGTGTTTGTAATAGAAGAAAATTTCTCTAAGAAACTAGAAACATGTACTAAAAATCTATTTGACCATGTATTTGTTGATAAGGTCTTTTCAATAGGAACCATTGACAATGCATTGAAGGTTATCTGAGGAGGCCAGATGAATTTAGATAAATGGAATTAGAATAAAACCAATTCCAATTCTTTTTTGAAAACGAGTTAGATGTATTCAGAATTGAGAAGGATTCTCCATGGCTCTTTATGGATTATGTTTTACATGTTCGGAGGTGAACAGATGCTGACTCTCAAGACTATGAAGAAATTAGTTCTTTTTTCATTTGGATTCAATTTTGGGAACTTCAAAAAAAATTCAAGACTATTCAGGTTGGCTGTAAATTGGGTGAGAAAATTGGTGAGATTATTGATATTGGCTTTTTCTCTGTCAGAGAAAAAGAATCTAGAATCCTTAAATCTAGAATTCTAATCAATAGAAATAATAGGGTGAAGGACTCGATTTGGATGGCTGCTCCAGGAAGTAAAGTATTAAAAATTGGATTGAGATATGAGTGTATTAGGATCTTTTGCACCTATTATTCTCACCTTGAAAATGATTTAAAGCACTGCCAAATCTTCATGTCAAACTCTGCTTCAAGTGATATTTAGGTGGAAAGCGTTAACGACTGGGTCAAGGCTAATCAGGTAGGAAAAAGAATTGACAATGATGGTAGTGATAATGCAAGCAATTTTAGCAATCAACAATCTAAGCCTTCACCACTAAGAAAAAAGCTTGCTCCTTCTTAGTTGCTTGAGAGCTTCTCTAAGCTAAATATGAAGGATGAAAGAAATGAATTCTCAAAAAGTACAGAGTCCTCCAACCAAATTCCAGAGTTAGCTTGGCAGTCGATGACAAAATCTGGTTTTTCTGTTATATTAAAAAATATCACAAGCTCCATGAATGAAATCCAAGAAGACAATCAGACGATAATAGAAAAAGTTAGCAGCAAAAAATTAAATCTAAGATGGCAAGAGACGACAGAGTCATAATTCACTTAACTAATTGGGTGGGACAAAGCGAAGAGTCTCCCGTAAAGAAAATGAGCTTGTAGCTAAGAAAATGTGTGTTGAACAAGAGTTAATTATTGATCAAAGGGAGTAGGGTTTCAGCCAATCAATGGCACCCCAAGACCCATGAGAATGTTATCATGCAATTGTCGGGTTTAGGGAGACCTCTGACAGTTCACAACCTTAAAGGGATTGTTCAATCCCACTCTCCCGAGTTATTTTTTTTTTTTGCAAAACAAAAGCCAATCTCGACAGGTGAAAAAAAATTCAGGACTTGTGACTACTCTAATTGGCAAATTGTTGATCCTTCTGGTAGTGCGGGTGGACTTGGTTGACATATAATAATGATTTTGTTATTCAGATTATCAGTTGTTCTGAGTTCTATATTGCTGACTTGATAAAAGATGTCCCTTTTAATTTTGAATGGAACTTTGTAGGCATTTATTTAAATTGCAATGAGAATATTTGGCTATCCCAGTTCTAAAATATCTCTTTAGTGCTCTCCCAACTCCAAGGTAAATCGATTATTGTTAGTGATTTCAATTCTATTATTGATCAAGGTGAGAAACTTGGTGGTAATCTTAAATCTCATTATTCTATTATTGTCTTTAGTTACTTTATTGGAGATAACTCATTGATTGATTTGGGAATGGTGGGTAGATCATTTACTTGGAGTAACAAACACAGGGAAGGTGAACTAATCCATGAAAGGTTTGACAGAGTGCTTGTTGATGACTCTTGGTCCCAATTATACTCTCAACTTACGGTCTTTAGACTATCAGAGACAAGTTCTAATCATGTCCCCTTCTTTTGGACAATAACTACCAATTGTAGAAATCAAAGAGGAGATTCAGGTTTCAATCCCACTGGAGTGGTGAAGAACAAATTCATAACTTCATCAGCGAGGTTGAAACTCAAATATAGAAGGTTTAGCGTGTTCAAATTATTTCAGAAGGTCAAATTGGTTAGACACCAATTGGTTCTCTGGCAAAAAAATAGCTCTACTAATTCAAAAAAAGGAGATTGTAGAAGTTACTGCTCTCCTAGAATAAAAATGAGCATCAGACATCATGGGAGACACTGAATTACTTGAGCTTGAACAGCGACTTAAAAAAGCATATTTATATGAGGAACACTATTGGAAAGACAAATCTAGAATTAAATGGCTAAAGGAAAGAGACCAAAATACAAACTTCTTCCATCGGAGATTTAAATCTAAAACCAGAAGAAATAAGATATGGTATATGTAGAGGGATCTTGGTAATATGGCAACAACCAATGATAATATTGCTAAAGTGGTTGAAGACTACTTTAAGAGTATTTTCATGTCTTCCAATCGGGCGAGTCTTGTGCCTTTCTTTACAAACTTTGAACCTAAGGTTACAGTTAACATGAACTGTAGGCTTAGAAGACATGTTTCTATGGAAGAGGTAAAAAGAGCTACTTTTAGTATCCACCCTCATAATGCACCAGAAGAGTACGATATGACGTCTAAATTCTTTCAATTCTACTGAAATATAGTAGGAGAAGACATGTTCCGGGCTGTAAGGAGTTTCTTTGCTGGAGGTAGAATTTTAAAAAGTTTTAACCACACCAATATCTGTCTAGTGTCAAAGGTCCCAGTTGCTAGCGATATGACTCAGATAAGGCCCATCAGTTTGTCTTCTATTGTCTACCAAATTATTTCAAAGATACTAGTCCACAAATTCTAAAAGTGTATGAACAAGATAATTAGCCCTACTCAAAGTGCATTTTTGAAAGGTAGACTTATTTCTAATAACATTCTTATAGTACACGAATGTATGCACTTCCTTAAACCAAATATAGGCATCAGTCAATGTGACCCTCTATCCCTTTTTGTTTTCTTATTATGTGCAGAAGGACTTTCCTTCTTGCTACACAAATCATGAAAGCAAAGCAAAACAGGCTCATTCGAAAAATTCAGATAAATAGAAGATGTCCAACCATAAATCATTTGCTATTCGCTGATGATTCTATTCTATTTGATAAAGCCTCGGAAAATAGTTGTGCATCTATTCTAGAATTATTGGAATCTTATGAGAGTTTCAGTGGGCAAAGAGTTAATCTTAATAAATCAGCCATGTTTCTTAGTAATAACACTCCAGTGCCGATTAGAACCTCCCTAGCAGCTCATCTGAATATTTCTTACATAGGTACACAAGTAAATATTTGGATTTACCTTCCATTGTCAACCACTCTAAAAAAGCCACCTTCAACTCAATCAAAGATAAGGTTCTCAAAAGGACACAAGGATGGAAAATGTGCTTGTTATTTAATGGAGGAAGACAGGTATTACTCCAAGCAGTTGGTGAAGCCATACAAATCTATACCTTGTCATATTTTAAAATTCCAAACAGCTTTCTAAATGAAATTCATAGTATTCTAACTTAGTTTTGGTGGGGGCAGCAAAGTTCTAAAAAGGCGAATGGTGTGGATTAGCTGGGATAAGATGACTAGGCCTAAAAAAGAAGGTGAGCTTGGTTTCAAAGATCTCAGGACTCAAAACCTGGCTCTTTTGGATAAATAATACTAGAAAATCGTGACTCAACCTAACTCTCTTCTTTCTAAAATGCTTAAAGGTAAATACTTCAGATTTAATTCTATTTTTACAACAGAAGTAGGAACCTTACCTTCTTGGAGTTGGCAAAGTATTCTTGAAGAGAGGCGAGTTGTAGAGAAAAGTATTAGTTGGAAAGTAAGTTTTGGTGATATCCGAATCTTTAGTGAACCATTACTCGCTCCTCCTTACCCTTTCACTGTTTCACTATCTGCGGCACTACTATCAGATAGTTACTATCTGTTATGTGTGAAAGACTTGTTTTTGTCAAATAAACAATAGAACCAAGAATTAATCTCAAATATTTTTCTTCCAAAAATTGCTCAGCGAATCCTCTCCATAACCCTAGAAAAAAGTGAAGACACAATTCAGTGGGTGACGAACAGAGCAAAAAATACGATGTTGCATCAGAGTATAGGATTACTTACCAATTTTACTATACTTCTATTGAATTTTGTCCGAACTTCATGCAACATAGGCCAGTTTGAAGTCATTTATGGAAGCTAAAAATCCCTCACAAGATTTTGCTCTTTGCGTGAAAAATTCTCTATGGTAAGCTTCCTGTTCTACTTCATATCCACCAGTGGTTCTCATCCATTCCGGCAACTTCTCCAATCTACAAGTCAGCACCAGAATCACTCATGTACTGTCTATTTTTTTATGAAGGCACTAATTTAATGTGAAAGAAGAGTCTTTTAGCTTACCTCATTCCAGACCCTAGATGTTCCTTGTTCTTTGATTGGTAGAGGGATTCGATGTTACAAACTAGACTTCAGAGAATAAGCTCTCATATAGCTCGACTAGTTTTGATTATAGGAGATGTGTCGGCGGGTCTTTGAGCATGTCGAGGAGCTTTTGGAAAAAGTACTAGCAACATCACTTAAGTTGAAGTAGGAACTATCTATTTTGCTTTATGCATGATATCCTATGATTTCTTTTCCTATTTATTTTTCTATGTTATTTTCTTACAATTTTACCAGTTCGTGAATATTTGAAATTTTTTTTTTTAAACTTTTGGACATTATATTTATTTTTCTATTAAATAAAATATCACTACTATATTTTTAGAAAAAAAAGAATACTGTTGTTAAAAGAATAAAAATAAAATTACAAATTCTTAGAATTTTTAATGCATTTATATAATCTACTTAGCAGAGACTACTAAAAGAAAATATTTAATCAATGAGACTTGTTAACAAGTATTTAAAAGATATTAATTTTTATGATTATTCCAGTTCTCCCAATCAAGAATTTGTTTGCTTGACAGAATAACCATGAAGCAAGATGCAAATACACAGAGCAGGTTTGTTTTATTATTATTATTATTATTATTATTATTATTATTATTATTAATTTATTATTATTATTATTATTATTATTATTATTATTATTATTATTATTATTATTTTTGTTTCTTAGCAGAGAAGACCTCGAAGAAATAAGACACGTTGCCCCTTTTCAAACGGAACCCAAGGATTTTTGGAACTTACGGTATCCGCTACCATTTTCTTGGGCTGGATCCGCTGCCTAAAAGAACCACTTAAACTAAAGTTTTGGACCCTTCCCTTTTTTTTTGCATATAAATATCAGATTTATCCTGACCAAAAACAAAGTATATCAGATTCGTTTTCTTTAAGGAAATATATGTAGCAACAATTATTGATAAATATTTATTGATTCCAACGGCTATGCAATCAAGGCAGCAGCTGTTTCATTTTATAAGAAGCAATTCGAGCTTCAGGCAAGGACAAGAAGAACAAAGCAGAAATTTCAAGTTCTTTTGGTTTTGATTTTAGACTGACTTGTTCTTAATTCTTTTCATTGAGTCATGTCTTAGTTTTAGTTTTTGTCTTCCTAATTTTCTGTAATCAAAAAGGTATTTTTGGTGAGTGATTTATTATTAAAAGCTATATGAGAAAAGACAAGCTATTAAAAAAAAAGCTAACAATTAGTTTTCGATATCTTGAGTTTTTGGCTCGTGATACTTAAAACTTATGTTCTTTTGGACTGGGAATTGGATTTGAATTTGTATGCATTTGTCTTTCTATTATAATATAATTTTATTATTATTGTAGTAGAGATAAAATATAAATTTTATTATACTTTGAGATTAAATTAAGATACATACTTGTATTATTATTTTTTTCTTTTTCCTTATCTTTGCTCAATTGCTCCCATAGTTTTACGAGATTATTTCATAAAATCTCCTTCTGAATCACTTCTATATTATTAATTGACATTGATTTTATTGTGATAAGAGCTGATGTGGATGATCATTGATTACATGGACGCTTGAATTTTTCAAGTCAAACTAAACTTTAATGAAATTTGAAAATGATGTCCATGTATGCCTGTAAATAGAGAACCAAATATGAAGTAATACACAATAATAAGAAATTAATTCTCTCTTTTTTTACGTTGTAATTTTATCAAATACTTCTCTCTCTTATATATATATATATATATATATATATATACTACAACATATAATATTAGTAATATATTAATCATTTTTATTATATTAAAATCGTGGTGAATATTATTACTAGATTTATCTAATTATATTTCTTATTTTATATTACCTCTTTCTTATTTATTTTATATTTATTTTACAACACGTTATTAGAAACTCTGATCAAATTTTTAGGAAGACTCAGGTAACCAATTTTCATTATGTCGAATCTCTCTCATCTTGAATTCAATACTCTTGATATATCTGGAAACAATTATTTATCATGGATATTAGATGCTGAAATCCATCTTGATTCAATGGATCTTGGAGATACCATTAAGGCTGAAAATAATGCATCTCAAAAGGATAAAGCCAAAGCCATAATTTTTCTTCGTCGTCATCATGACGAATGATTGAAAAATGAATATCTCACATTAAAAGATTCTGTAGATCTTTGGAAAGACCTTGAAGAAATGTATAATCATCAAAAAACGGTGATACTTCCTCAAGACCGATATGAATGGACGCACTTGCGTCTACATGATTTTAAATCCATAAATGAATATAATTCTGCAATGTTTCAAATCACCTCACGAATGAAATTATGTGGAAAAAAGATATCTGATAATGATATGTTAGAGAAAACTTTCTTAACCTTCCATGCCTCAAATGTGCTCCTGCAGTAGCAGTATCGAAAAAAAGAATTTAAAAAATATTCTGAGTTAATTTCTTGTCTTCTTGTTGCTGAATGCAACAATGAGTTGCTCTTGAGTCTTTAGTTCTCTCTCCTCCTCTTACCATGTCCAGTTGCTTAGAGAAGAACGAGCATCTCCTGGAAGGAAACTCTAGCTTCCTCCATCGCAATTGCTACTATTGGACTTCTTACTGTCACTATCAGTCGCGCCAGAGATATTCGTCTGTTCGTCCTGCTCTAGACCCACGCCTCAATCACCAGTCGCAAGGAAAGTCAATTTGTTTTGTGTTTGGAAAATAACATATGCGTAATCAGTGTGCATTTATAGAATAGGTTTTGGTTTTTATGCTCGATGTAAATTGATCAAAACTAGTTTGAATTTAAAGTTGGTAAATCCATTACACAATAGATATATGCCTAATTGGTGTCACTGGACAAATAGATATCTTTGATTTATTGAATTGAAGATTTGATTACTAATTTTAGGGGACAAAAAAAAAATGCAAACACTGTTATTGAAAATTTGTTGACCAAGGATTATCATTGTGACTATCCATAATAAGTAAATGACTATTTCGGTCAGAACTATATTAATAAAAGTGAATCTTCAATTTATATATCTGATTGAAAGTATAAGGAATAGAAGACTCAGTACTTAGAAGCTTGGTTAAGTGACATATCATATGCCTCCCAAATAACCACATCTGGGTTCAAGTCCCACCGAAAAAAAAATCCATGTAATGTGTGTGAGTGTGTTGTATAGGTGTGTGGTGTATGGATAATATCTAGAATTGGGAATTGTCAAATCCAACTGATCAAAAAGAAAAAAAAAATCTCCTCATGCGACTCGGCTTTTGTTGTTAGACACCCTGCACCAAGTTCTGCAATGTGTTCAGTGAGTTCTGCAAGCTGCTCCCTCAAGACCAACATTGTGACGCATGTCATTCTGGTATTCAACCAAAAAAATCTGTACAAAAAACATCTGTATACTATAATTGGCCTTATTGAATTATGCTTGTAACTTGTAAGCTAGATATTCAACTTATAACATTACTTTGAAGAGTTTATATAATATTATGCAAATTTAGTAGATGTAGATTTGCAAAGACCATATTGAAAAGAGGAAGTATAGGAAGCCAATGGAATAATTGTACAATGTGTACAATGGAGGTTTAGAGAGTATTAGAGATATAACCATTAGTGTTACCTATACCCGTCCTGGGATGAGTGGTATCATGACATGGTATCAGAGCTCTAAATCTGAAAGGTCAAGAGATTGATCCTTGGTGAACCCCAAAATCAGCTTTAAATTTTTGGGATGAGTGGTTTTATGACATGAGATGTTTATTATCCCTAGTACTCGGATGGTTATTCTAGATATTATGGGGGATGTTCATTTTGTAACTCATATAGCCCATTGTACACATTGTACAAATATTCCATTGGCTCCCTAGCAGGACTCTATTGAAAATATATAAAAAGAGAAAAAAAAAACAAAGTTAATACTAAAAATAACTTCAAAAAATTAAGCATGCGTTAATTTGATTTCTCTAAAATTTAACTACACAATTTGATCCCTATAAGATAACAACATAAGTTAAATTAGCCTCTTCGTCATAGTAGTTAGAATCTCGATTTAACTCTTAAAATCTTCCGATATTATGATTTTAAATGAGTTTATCGATTTTACAAAATTTGTACTAAGTCTGACGATTTTACAATTTAAATCTTGTTAAGATTTTACGTTTTACGTTTTTTATTTACTTTTTCGATTTCACGTAAAATCTCGATTTTTTCTACCTTGCTCTTCGTTAATTTTTCGCCTAACATGTCACTAATAATTATTCATGTCATAACGCCACATTTAACGATGACAAGTTACTAGAAAGTTACCAAAACAACTAATTATTGATATTTTTAAAAGAGAAAGTATATGCAAAGACTAATTTTTTTTTTGTCATTACACTACTCACACACCCACACTTTGAGGTTTTACTCAAACCTCTTCCCAGTCTCAGCTGGGTTCGAACTTGGTGCAGCTTCATTAAGAGGCAATATGATTGCCACTTGGTCTAGGTCTCCGCTGTAGGTAAAGACTAATTTGAACATTAAAAAACAAAAGTACACCCGTATCATGGCTTCGGCTTATTCAAACTTGCAAGGAATGGACCCGTAAGAAGGTTATCGAAATTTTGTACAAGTAGATTGTCAAAATAACATTAATTTTTCTTTATAGAATGTTGATCTTAATATTAAGAGTAAAGGATAAATAGGTCTCTGACCTTTTCTTCTGCAGACATTTTAATCTCTAAGAATTGGAAAATACATTCATGTCCCTGACCCTTCCAAAACGCGGACAAATTTACCCCTTTGTTAAAGTGACTCCGTTAGACCTGACAAAAAAGTTTGACGTGGCTCTCGTGGTGCTGACTTGGCCGTTACGGTAGCACACGTGGCATGTAACTTTTCAAAATAGGATATATTAGTCTTCTCAGACCAAAACGTGTAGCTTTTCAAAACAGGACATATTAATCCTCCCACACCAAAAAGATGCCGTTATTTTTATGCTGGCATTGTGCATTGTATTCTTTGTACCTGATTCCCTTTATGTAAATAACTGTTGGATTTGCACCCCCTCAATTAGAACCTTCTGTATATCATTTTTTCTTATGACATTCTTCCAGATCATATCATGAGCTATCAAAAACTCTTCATAAAAATATAAAGTTGTGTTTTCATAAGGTCAAATGCGATATCAAACCAACCAGACTTTAGCACAGAATTTTGAGAATTGAGGCAATAAAAGGTGAGAACCATGGTGGCCATCATAGAATTTTGAGAATTGAGACAAAACCAGAGAAGGTTATATATTGAGAGAACAATAAAAGGTGAATACAATTTGATACAATAGATCTTTTATACACCAACAAAACTATAACCAATCAGTCAATCACAACACAGTTACTAATCTCTGTTAACAATTTCTAACAAACCCACAAAAGAAGAATCTGATTTGAGAAGACTAATACAATTTCTTCCTCAACAAATTATCAAATGCCAAAGACTAATACAGTTCAACCACTCAAAGCAGAATTTGACCAATATCAACCTTCACCAATTCATGGAAACAAACATCAAAAGCTACCAGAGCTATTTCAAGAAATTTGAACCAAATGTTTAACCATCTTAAAACAAAGTAAAAAAAGAAGCTAAGTTGAACTTAATCAACAGTTGTAGAAGCTATACCAAAAATATGAAACTTTGAAATGGAACATGGAATTATAGTTGAAACTTCACACTCCTGAAGGAGCAATCAGAATTTCTGGTTGAAATAACGTCTAGTTTGAGCCCGGAATGATAACCTTCCACGACCCAGCCCCAAAAGGCTAGCGGCACCGACGAATAAACCCTCGTTGTCGTGACCACACCTGGTGCCACGCGCACAACCCTTTTTCTTCAAAACGTGAGGGTTTCGGCGGAGAAATCGCCGAATGTGAAGGAACCGTCGTCGTAGAAGACCTAATACTAGCAGATCTTGTTCCGGTTGCATCTGGAGAGTCAAGGTGGTGGTAGAGAGGGTTGCCAAACAACGTAGCTTCTGGTCTCAAGCACCATGTACACGTACCTGGATGGAGTTCCAACCCCGAGGCGTGTGAAGTACTCGCCACTTCCTTAAGCTAGACCTGAGATGATTGAGCTGCTGAAACCCAGATTGGATCTAGGAGAACGGGGCCTGGCATGGGTCCGGTTGGTAGCTGCGGCAATGGAGGTCAGGGCGTGGATCTTGGCGGCGTCTCGTAGGAGCCTTAGGTTGAAGAACTGGTTAGAGGCTGAGGAAGGAGTTGGAGGTGGCTGAGGACAGTGACCCTCTTCACACACTCCATTATTTATGTGCATTCGAAGGATTAGGGCTCAAAAATTTGAAAGATTCGGAGTCTAGGTGAAATGGCGTCGTTTTGGTATGGGAGGACTAATATGTCATGTTTTGAAAAACTACATGTTTTGGTCTAAGAAAGCTAATATGTCCTGTTTTGAAAAGTAACATGCCAAGTATGCTCCGTACCAGGTCAGTGCCACGGGAACTACGTCAAACTTTTCGGTCGAATTCAATGGAGTCACTTTAATGAAGAGTTAAATTTGCCCACATTTTAAAAAGGTCAAGGATATAAATATATTTTTCAATTCTTACAGACTAAAATGTCCACAAAAAAAAAATCAGGACCTAATTATCCTTTACTCTAATATTAAAACGGGTGACATGAATACATGATCATCCGAAAGGGATAGCGAAGGCAAATTCTTTTTAAGATTAAGACACGTATAATAAAAAGAGAAAGTTTAGGGGGTCAACACTTTTATTGAAATCTGGCCAACACTTAACCATCAAAAGGAAAATGAGTAATCCTATACCATTAGATGTCATCTCACACCATTAAAAATGTTAATGATGGCTAATTAATGGCTATACATCACAATTTCTGCTAGTCCCCTAACATTCCTAAAAAAAATACGAAGCGCAATCGAGCTCCACGTGTATCGAGATATCCAAACGATCCTTCCAGTTCCAGAGTGTTTGGTTTACCACTCTCGAACTTTCCTTACTCCTTTCCACTTTCTCATAATCTCATTATATAAAACAATAAACCCGTCCAAAAACTTTCGAACTTTCTGAGAGTGCAAGAAGAACCCACATAAAAATTCCTGTTCGGAGTGATAATTTGTAAAGATGGCGAGTATTATTGACTCGTTCAATCTATTCAATTTACCAGAGACAGTGGAAAAATTCTTGTTCCCTTCTTCTCATCATAGCCATGACTACACTCGAGAGGGCAGGGTAGTTTCAAACATTCCAGTGGATATTTTGGACAATCCCAAAGAGTATGTGTTCTTCATGGATGTTCCGGGTCTCTCCAAATCTGAAATTCAAGTACTTCTTTCAGCCACTACAGCTAATATATGTCATTAATTTCTTAAGAGGCGTTAATAATGAAATGTTAGTCAGGTTTGGATAAATTAAAAAGTTGATGCGACTGTTTTTGCAACTTTTAAAAATTAAAAGTACTTTTAAATTTTTTATATAATTTTATATAATAATTAATATTTATATTTATTATAATATTTTAATTTAAAAAAATTATTTTATCAAATGTATTTATTGTTGTTTGTTCTAAATAAAAATTATTTTTAATTTAGTTTATTAAATACAGATTTTATAATTTAAAAAAAACAATCATGCTACGTTACCAACTTTCTATCTGCCAATATCTGCCAACTTTAGTTGGGTTGGACATCAAGCCCATCCACTCACCAAAGCCACATCTAAGTTAACCATGGTTTAAACTTAATTTACCACGTTAACCTAAATTACCATACCCCAAATTAAATTGACTGACGGTGGACCATCTCTCTCAACCCCCTTATTCGCATCCAACGCCAAATAGAATCCTTTGTTGCCGTCTTTGCCGTAAAGGAAAAGTCAACGCCGGCGGACCACCAGACCACAACGTCGAGAGTACGGTCCGATAGTTGCCGTGAAGCCGCTTGGTCTGTTGCATGTGCTCATCGGAAGTGCCTCGAAGACGCATCTGACTGTTTAGCCATGTACAAGACGCAGTAACCCAGCGCGGACTCTCCACAAGCCGCGGCTGAATTCGTAGGGCTTTGTGGGCTCGCTAGAAATCCCGTGGCTTTCTGGATTCGCTCCTGCCACCAAGCGCCACTCGTTCACTAGCGGACGAGCCCGAGTAGAAGCGTGTCTTCCCTTGGGCACCACCGCGACACTACAAGGTTAGTGGGTATTTGAGATTTAAATTAGGTGCTTGTGTAGGTTTCTAATTCTGAGTATTACATTTTTGACCCTGCGCTTCCCGTGAGAGATAAAACCATCATACACAACTATGTTGCATTCCACCATAGGTGTTATCGTTGACGTGGATGCACATTGAGCCATAGCCATAGCCTTCCAACACCATAGGATCAAGGTGAACAGCCCTCAAAGATCACTGGTAACGTGAACAGCCACTTTCATTGACAAATAGTTTTTAAAATCCGTCAGAGTAAGGTGTATGTGTTTTCGTTGGAGGCGAGTGGACCAAATTACGTCGATAGATCAATCAATTTGTGAAGAAACATCGTACGACACTACATGTGATGTGATTGATCATCCTAATTCCACCGACGTTAATGTCTCATCCCTGAGTGAAGATGACACACAACATGTGGACATTGTAATTTGTGTATTTGTAGTATATTTGATTATGTCTATTTGCAATTTTTTTTAATCTTTGAGTTATTAACAGTAATAAGCTTTGTTGGAAGGATTGTGCTTTCATTTGTTTAATTAAAATTGGTTTGGATATTTTTTCTTTCAATTATGCTAGAATGATTCTTTTTTTCTACATTTGATGTGGTTTATTATTCTTTTTGTTCACTAGTTTGAATTTATGTTAGCAACTTTGATGAATTTTTGTCTCATAGATACGAAAATGGATAGTGTTGTATTATATGAGTTTAGTTTTAGTTGTTTATTATTTGGTGTTATCAAAGGATAAGTGGTTGTTGGAAGAGTTTTGTTGAGTGTCGAAGGATTGATGGTTATCTTTGTTGGTGATATGTCCTCGGTTATCGATTTCATGAAATTAGACACAACTTTCGAAAGACACATCTGCGATTACATAAAAACACGAAAGACACATTCGCATAAGACACCTCCAGCTAAAGACGCATCCAACATAGGATGCCTCCAAAGAAGTCATTGGAAGAAGACACTTTCCTCGGAAGACATATCCGTAGGTTAACAAAATCCGAAAGAAACATTGGCAAAAGACACTTCCATCATAAGACACATCTATGAAAAGACACACATGCCAACATTACACGACTAACATAGACACATAATGCAGAAGACACATCCACATGAGGATGCCTCCAAAGAAGTCATAGGAGGAAGACACATCCTTAGTTAAACAAATCTCTAATGTCACATCGGCAAAAGACACATCCATCATAAGCCACATCCGTGAGAAAACACACCTACCAACATTACACGACTAATATATACACAAAACATATACACAAAATGCAGAAGACACATCCATATGAAGACATTTCAATCAGAAAATAGTTCCATTTTCAGACACCTGCGAACAATACAAGACTAACAACACATGAATAACATATGTAGAGACATACAGGGTCAACTTACTGGAACCTCAACAAGATTAGTCACTAGCAATAAAAATACTTCAAAATGCATAAGGTGGAGCCTGTGCACAAAATTACTACAAATCAGCGTGTAAAAGACAAGATTCACATTCACATCACATGCATTATCGTTGAATTAACCAATAAAGTTCGTCAAAAGACACAATCACTTTGTGTACAATAAGAAAAATAAATAGTCTCAATAGTATATAACACATAATGTGTGGATATCCCCGCCCTAGGTAAACAAGGAAGTAACATGAAGCTTTTAGACTTTATCTTCCCATGTTTAGCTCCTTTTGATGGCCTTTTTCTTCGGCTTTCCTGTAGCTCTCTGAAGCATGCTCTTGGTGTTAGGTGCTGTGAATGGTGTCCTAATCTCCTTACGTTTGTTTCTGGGTTGGTTGCAGCGCACAGGAGGCCGAGCATGACTGTCAAGGGCATTCAAAGCATCTCTAATGGCTGAATTTTTGTGACATTAGGATGATGTCAAGCATTATTTCCAACCTATATAACTTAATGGTGTCCTGCATGTGAAAGTCACTGTCAAATGGATATAAATGTGTAACAAAAAATGCTAGTTCATTTGTATATTATATAAAGGAACACTAGTAAATAGACTAATCACAAAACACCACGTGAGGGTGTCACATTTGTTACAACTTTGAAATTTTGTAGGTGAATTCAAATAGACACACGTTCAAATAATTAGAACAAGGATCAAGCTTCATGTTTTGTATTTTCTATACCTACATAAACACACGTTCAACAATAACAAGCCAAGGAGTAATTTAACTATCAAATTATGTTAATCAAAGAATAAAAAAATACTAAAGACATAACTATCATATATGCGTGCACGCTTTTCTAATTATATGAAGGTTTACTTCCACGACAATCAAATTATTCAAAACCAGCTAAATGAGGACAACTAGAATCCAACTATATATATATATATAAGTATGGTAATAGAATCAATTTTGAGTAGGTAAAACCTTTTCGGAACATTCCTTAAAAGCTAAATTTGATCACAAGACACACCAATTTAAAATTACAAATGCATCATTGCATTTGTCACTCCTTGGATCATAAACCAAACAATTATATAAAAAAACTCATCATAAAATTCAATGTATTTATGACTCCGATTTTGACCACATCAATTGATTAACAAGATTTTATGATCAATGTTGTTAATATTTATTTTTTAGGTTTCTTAAAATGGTACTCTAAGCAGTAATTGAACACACAGGTCATAAACCAATTTTTTTCCTAAGCCATTTAATTAACCTATATGTATAGTAATATAATCAATCTGAGTACGGAAAAATCTTTTTGGAACATTCCATATAAACTAAATTCGATCACAAGACACAATAATTTTAAATTGATTTTACTCCTTTACAATGGTCGCTCATTGGCCCATAAAGCAATCAATTATTTAAATATCTCGATATAAATCTAAGTGTAAATTTTAAAAAAAAATTAAGCATAGGAATTACTTCACATGATTCAATCATCCATGTTGTAACCATTTATTTTTTTAATTAGGCTTCGTTAGCAAATACTCTAAGTAGTAATTGAATATACTTGTCTTAAACCTATACTTTTCATAAACCAAAACATAACCCATTACAAACAAATTAAAATAATTCAACTAATTATTTTTTATTTACTCAACAACAATCAACTATGTATATTAAATTTAAAAATCAAGCAACAAACCATATTTTTTTAAGATACATCCAAGGTAATATTCAGTGAGTACTTCTAATTTTTTACTCATCATCACAAGACATGACTCCTACTCTACAGAATTAGCACGGGACATATCCAAAAATAAATTATACGTTGACTCATTTCAAAACCTTTTACAACTCTATACAAACCTAAGTGTAAATTAAAAAAAAAATTAAGCACAAAAATTATTTCACAAGATTCAATTATCGATGTTGTAACCATTTATTTTTTCAATTAGGCTTCGTTAACAAGTACTCTAAGCAGTAACTGAATATATTTTTCTTAAATCTATATTTTTCATAAACCAAAATACAATCCATTACAAACAAATTAAAACAATCTAACTAATTTTTTTGGTTTACTCAACAACAATCAACTATGCATATTCAATTTAAAGATCAAGCAACAAACCACAATATTTTTTAAGACACATCCAAAGTAATATTCAGTTACTGGGAGTACTTCTAATTTTTTACTCATCATCACAGGACATGGCTCCTACTCTACAGGAATCAGTACTGGACATATCCAAAAACAAATTATACGTTGACACATCTCGAAATCTTCTACAACAAGACAAATTATACATTGACTAATAATAAAAAGACACAAAGGATATATTCAATTTTTTCCCTATAAAAACACAAATAGAAGAATCATCGTGTATTTATCTATCTCATACCAGTAAGAATCCATGTTCATAAGAAATGTTTATAACCACTAACCCTGTATGGCATGGCGACTAGGTTACGAGGTTGTAAGCGGCGATGGCTTGGGCTCCACGAGCAGAACACGGGCCGCGCTTGCTACTTATTTCTCCGCGCTAGGATGGGTCTTCAACTCCTCCGTGCACTGTAGCGAAGAAAGATGAGGTGTGGAGAACCGGCGGTGCAGAGATGGGTCTCCAAAAATGACGTGAGTTGTTGAGTCAATGCGTTTTCGTGGCGCAGTTGTGACCTCGAAGCGTGCTGCTTGGGTCAACGATCGGCGTGACCACGTGTAGGAGGGAATGAATGGCGTTGAAGGGGAAGAGGTTGGGGAAAGAGACTGAAAATTTTGGACAATAGTATGAGATATGTTCGGCGATGAGAATTAGGAATAGGGTTGTGTGAAAGGGTTGGGGTATTGGGTTTCTCTATCAAGTTTCTACTCACCTGATGCATGGTTACCATTTTCTCACTTTTTCAAAAAAAATTTCATGGACCCCACATTAAACCTAATTAAGTCATATAAATTTATTTTTATTTTTTTTAATTTGTGTTGGTAATAGTTGGCAGACTTTCTCTTGGTAACCTATAATTTTCCTTAAAAAATTAGTGGAAAAATAAAAATTTTACCAAACAGAACTATACAGGTAACAGTAAAAGATGAGAACGTACTTGTTATTAGGAGCAACGGGAAAAGGAAACGTGAAGACGGTGATGATGAAGGTTGCAAGTACCTGAGGCTGGAGAGGAGAGCACCACACAAATTGCAAAGAAAGTTTCGGCTGCCTGAGAATGCTAACCCCTCCGCCATTACAGCCAAATGTGAGAACGGAGTTCTTACGGTTACTTTTGAGAAACACTCTCCACCACCGAAATCTGAAACAGTTGAAATTGTCATTGTTTGAACAATAGGTGGTAGATGTAGAAGCTTGGAGTTGGAATATTTTATTTATTGATTGTTGTTGCTCCTTTCTCTTCTCTAGGGTTCTTCTAGGTTTGTTCTTATGGTTTGCTTAGTTAGCAGTGACGCTATTTATGTACTGGTTTCCACGTGATGAAAATTTTAATGAAATTTTCTAAGTATAAAATCAATTCATTTTAGAGTTAACGATACAAAAAGTTTTGATATGACATGGAAAACTGGTATTGTGGTTCATGTGTGCTAACGACGCTACCAAGCATCAATGTAAAATCAGAACAATACAATAAGTTTATTTTGGTATTTTTTTTACTCTTTTTGGACTCGTGTTTCTTTCGGGCAGGTTTTTCCTGTGTCCTGTGACTCTCATCACCATCATCTTTCATTAGATGCTCATACTCTTCGTAACTTGCAAATGGAGATGCCTTTTCACTCTTGCATTTTCGTTTTTGTTTGAGTTTTCTTTTGTCGTCGTTGTTATCGTCATCAACATCAATGGCATCCTCAGCCTCTCCTCCTAACATATCCGACGGTATATCTTCATCTATATCGGCATCACCAATCAAGTCATCGTCTTCCTCTTAATCATAATCATAATTGTCCGGTTCAGCAGTATCCAAGAGATTCTCGATCTCTTCATTATCGCTCTCATCCCCGCCTTCAACCTCCTCGTCATCGTCTGACTTCTTTTTCTTCTTCTTTGGTTTAGAACTCATTTTGTTTGTATAGAATTTGTGGAAGACGAGATCTTCTGGGGAAACATCTTCTTCGGTGAGTGAAAGAATTTATTTGCCAATCAAGTGGTTGTTAATGTCCATCTGCAAAACAAAGTTCAGAAGTTTTATCGGAGAGAAACTATAGGAGATAGGGAATCAACTTAGGTAGTCACCGTAATATTATCAGCTTGTTTTTTGGGTATGGTGGTAGGTTCATTATCAGTTTCTTCTATAACATCTTCAAAGTGTTCAAGTTCATCATTAATAGATTCATTCTGCAACACCATGTTCCTAAAAGACAAAATATTTTGAGGAAGCCGTAAGAAAAAATAGTTTTCAGCTTTTACAACATAGAAAAAGCAAGTTATAAAATCAGTTTTTTTAAAGATCACAAACAAAGTTGATACTGTCTTCAAATTAGAATGTTGATTGGATTTCGGATAATTCAATTGCTGTAATTATCAACATCAAACACACATGATGGAGGAATGTCTAATCTTGAAGCATTTGATACAAGTCACTGAAAATTTTTTCACTAGCAACTACATCCAATTTAAATGTAATAAATAAAAATGGCATACACCAAAAAACAACTAGCCTTACCATAGAGGTGGTCTGGCTTTAAGGAGTTCAGACAGAAGAAAAAGGCATGCACAGAAATGCAACCTGAAACGAAAAAAATAAATAAATAAAAATAGAAATGGAAATAAAAGAAAAAATCAGAGACTTGATTCATGTTACTCTAATTAAGAGAAATAGACAAAAAGGCAGTTCATTGATTATCTGCAATAGACGTTTAGAAAATGTAGCCACACGCTTTGAATTTACATCTCTTTTCATTGCTCTTAGAACAAGTCCGACGAACATTTCTGCCTGAAATCAAGCTAGTTAAAACTTAGAAATACAGACAAGTTAAGAATTACATAGGTGTAATAAATAAAACAAGAAAAGCATGTTTAATTGCCTTAACAACTGGAAAAGAATTGGGGTTTGAACATCAACAATGTCATCAACTTCAGTGAAGACACATAAGGAAATGCCCTATTCACTCCCTGCAAGAAAATCAAGCATAAATTTGAAAGATTTTGAGCAAGTAAAAACAATATAAAAAAAGAATTTCACAATCATTAATCAATGTCGGTTCTTGAAAATTACAGTAACATGCTTACACTTAGGAGAGCTGAAAGAAGCCGGGAGTCTAATTCAGCATGTGATTCAGGTGTACTTTTTTATTTTTGCTCTTTTGGATTTGCCTTGCTATTTTGAAAGTAAAATACCCACACTATATTGGCCCTAGAATCACTCACTCATATAAATGACGCTATCATATTTTTTATCTCTCAAACTCACTAACGCTTATAATACTAAGGAGAGAATTTCTAATATTTCAAAACATATTCATTTCATTTATGGAACACATACAATACACAAGGCATATGTGCCTTTATATAGGCAATACTTCCTACTAAAATAATAATTTATGAATCACAAATCAAATTTGTAATGACTACTATTTTATAAGTTGGCTTCATGAATCTTCTTTCAACTTGTGTTCATGTAGTTTTCATAATCTTCTAATTTGCTAGACTTCCAATTTCAATTCAATTTGATTTTGAATTTTTTCAATGTTGTAGAATGTTGTAGTTGTACTATTCTCTTGAATGTTCTTCAAAAATCTTCAACCTTCCAACATCTTCTAGTAAATAGATGATTATTGTTTTCAACTCAAACTTTACTTCTTCAATTCTTTAACCCATGAAGATTCTAGTCCATGCAAGTTGATTTATAATGAATAACATGTTTTTATCAAGCTTTTGATTGCTGCTTGCACTTGAGATTAATACCTGAAGATTTCTGATGTGAATATCTTTCTTATTCAATTTTACCTTTTTCGTAAATTGTAGGGAAAATGTATATTGTCAAATTTTTCTTTTTTTGTTTTTTGGTGTGTCGAGGGAAGGTCCCTATGAAAACCAATAATGAGGAAGTATAAGGAGCCAATATAGTATCTATACAATGTGTACAATAAGGGTATAGGGATGTTCGATTCAGTAAGATATCAGATATTTATTATTCTTGGTACCCGGATGGTTATTCTGGAGAGTATAGGTGTATTATGTTTGAGAAATTAGTAGTATTTTATCATGGATGCTCATTTTTTAACTCATATTAGGCCAAATAAATAACTCATTGTACATATTATATAAATACTCCATCGGCTCCCTAGTAGGATTCAAACCAATAACACTTGTTTCCTTGGTAAAACTGGTACCTTAAACAGTGCAAAATAAACATCTATTAGATGTTTTGCCACTTTTCGTCCATCTTCTTTATTTGTTAGACGGATTTGGCTTAAGAAGTTAACCTGAAAACATAGTCAAGAAAAATCAATCAGACTCATAGTCAAACAATGACCATTTCTGGATGGATTTATGGAGTCAAAGTTTTTTAAATTAAAAAATTGAAGGGCTAACTTATGATACCACACAAAAGTGATTTCAAAAGATTAAGTCTTGCAATACAGAATATTATAGTTAAACATAATAAACACAAAAACAAAATAAGTCTGAAATGTTATACTAAAGTCAGGAATGGTTAGCCATAAGTTTCAAAACATGATAGGACAGACAAAAAGTAAAACTTGTGCTTCTTTGAGTCCAAGGGAAATATTAAATTATATGCACAAAACACTAATATTGGGTAATGGAGTCTTTTGGTTTCGACTATTTCGACTTCTAGGCGACGAGCATGTGCAACTCATGTTTGACATCCATAAGAGAATCATGGTGGAATAACTGATGGAGCTCTCCGTCAAGGTTGGTGATGTTGGTGGTGGTGGTTTTGTTCGAGTTCATGTTACAAAATGTCATAACAAGTTACAAATACAAAACATAAGCAAGACATAAACAATTGTTACCTTGCAGCCATAGAATACATGAAAATCCCTCGGTCAGGTGGACTCCACTGAAGAAATCTCTAGTACATCTAGGACATCAACAGCGAATTGCAGCCGGCGATGTCTGTGATGCCTCGGTGTGCTGCAGAGCATAGTGAATGATATGTCCAGGCAAGCACTGTCGAGCCCCAAGACAACGCACGGTACCGCCCAAAGTTCTGAAGTAGTGGCAACCAACGCAGATGGACCAAGTTGTGCTACTTGTCCGTCATCAGGTAGCCTCCAATCAGTAACAAGATGTTACACCTCGCATACTATCGAAGTATCTCTAGGTCGTCCATTGGTGGCATATGGCAGACACAGTTCTGCAGCCATACAAGTTTCAGTGAGAACGACTCCTTCCTCTAAACCCTTGTTGTGGAACCATCGGAGGCCTAGCACCGAGCAGCCGCTCCACCAACTCCCACGTCTCCGTGTCGTACCACCTGAAGAAGTCACGGAAGCACCCCCAACTGGGTTTCCATGGCAGATAGAACGTATGGATCTCCGGACGCCATCGCTCCACGGATGACGTAATCAGGAAGTTGTCGAAAGTAAATATCCTGAGAGGCATCGTGTCGCCGAATCCAGCCTCCCTCAAATACGGGACAATGGCGTCGGGTGGAGGAATCATGTGTGACACTCGTCAAGGTAGGAGTAGGCGAGGCCTCTAACAAAAAAAATATTTCATAATTATTAATTTGTATGGGTCCATCAACATATCAAACTGTCTTGGCTAATATGTACTTTCTCAACTAATACACCCAGCCTCATTGCATTACGTAAAATTAAAACATTCAATAAAGTAATTAATAATCTAACTATCAAACTTTGACTTTACTTAATAATCTAGTTATCAAACTTCGATCGTTAATAACTAAATTAATAAATTAAGAAACGTGTGATCAATAAACTAGACTCAATGATTGAAAAATATCTACCCCAATATTTAAACTCTAAATTAATAATTATATAGTTAACAACTTAATTAACAAAAAATGATAACCACATTCTTAGAATTACTAATTTCTATCAGTGACATATTCCTAATGATACAAATTGTATTATAGTTCGTGGCAAGTACTATAACCATGGCTATACATATATGGGAGTACATAAAACTCAAGATAATAGAACTAATCGCAAAATTAGCTGTCCCAACGTAGTGCCATGTCGCATTCATCCTGTTGATGTCCTGATCACGTGCATCTGTGCGCGCCATTATTTGCGCGCGCCATCTTCGTATTACTTGATAATATGGTCAGAAAGGAGTAAAAGAGAGGAGAAAATGGTCGAAAGGTTCGAACTAGGGTCCAGAACCTCGCTATAAACGACATCTATATATAGGTGTCCCCCAACCTTATCTCGTTTACAGTGTAAACAAGATATACACATGTCACGCGTATATGCCTTATCTTGTTTATAATATAAACGAAATATGTGCAAGTTTATCTCGTTTATACTATGAATGAGATAAAGTTGGGGACAAATTTCGGTAATAATTTTTATAATTATTTATTTTAATAATTAAAATATTTATTTAAATAAAAAATCCAGTAAAAATAGAGTTAAAAGAACAAATTTCAGTAATATTAGAAAGAAAAAAAAATCTAAATTTGACTATTTTTTCCTACTACTTTATGTTTTCATTGTCTCCAGTTGGAATGTTTATATAACACAATTGCATGGTTTGCATTAATTACATTTTTATTTCGACCAAAAAATCAACATTTTTATTGCATTTGATTACATATTAATTATATATATAGAAGATAGAAGATTTGATGATTTTCTTTTTCTTTTTATTTATCTCACATTAATTTGATATTAATCTGAGATGTTGGTAATGTTAAGAAGAAAGAAAATCTAAATTGATCTTATTTAATATTTATTAATTATAACTATAATTAATAAATATTAAATAAAATAAATTTAAATTATTTTAATTGATTTTTTTTATTTTTTAAATATTATTGTTGAGATATTATTACTTTATTATATTTAGTTTATTTGACTCATATAATCAGATAATAGGATTTTTTCCGTTTTTATTTTGTCCAAAAAAATATAATATTTTTTTTGTATTAATAGGATAATATGAATAATACATTTATAGAATTATTTGTGTTTTTATTTGGACCCAAAAATCTAATATTTTTTATTGTATTTTATTATACATTATGACATTAATTATATTTAACTGACATAATAAGAATAAAAATAAAAATACATTGGGACAAGTGGAGGCAAATTTTTGCTCTATTCAATTTCGCTCTTTTTTTTAACTTAAATGCTACATGTCCCATTATTATTACTAGCGAATAATAAAATATTGTACCCTAATTTATTTCTGTAAATATTCATCTAACCTCTACTAATAATTAAATAACACTTTAAAATTTATATATTCATATATAAATTAAAATAAAAATATAAAATCTATAGATAAATTAACACTCCAATGTACTTTATATAAGCAAAAAATGTTCGATTGAAACCACTTCATTGTATGTCACAATTTGAAACTAACTCCAATGCATATCGTCATAATAGTTAAATAGAAAAATATAGGTAGACAATAAAAATATTAAACGATATGAATAATGGATATATTACATGTTTAATTTATTAAGTATGCGGATGATTATTTTAATATTAAAATTTAAATAAATAATTTAGAGATATAGTGTATTTTACTTGAATTAGACCAATTTTAAAATTTATTGTTCATGTTATTCAAAAAAGTCATTAATTAACTAATATATCGCTAGTTAAATATATGCAACGCAATCCACCTCTTATAAAAGTGAAAATCTCATTGATTAATTAGTTAATTCCTTGCATCTTGATTCTCGAGGAGCATCGGTTTTGGGATAGCTTGGAGTTAGCTTAGTCAGTGCCAATTCTTCCATTACATTTATTTTAAATTTATCGAGTTTGTTACCCCTTTTTCTTTCTATTCTCCTAATTATGTTACCCCTTGTTCATGACTACACCCTTCATTAAACTTATAGAAAATGAAATAGCATAATTCTTTGATAAACATAAGTTGTAGTTACAGAGCAAATGATAGTAGAACTTCTAGAAAATGAAATAGCATAATACTTTTATATTCACGCCTACATTCAACGTACAACTTCTAATTTATGATGAGAATAAGATTCTGTTGCACAAACAAACACTATCAATAATTTGAAAGCAAATTAAGCAAGACTGAAATTGAATTACAAATTCACACAATTTGAGGGAAACAAAGTACAGAATAAAAAAATAAATTGAATTTGGATTGGTTAGCTCACTCGTCCGCTTAAACAAGTGTCGGGAGTTCGGACCCCGCCTTGTGCATACACTAACCCATTGGCCAGCGGCAGACCCTTAAATGGAGCATCCGCGACGGATTAATCATTAACCTGTCGGATTGAGGGATACCGTTTGGGTAAACCAAAAAAAAAATTACAGAATAAAAAAAGATACAGCAATTATTGCCGCTTTCATATTTTAATGTAGAGGCTGCTGTTTGAGGAACTGTAACTGTATTTTCACATTTTGCTCGAATTCGCTTATAAATTCATAGTTGCTGTTCGGGCTTTTTTGGACGTAATGATATTTAAAATATTATTTTATTCACATAACTAACCCCATAAGCAACTATTTCTTAATTGTTATCAATTTTCAGTGAATAGATTTGCTTTTGTTAGCGAGTATACAAAATTTGCATGATTGCTAATGTCATTCTCATTCTAATACTCCTTCAACCTTCTTATGACCAAAATAAACCTTGATGTAATTCTTGTACCTTGTTATTAATTGGGAGTACTTGTAATATTTATTTTTGGTACATTAGTAGCAAACAAATTTAAATTTAAGAAGAATTTTTGCTTATTCAAACTATTCTCTACATTAAGAAATGGGCAGCATAGTGCCGGTATCCAGTATCCACACCCTATAAGCAAGTAAAACATGTTATGAAATTTAACACACAAATTCTGAATAGAGATGATTATGATGATCTAATTTTGCTTATATAAAATTAGAGAAATAGATAATGTCATCTTTATTCTAATAATATCTTTATTTTTTTGCAAATTCATGCAAATATAGATAAAAAAATTACGAGCTTGTTTGCGTAAATTTTTAAGAAAAAAGAATTTTTAAAATATATTTTTTAAAAGATCTTTTAGAAAAGTAAAAGTAATTTTATGCTTAAATATTTCATGCAATTTTTTTTGTTTATTAGTTATATTTGGGTATAACAATATAAAAGTATCTATTTATTTATTATGTAAAAAATATTTTTTTAAAAAAAATCTTTTTAAAAAAGATATAAATTATAATTTTTTTAAAAAAATATTTTTATTTTTATTATTAGAAATTTATTAAATACATTAAAAATATAAAAAAGATTTTTTTTATTAAAATTTTTTTTTGTATCAAATTAATAGCACCTAAACAAGCATGGTGTATGATATAACATTATTAAAAATAGGAGTGCCAATATCAATATCATTACATTGAAGTTAGTCTTGTTCTCAAATGACTATTATGATTTGTTCTTTACACTTTAAGCAATTTACATTCCTATACTTGTTTTAACTTCTACTTTTCATCCTAATCTATGACATACATTCTTTTGTGTTCAACCATGTCTTAGTAAAAAATAAAAAAATATTTTCCAAACACGCTTGGACACACCTAAATATCATCACATATTAACATATTTAACTTTAATTTTAATATGTATTCTTAAAATAAATTTAGATATAAAATATATTATTAATTATTAAAACCAAAAATATTTTAAATATTTTATGTAATTAAAAAAGATATTAAAAATAATTAAAAAAATAATTTATATTTTAATATTAGTAAAACAGCAAAATATCATTACAATTTATCTAAAAAATACTTTATATTTTATATATACGTCGTGTCTTATAAGATTTTTAAATTTTAAATTCATGTGTCCACATGTTGGTATCGTACCGTATCCGTGCATCATAGATCCTAATCAACCATGTTTCAACACAATTATAAGGGAATTCAATATAGAAGACACTATAAACTAATTTTTTTAAAGAAAAAGAATTCTAAAAATAAGGAGTAAGGGGGATAAAAAGGAAAACAAACCTTTGGAGAACATCATAAGTTCATAGCCCTCACTATACACCCACCCTCAACATCAAAACTTACTCATTAAGATACATGAATAGAGCAAAATTCTTGACTGTAAAATGAAACATTCCAATTGACAAGTGGTCACTTAAAGTTCTCATTTTGATTGCTTCTCTATGATCCTTCCTCTTGGCTATCACAGGCTCATTGTACATGTAACAAACTGGTGTTGAAATGCCTGCAGTTCTTCAACAATCTAGAGAAATGCAGTGTAAGGCTGTAAGCTTTTGTGACTTGCTAAAGTTCAGACTTGGCTCCTTTTGTTCCCTTCTTTGAACTTGTTTTCTTTGCCCTCCACCACTGTCTTAAGCGATTGGAAACTCGGTCTGCATGTTTCTTCAGCGTCACAGTCGTATCTGTGATTCCTTTTCTGATCGTTTGTTTCCAGTCACTTCTCCCCTTTTCCTTTTCTCTCAGAACTTTTCCCTACAATATGCAGATTTCTCGATTGGTCAGCAATTGTACGACATTTTAATCAACTGTATGTTGCCATGAATAAAATAAAGGTACATGCCATTTTTCAAGCAATATGGAAAAAGAGAAAGTACCAATTTTCCAGGAAAAGCAGCATCGCCATCATCCTCATCTTCATCTTCATCTTCGGCATCTTCATCACCAAGGTTTTTCATGTTCATTAAATCATCCCTTGAGTACATTTTCATGCCAGGTGCTCCTGGCATGCCCTGATGCAGAATTAGATACAGTGAGGACATAAGGCTATACTGCTAAAGAACTAACAGAATGCATCGAGCTAAATAAAGGACAAAGATAACCCTCCTCCTAAGATTTAGCGATATACAATAAATCGTCAAAAGATATATAACATGAACAAGGGAAATACCTCCATAGATTTTAGTAGCTTTTCCATTTCAGCCTCCTTATCAGACTTAGCAACAAAAGCTTCACCAGGGATTCTGTCCTACAGAACAGAAAGGATACTCTGATTAGAGATGAAGTAGCTTTACAAAACATCAAACAATAATGGCAAGAGCATATTACACATCACACAATATGACAATATCATTGCATGAAAGAGAATCATAGTTCCCAAACTATTTACTTCAAAGAATGGATATTTCATTTGGTTGGGATTATGGAATTTGGAACCTAAGGTGTAAGGTGTGGGTAAAGTGTTGTTGATAAAAAAGTGAACTGAGAATTGCATGAAAATAAACCATGGACATGAAAAAAAAAATCTTTATTTCTCATCAAGGGTTACACTTTACACTTTAATCTAGGGCAGACTATCAGCTATAAGAAATACTCCAGCTGTTCTAATGTTCTATAACCAGTAATCCCATAAGCTAGATTGAACTAGCAACATAGTTGGCATCGCTCTATAAGCACATAACTACATTAATCGAAACAAAAGCGCATAGTTGGATTTCGAAAGCAATAAGTAAACAATAAATATAAAACTCAAAGCCTCAATTTCAGATTGCCACTACCTTAGGGACAGGGGGTGGTTTGGTGCTGCATGCTTTAGTAAGGTCTCTACAGAGATATTTGTACAATGAATCAGCATCAGGCTTGGAACTATATAGATATTCAGCAACATCTGTATCCGAATACCCTATAACCTGAAAATTTGAAAATAATTCATCATAAACTTTGCCATTTCAGAACCAAAAGAAAATAAGGTGTGCAATTCATTGGCAACAAACAAATGCACCGAGCGAAAATCACACAAAGTTCCATACCTCCTGACATGCTCGCTCGATTGTCTTGCACTCAGAATTGCACTGTCCTTCAGAGTCATGCTCAACTAACTGATAAACAATAAAAGGAAGTTGCAGAATCAATGTGCAGGTATTAAAACAAAAGCAATGTAACCACCAAAACTCTTGCTTTATTGTTATTCAATCCAAAACCCAAAAAAGATTGCATGAACCACACACAATCATCAAATAAATGCAAAAATTGAACCACCATTCTTACCTCAAGCCTATCTTCTTTCTCCACAATATCAATGCGCAATATCCAATCCGCTTCTACCTTCTTAAGATTACAAACGTTCTCTGTTATCTCAATGATCTCATACTCCGAGATCTAGCATCCCAAAAACACACACAAAATTATAATAAGTCCAAACAAGAACAGAACAATCTTACCAATAAAACACACTGACAGAAACACAATGAATCAATTGAAAGACATAGAAAAACAAAAAAGAAAACCTTTTTGGGAGCAATCTCAGCTTGCTTGTTCTTCACCTGCTGGTGCAACTGCTTAGCGAGAATCTCACAAACTTGGCACGTTATGTACGGAATGTCCTCTTTCCTAGCAAGCCCTGCGGGTTTTTTGAAACAATCTGATAGTGGCAACCATGCTGAAGCCACCACTGAAACAAACACAAACCAAAACAATGTCTTCATCTTCCTCAACACGCGCTGTTCTAAAACCCCCACCTGTACAGGAAATTCAAATCTTAAAAAGGTGGGAATTTTCCACGGAACTTGACAGAATAACTGAACTAACCGAAAAAACCCCAAAACCTTGCTTCTTTTCCTAAGCATAAAAATATAGGAAAACAAAAATCCTTGGCTGTGTTACACAACGCAAAATAAAATTTTTAGCGCATGTGATTGGTCCAGAGAAGCATAGCAAATGTGGGTCCCATTTTTCCACCAATAAGGTGCAAGGAAACACGTAGTTCTACATCATTAATCCAATATTAAAAATCTAAAATTTCCCCAGAAAAAGATTTAAAAAATGTCCACCTTCTTTTACACGTTGGAGTGATGGAGTCAATGCAAAACTACACCGTCACCAAAACGAAGATGATTCTCCTCTGACGCGACGAAGACGGCGACGGTTCTACCACTGACGCGACGGTGCTGCCTAGGACGCGACGATTCTCCTCGGGTTGGGTCGGGCACGCAACGACCACGGTCTTCTCGGGTGGGTCAGGAGCGCGACGACGGTGCTGCGGTAACCTTGAAAGTGAGAGGGGGAAACAGTGAGAAGGGGGAGGAGGGTGGCGGACGGCGGTGAAAGGAGAGGCGGAGAGAATCTGTGAAAGGGTTTAGGTTTTGCTGAGAAGTAGGATTGGCAGCAGTACTCATACCCGATCCGCCCTATCCGGTTGGGGCGGGTAATCACTCAACCTGGTGTATCCGTCCACTCCTTACTTCTTACCCGCTCCGGGGGTGTATATATATAAAGTATAAACTAATAAATTTAAAAAAGATATAAACATCTTTTGTGGAATTAGAGTTTCTTGCCGCGTCTATAAATTAAGAGTTTAGTTTTAATATTATAAAAAGTTTTACATTTTTATTTTTATCTTTATTTTTATTTTTATTTTTATCTTTATTTTTATAATATTTTTATAGTAATTTTTATTTTTATAGTAATATAAATAGGGAGCTCATATATACGCATATACATTGAGTTTAGAAATTTATTTGTTTAGGTATCGTCACTAGAATTTTTTAAAATTATATTTATAAATTATAAATTATTATTTGCTTATATTGTTATTCTTTAATTTTAAGTTATTTGCTTAAATTATTTTGTTTTGGTTGTTATTTTTTAAATTTTAAATTATTTTATTTAATTAATTATTTTTTAAATTTTAAATTATTTGCTTAGGTTATTATTTTTTAATTTTAAATTATTTATAGATTACTCTTTTAAATTATAAATTATTATTTACTTAAGTGGTTACTTTTTAATTTTAAATTATTTATTCATAAATTAAAATTTAAAAAAAAATTAATTTAAATTTAGTTTAATAAATAAATCATTAGTAATCTAACAAGTTTCTTGCGTTAGTTTTATATTTGTCAATTATAAATTATTATATGATAATGAATATAAATAAAATCCGTTGATTAATTTTAAAATTTTATTTATAAGTTATAACTTATTATTTATTTAAGTTGTTATTTTTAAAATTTTAAATATATTTTCTTAGATTGTTAGGTATTTGATTTTTAATATTATTAAATAATTTAAAAAAAAATCGTTGATGTGGTTCTCATACATTGAGTTTGAGAATTTATTTGTTTAGGTGTTATCTATAAAAATTTTTAGAATTATATTTATAAATTATAAATTATTATTTACTTAAGTTGTTACTTTTTAATTTTAATTTATTTGTTTATTAAGTTGTTTTACTTAAGTTGTTATTTTTTAAATTTTAGATTCTTTTACTTAAGTAGTTATCTTTTAAATTTGTTTATACTTTTTAAATAAAATTAGTTTTATATTTGTCCATTATAAAACTAATTCAAAGTACATCAATAACTGGTATTCAAAGTTATGAGACATGTACAGCACAACAATTTAAAATACATCAATCCTTTTTTAACATATATCCAAAATCTAAAATTTTTCTACTTATTTTAATGACTGGTATTCACAAAATTATAGAAATCAATCCTACAGTTAATAATTTATGTGTATGTATACGAGAGATAAGGTTATGGATACTATAAAGCTACGAAAATTCTCCATTACCATAGTTAATTGAGATGGTTTCGCTCGATAAATACGTGAGTTTTCTACCAATTTCTTAAATAATATTAAATTTATATTATTCATATTTTAATTTTTTTTGTTCATCTTCATTTAATTGTTCTTTAATTTTTGTTTATCAATTCTAAGGAAGAAAATACACGCTTCAGTTAAGAAGGCTCTTATATCTCAATTCGTGAATTTGTTAAGAGAAGAATATCTTATCAAATAAGATATTTTAGTATTAGATTCAATATGGGTAACTCAAGACTACACATCATGAGTACGTGGTTAATTTAAACCAACATACCAATATGTACATACTTCCAGATTCGTCAAATATCTCATGATATAGATTTACTTTTGTTAGTTTTGACACCTTCAATGCTCATGGATTCGATTACATCTATTTGGTTGATAAATTTATTATTTTAGAAAAAGTATAATTCATTGATAAATTTATTTATTTTATTGATAATTTCGGTTGCATTTTTTTTTTTAACAAACTTAATGAGAACAAACTTTTTTATTTTAATTCATTGTAAATATTATTGGATATCTTACTCGAACTAGAAGTGAGAGGATTCTTGGAAAAAGATGGCAAATTTACTAAGTACAATATTATTGAATTAGAGATCGATGATGGGTAATCATATATATTTATTTTTATAAATCTAGAAATTTTGATATTGACTTTTGTAAATTTATGTATTTGAATTTATTTCAACTTATTTTGTTATGAATTTTTGTAATATTAAATCTTTTTTTTTTACTTGAAGAATTTTAATTTGTTGAAAAAATTTTATTATGGGTGAATATATCTTTTTTTTATCTTTTTATGTAAAATGTTATCATTGGCATGTTAATATTAAAATATAAATAATAAACATAATTTATAAAAAAAAAGTATTCTTTATGTTTGATTTTTATGAATTTAAAATGATTAATTAATTATTAATTTTTTTAAATTGTGTTTGAAATCTTAACTTAATTGTTAATTTTTAAATTTTAAAAATATAAAATATATATAGTTTGATACTATTTTATTAGTCGTTAGTTTTTATTTTAACTTAATTGTTAATTTTTAAATTTTAAAAATATAAAATATGTATATAATTTGATACTATTTTATTGGTAATTAATTTTTAAGTTTTAATGGTGATTCGTCCGAACACTAGGGAGGCCGAGCTTAAGCACTTCCGAGCAAACCTCCGATGAAGGGGAAGAGCTTTACGTCGGCCAAGATCAAACACCGCGGCGGAAATACCTACACAAGATACTCCGACGCTCAAGTCAGTAATGATTCTCAGTAAATGAGTTTAAAGTAAAAAGCAGAAGATTGGGAGTGATAGAACCTGATCGTAACCGAGGATATTGACTCGGTTTTATAGAAGTTGTTTTTACCCGTTTAGTGGATAAGTCCTAGTTTGTAGGTTGGTTATGATATTCTGTTTTAGCCATTTGAGTTTGTTGAGCACGTTTCCTATTTCTTCAAATGGTTGAGGCCGAGCTTATCTGCGCACGTGCCGATCTCATCGGGCGGTTGGTGTAACGTCGGCCTCGAAATGTTTGCGTGCCGAGTATGCCGGGCGACCGAGGATACAGGTAACGTATCATAGCCCCCAAGCTTGCCTTGGTGTGGACAGGACTAAGGCGAGCTTTCGGACCAAGAGTACTGGATCTTCGATTGCCGAATTTGTTTGTCGCATATGGTCCTTGTAGCCCCCAAGCTCGGCTTGGTTCTGTTTGGATTACGAAACGGTTTTTTGTGTGTTTAATAGTTGCTTCGTTCTTCGCGCCATTTGACATGATTGACGTGAAACGTGCCCCGCATCCCCAGGCACCCCTATCCGTTGGATTTCGTGGTCATTAAATGCCTCTCTTTTTTGACGACGAGGATTTAATGCGAGGGTTTGTGTAACCGTTTAGGTTACTAGGCTTACTCCTTTATTACCTTTGCTTTTTGTAGTTCCTATTTGCTGCTGTTTTCTGGAAAAAAAGAGTTTTGGTTTGGTTTCCTGTCTGAGAATGTCTAGCAAAGGTCAGTGCTGAATTCACGTTTTCTTCTACCTTTTTGTGCTTTATTTTTTCTTTCTTTGTCTGCAATGGAGAGTTGTGATGTGGTTGATCCGTGTGGGTGGGTTGATGCCAGGGTGAGGGAATATGCGTCTCAGTTTGATGATGAGGAGTCAGTAAAGTTATTGGGGTCGGATTTGTGGGTTAGGAAGGGTAGTAACATTAGGATAGAGTTGTTGCCCTGTGGTAAAGAGGACCGAGTCTGTGACCGGTTGAGGGATTGGTCTTTCTTTTATATGTATAGTTGTTTGTTTACTGAATTGGGGGTCAAACTGCCTTTTACCGAGTTTGAATGTGGGGTCTTATACTGGTTGAACTGCACCCCTACCCAGCTGCACCCGAATTCTTGGGGTTTTGTACGGGCTTTCGAGGTATTGATGGAGTTACTAGATTACCCCCCTTCTCTAAGGCTTTTCTTCTCGTTGTTTCAGGCTAAGGGGGTGGGACGTGGGTTGTGAGTAAATCTTAGCAGTTATCCGCGTCGGGCTATCTTTGGTCTTTATAAATCTTCGTTTAAGGATTTTAAGTCGATGTTTGTTAAGGTGAGGAGTGTACCCGAGGAGTTTCCCTTCTATTTGAATGAGCATTTGGTCGAAAAATTTCCCTTGTCTTGGTGTCCCAAACCTTATCAGGTATTAGACGTAGATGATAGGCATCCAGATGATGATATTATGATGAGCTTCTTATTTAAATCATTGGGTCCGAAGGGGTTGTTATCGATTGCTGAGATGTTGAAATGGGATACTAATAGACAGGCTATATATGATCACATAGGTAACTTAATTTGCCATGCTTCTTTCTTTCTTTTATAAGGTGCTCTTTCTGGTTTTTATTTGCTTGTCTTTGTTCTGCAGCCGAGAAAGCTCCTGTGATTACAACTGCGGGCCTGAAATCTTTCTTCAACCAACGCAAGAAAAGTGAAAGAGAGGTGTCTTCAAATGTTGGAAAAGGGGCTGCTGCTGTGGTAACCCAGTATGGTCCTGGGCCGAGGCCGAAACGAAAGAGAGGGCATGGCAAAGGTAGCCTTGCCGAGGTGCTGGATGGTAAGGGGGAGTCATCGCTAATATTACAAATGGTTGAGTCTGCTTATGAATCGCAAAAGAAACTTCATGGATATGACGAGAACGAGCACGGTCGATCTTTGTAGGCAAAGCTCTACCCTTTTGGTGTCATGGCTGACGAGCTTTGCTGTTTCCCAGATGATATGAAGAAGATTGATGATGTTGGCCGAGCAGGTGTCAGTCGTTTTCTGCAGGTATAGGTTATTTTGATGTTCTTTGTAAATTCTGGTTTGCGTTTATTCATTTATTTTTCTACTTGTAGGTGATTGGTGCTCGCATCGTTGCTATTGGCCGGGCTCAGGAGCTTGCCCTGGACCGGGAGGAGAAAGAAGCTTCTCGAGTGGAAGAATTGTCTAGGATCATTCAGGAGAAGGATCAAAGGATTGCTGAGCTCTCTGCTTCCATGGAGAAGAAAGAGAAAGAGTCTTCTGAAAAATTGAAGGTTGTGGAGTCCGAGGTTGTGCAACTCTCTGCTCGGATCAAGGAATTGGAAGGTGGAGTTTATGAGGCCTTCGCCCAAGGGTTTGACCGTGCTGTTTCTCAAGTCAAGGTGGTGTATCCGGAAGCTGATCCTTCAAAGCTTAATGTCATGAAGGTTGTTGTTAATGGTGAACTTGTTGAAGATGAAGGTGCTGCTGAGAGTGAGGGATCTAGCATAGGTGATAAGGCAAACTAGGTTTTTAGCTTATGCTTTATTTTTTGTGTATGGGCTTTAGACTTGTGAATGTTTTGGCTTTGTTGAAAAGATTTCGAGTATTATCTTTTGTAGTGATGGTTTGGTTTCCGAGCATATGACTCAGATTTGACAATGGCTGCTTTAATTTTATGATATTTTTGCAAAGTTGCGAGGTTTATATGTTGTGGTGCGGTAAAAATTGCGTGTGTGTATGTTGATGACAATCGCAATTGTTTCTTGATTGTTGATAAAGAGAGCAGTAGCTCTAATGGAAGGGTTGTGGTAGAATGATCCCTTGGGACCTGTTTGGAAAACATGATGTTTGTTGTATTTTGTTTGTATTCTTTCGAGTAATATGGTCGGTATGCGCATTTTGAATTCCGAGTATGAAGCTCGGATTGGTTTGTTTGTTGGAAAAACTTTGACTTGTTTTTATGGTGAAGGTTTTTCGAGGAATAAGCTCGGTTCGTGATGTTAGGGTTCCGAGGATAATGCTCGGATTATTTGGAATGTTTATTAACTGAAATGTATGCTAACTGTCAGGATGAGAACTGTTTCGATTGCACAGTAAGTTGTATGGGTACAATGATTTGTTGCGTCCGGCCTCGTTAAAACCCTTCCCGAGTAAAACCCATGTGTTTTGGGAAAAAATCTTCGGAGGGGAAAAAGAGTACCATCATTCGCTATTCTACAGACTATGTCATGACTGATACTTCCTTAGAGAGGAGATATTCCATGTTCCTAGTAGCTGTTCTCCTCTGAGGGTTTCTAGTTTGTAAGCCCCCTTTCCGAGATTTTGAAGAACTCGGAAAGGACCTTCCCAATTTACCGCTAATTTGCCATGTGCTGGTGGTTTCCGAGCATCTTCTGTTCGTTTGAGTATGAGGTCTCCATTGTTGAAAGACCTGTGAACTACTTTTTTGTTGTGTCTTCGCTCTAAGTACCGTTTTCTGGCTCACTGCTTTATGGCGGAAATGTCTCTGTCTTCTTCTAGAAGGTCCAATTCGGCTGTCCGAGCTTGTTGATTGTTTGGTTGATTATAGAGCTCGGTCCTTAACGTTGGGACGCTGACCTCTACTGGAATTAGCGCTTCTGCGCCATATACCAATTTGAAGGGAGTTTCCCCTGTGGCAGATTGAATGCTGGTGTGTAACTCCATAGAATTTCTGGAATGAGGTCGGCCCACTCTCCTTTAGCTTCGCCGAGCTTTTTCTTTAATCCCTGCAAGATAATTCTGTTAGTTGATTCAACTTGTTCGTTAGTCTGCGGGTGCTCTACTGAGCTGAAGTGATGTTTGATGTTAAAATTTGTCAAAAAAGTGGCGAGCTTATGATCTGTAAATTGTCTCCCGTTATTCGAGATTATTTCTCTTGGGATACCGTATCTGCATATGATATTTTTCCATAGAAAAGATCGCACTTTTTCTGCTGTTATATGCGCTAGTGGTTGTGCTTCTATCCACTTAGAGAAATAGTCAATTGATACTAAGAGGAACTTTACCTGGCCTGGCGCTTTCGGAAAAGGTCCGAGGATGTCCAATCCCCACCTGTTGAATGGCCAGCTTACCTCTATGGTATGTAGCTCCTCGGCTGGGGTCTCTGAGAGGGTGGCGTGCTTTTGACAATTATCACATGCTTTAACTTTTGTGATGCAGTCCCGTTTTATCGTCGGCCAATAGTATCCTGTTCGCAAGATCTTTGCTGCTAATGCTCGACCGCCGATATGGTTGCCACAGACTCTTTCATGCAATTCAGCCATAACTTCCTCGGCTTCCTCTTTGCTGATGCACTTAAGTAGTGGTTGTGAATGTCCTCGCCTGTATAGGGTGTTTCCGAGCACTATATAGAAGCTTGCTCTTCTTCGGAAGAGTGGCAAGTTCGGTTCGTCATTTGGCATAGTGCCTGTGTTGATGTAATCGAAAAAATGTGTTCGCCAATCTGGGACCTGTGTAATACTCAGAATTGTACCCTACTTAAAACTCGGTTTGTCAAGTGTTAGCTGGGTCAGTGCCGATGTGTTTTCGGTTTGCCGAGTTGTGGCTAACTTAGATAATACATCGGCCCTGGTGTTTTGTTCTCGGTTTACATGAATAATATCAAATTCTTTAAATTTTGAAATTAGATCCTTTGTTATGAGCCAATATTTCTCTAACAAAGGATCTTTTACCTGGAATTTGCCCTTTATTTGATGTACCACTAATGAAGAGTCGCAGTAAGCTGTTATTCGGGGTATTTGTAGTTGTAGGGCGAGCTTGAGTCCAGCGAGTAAGGCTTCATATTCCGCCTGATTGTTGCTTGCGTTGAAGCAGAATTACAGTGACTGCTCGGCCACCACTTTGTGTCCTTCCTTAAGTAGTATCCCTGCTCCACTGCCTTCTTTGTTTGACGCTCCATCCACATGTATGCTCCAACTGACCTCTGTATTTTGTGTGTCATTAGTCATCTCCGATACAAAGTCGGCTAGCACCTGTGACTTCAGTGTTTTCCTTGATTCGTACTGAATGTCGAACTCGGAGAGTTCGACCGACCATTTTATTAATCTGCCGGCGAGCTCAGGTCTGGTTAATATCTGCCTTAGCGGTTGGTCCGTTCGTACTATGATTGTGTGGCTCTGAAAATAGTGCCGCAGTCTTCTTGTTGTGGTGATTAGTGCTAGTGCTAGTTGTTCTATCTTCGGGTACCGTGTTTCTGTTGGTTGTAGCACCCTACTGATGAAGTATATTGGGTTTTGCTTTCTTCCTGTTTCTGTTACTAAAATTGAGCTTATAGCATGGTTAGATATTGATAGATATAAATACAGCGGCTTACCTGTCTCTGGCCTTTGGAGGATTGGTGGTGATGTGAGGTGTTGTTTAAGTTTGGTGAAAGCATTCTCACATTCGTCTGTCCAGTTGAACCTCTTGCCTTTAGAGAATGTCTGGAAAAAGTGGTAAGATCGGTTTGCCACTGTCGATAGAAAACGTGATAGGGCGGCTAGTCGTCCTGCAAGTTGCTGGACTTCCTTTACCGTTTAGGGGCTTGTCATGTTCAGTACGGCCTTGCATTTTTCTGGGTTGGCCTCGATGCCTCGAGATGTTAACATGAATCCAAGGAACTTCCCTCCTTGTACTCCGAACGCACATTTGTCTGGATTGAGTCTCATGTTATATGCTCGGAGTTATTTGAAGATTTCTAATAGGTCGTCACAGTGTGACCCCTGCATGGATGTTTTGGCTACCATGTCATCTACATAGACCTCCATATTGCGGCCTATCTGATGCTGGAATACTTTGTCCATCAGCCTTTGATATGTCGCACCTGCATTCTTTAGGCCAAAGGGCATTACCTTGTAACAAAAATTTCCATGTTCTGTTATAAAAGCTATTTTGCTTTGGTCTTCTGGGTGCATTAGAATCTGGTTATAGCCAGAGTATGCATCCATAAAACTCAAAGCTTTGAAACCAGAGGCGTTATCAACTAATTTATCAATACAAGGCAGTGGATATGCATCTTTAGGACAAGCTTTATTTAAGTTTGTAAAGTCGACGCACATGCGCCATTTACCTGAGCTCTTCCTTACCATTACCACGTTGGACAACCATGTGGTGAAGCGAATTTCTCTGATAAAACCTGCATTGAGGAGCTTCTGGGTTTCTTCTAGTGCTGCTTGTTTTTTCTCCTCTCCGAGGTTCCTTTTCTTCTGTGCAACTGGTCGGATTGTTTTATCGATTGCTAGCTTGTGGCAGATGACTTCTGGGTTTATTCCGGGCATGTCATCTGGTGTCCACGCGAAAAGGTCGGCGTTCTTACGCAGTATGTGAATGAGTCTTGCTCGGTCTGCCCCTTCTAATGCTTCTCCAACATATGTGCATTGTTTGTTGTCTGCTGTTAGTGTTACTTGTTGAAGATTGTCCATTGGCCGAGGTCTTTCGCCGAGGTCTTTTCTTGGGTCAAGGTCGGCTAGTGTCGCTGTGTTGGCAGACGTGTGGATTGCTTGAATCTGGGGCCGAGCTTCCTGTTTTGTTTGGACTGGTTTTAGGCCAGCGTTGTAACACTGCCGAGCTTCTTGATGGTCGACGTACACCGTAGCGATCCTATTTTCCTGCACTGGAAACTTGACACACAGATGTAATGTGGACACCACTGCCCTGAATATATTCAGGGCAGGTCTCCCAAGTATAATGTTGTAAGGGCTGTAACAGTTTACTATTAGGTATTGAATATCAATTGACTTTGACATAGGAATTTCTCCCATTGTGGTCTTTAGCCATATGTGTCCCATGATGGGGACTCTCTCCCCGGAGAACCCAATTAGCTCTCCGGATGAGGGTTGTATCAATTTTTCTGATAATTTCATTTTTGTGAAGGTAGAGTAAAATAAAACATCAGCACTACTACCTGGATCCAATAATATTTTTCTTACCAACAGCTCTCCGACCTGGATTGAAATTACCACGGGGTCATCGAGGTTAGGGCTTGCCGATTTGAAGTCTGCTTGGTTGAAGGATATTGTGATGTCTGGTTCTTTGTCCTTCTTTGGTTGTATGGTTCCTTCGATTGCTAGCATTGCTCTATAGCTTCGCTTCCTGGCCGAGCTTGTTTCTCCTCCGCCTGCGAATCCCCCTGATATGTGGTTGATGACTCCTCTTGGCGGATCAGGAGTCCGCCTCTCTTTTTTGTCGTCGGCCATTGCTTGCTTATGCTCTACCCTGTCCGAGTTTCCTCCTCTGCCCTTCCGGGTCTCGATATATTTGTCCAGGAGCCCTTGGCGTGCTAGCCTTTCCAAGAGGTCCTTCGCAACGATGCAGTCATCCGTAGTGTGGCCGAACTTTTGGTGGAAAGCACAATGCTTTGTCTTGTCCACGAACCTTTGATCCTGGTAGTTCCCTGCTCAGGCTGGTGGCTTTATGATTTTGGCGTTGAGGATTTCTCTGATGATGTTTTCTCTTCTGGTATTGAATCTGGTGTATGTGTTGTATTTTGACACGGGCTTGGAAGGTTTCTTAGTGTCCCTGTTGCCTGGCGATCTGAAATTTCTTTCTTCATCTCTCAAATGTGGTTGTTTGTCTGATTTTTGGGCTTCTCGGAGTTCTTCGATCTCCATTTGTCCTGCCGCCCTTTCTCGGAATTCCTCTAGCGTCTTTGGCTTTGTTATGGCGATGGTCTCCCGGAATTTGCCAGGCCTGAGGCCGGCCTTGAGAGCGTGCAGGTGAACGGCTGGGTCCAAGTCTTGGATCTCCATAGTGGCGTCAGCGAATCTGGTCATGTAGTCCTTCAGGCTTTCGTGCTGACATTGCTTAATGGTGCCGAGGTAGTCTGAACCATGTACGTAGATTCTTGATGCGGCAAAATAATCAATGAATGATCTGGCAAGATCTTCAAAGGAAGAAATTGAACCTTCAGGAAGTTTAGAAAACCAGAGTAATGCAGCACTGTCGAGGTAGGTGGGGAATGCTCGGCAGAGAACAGGCTCATTCTTAGGGCCGTTGAAAAACATCATTGACTGGAACTTCTTTACGTGGGCTCGGGGGTCGCCGAACCCTTGTACAGCTCCAGTGCGGTGGGCAGAGTAAAGTTTTTTGGCATCTGGTAGTTTGTGATCTCTTCGGAGAAGGGGTTGTCGAGGGTGAGCTTCTCCTTTGGCGGGACAATGTTTAAAGGGTCTACAGCACCTTGAGCCGAGCTTTTGGAGCTTTCTCCATTGTTCTGTGTGGACAGCTCAGCTATTCTTCGTACTTCCGCCTGAAGCTCGGTGATTCGAGCCAGGAGGTCATCCTGTGAGAGTTGTGGACTTTCCTTGTCAACCATGTTCGAGGACCGGGAATCCTGCAAAATAGGATAGAAGACTAAACGAAGGAAAAAGTGGGGTTAGATGTACTCCGGCCCCACGGTGGGCGCCAAGTGATTCGTCCGAACACTAGGGAGGCCGAGCTTAAGCACTTCCGAGCAAACCTCCGATGAAGGGGAAGAGCTTTACGTCGGCCAAGATCAAACACCGCGGCGGAATACCTGCACAAGATACTCCGACGCTCAAGTCAGTAATGATTCTCAGTAAATGAGTTTAAAGTAAAAAGCAGAAGATTGAGAGTGATAGAACCTGATCGTAACCGAGGATATTGACTCGGTTTTATAGAAGTTGTTTTTACCCGTTTAGTGGATAAGTCCTAGTTTATAGGTTGGTTATGATATTCTATTTTAGCCATTTGAGTTTGTTGAGCATGTTTTCTATTTCTTCAAATGGTTGAGGCCGAGCTTATCTGCGCATGTGCCGATCTCATCGGGCGGTTGGTGTAACGTCGGCCTCGAAATGTTTGCGTGCCGAGTATGCCGGGCGACCGAGGATACAGGTAACGTATCAAATGGTATGTTAATATTAAAAATATAAATAATAGGCATAATTTACAAAAAAAAATATTTTTTACGTCGTTTGATTTTCATGAATTTAAAATGATTAATTAACTAATTATTAATTTTTTTAAATTGTGTTTAAAATTTTAACCTAATTGTTAATTTTTAAATTTTAAAAATTTAAATTTTTTATCATTATAATAATATAAATGAGGAGCTCTTATGCTGATGTGGCGCTCATACGTTGAGTTTGGGAATTTATTTGTTTAGATGTCGTCACTAAAAATTTTTAAAATTTTATTTATAAATTATAAATTATAAATTATAAATTATTATTTGTTTAGGTTGTTACTTTTTAAATTTTAAATTACGCTTTCTTAATTGTTATGTATTTAGTTTTTAATATTGTTGAACTAATTATTTGCTCAGGTGTTGTCATTATAAATTTTTAAAAATTATAAATTATTATTTGTTTAGGTTGTTATTTTTTAAATTTTAAGTTATTTGCTTAGGTTGTTATTTTTTAATTTTAATTTATTTGCATATTACTCTTTTTGAATTTTTAAATTTTATTTATAAATTATAAAATATTATTTGCTTAGGTTGCTATTTTTTAAATGTTAAGTTGTTTTGCTTAGGTGGTTATTTTTTAAATTTTAAGTTATTTGTTTAGGTTGTTACTTTTTAAATTTTAAGTTATTTGCATATTACTCTTTTAAATTATAAATTATTATTATTTGCTTAAGTTGTTAGTTTTTAATTTTAAATTATTTACTCATAAATTAAAATTTTTTAAAAAATTAATTTTAATTTATTTTAATTCAAATTTATTGCTAAGTTAATAAGTTACTGAGATCAACTTAATTATTGAATTATTGTATGAGTTAACTTGAAATAATTCAAATTTATTCCTAAGTTAATAACGACAATAATTAATAATTATTCAATTAGAAGGGTCGTGTATGCAACCATTCTTAATGGTAAAAAGCTATTTCAGGAGCTCTTGGTTGATTGTTTTTTCATAATTGAAGCACAAAGACTGACCTACTATCGAAACAACCAAGATAAAGTGAGAAGTGATATATATAAAGGGATTCAAGACGCAGTTGTTAGGGGTGAGATTCATGCTTTCAAAGCAGGTAAACGTATCATCCTACCCGCGTCCTTCATTGGTGGTATGAGATACGTGTTTAATAATTGTCAAGATATTATAACAATTTGTAAGAAATATAGATATTCAGACATCTTCATCACAATGACATGTAACTCGAGTTGGCAAGAGATTGACAGAGTTAACAATCCAAGAAACTTAAAGGATGGAGACCGACCAAAAATAACGTGTAGAGTGTTCAAAACTAAGCTTGAGATGATAATCTCGGATCTTAAGCAAGGAATTTCATTTGGAGTGTTAGATGCAGGTATTGCTCATCATCCAACTTTTTTTTAGAGAAAGTTTTCTTTAAATTATTATAAAATAAATGGCAAAATATTTTTTATTTTTAACATATTATTAATTTTTTATTATCACCCTTAATTTATCAAAGAACATATATAAAATAGATAGTTCATTTATAACATATTATTTTTTTTGTCTTTTTGTTATAAGGAATGTATACGGTGGAATTTCAAAAAAGAGGTCTGCCACATGCTCAGATTATTTTATGGTTGAATGGAGACCACAAGATAACAATGACAACTCAAATTGACCGGTTAATATCGTCAGAGTTGCCTGATCCTATTCGGTACCCAAAATTCTTTAGAGCTGTATCTACATATATGATTTATGGATCATGTGGTAGAGTTTTCTCAAAATCTTCCTGCATAAAATATGGGTACCGTACCAAATATTATCCCAAAGCATTCAGTAGCATCACAACTATTGATAATAGTGGATACCCATCATATAGAAGATGAGACACCATAGATGTTACCGAGAAAATGAGAATCCATATGGATAATAGGAATATGATTCCATACAATGCATATCTGCTGATTTCTTATGAAGCGCATGTTAATGTAGAGTACTGCAACAAGTCAAATGTTATCAAATATTTGTTCAAATATGTGAATAAAGGTCCAAACAGGGTAGCAGTTAGAGTTTTAAAGGACGCTTCCAATGGAGAAGATGCTCAGGTTATTGATGAGATCAAACAATTTTATGATTGTGGATATTTGTCTGTATATAAGACTGTGTAGAGAATTTTGGCTTATGATATTTATTAGAGGTGGCTTTCAGTGACGAGATTAACCTTTCATTTGCCTGGAGAGCAAAATATCATCTTTAAAAATGATGACAATCCTAAGGAGATCGTAGAAGAAAAGAAAGGGAAATATACGATATTCTTAGCATGGATGAAGGCCAATAAAGAATTTGAAGCAGGTCAAACTTTGACGTATGATGAGTTTTTAAATCAATCTGTTTATGATAAAGAAGCAAGGAATGGCATCCACACAAAATAGGATATTCTATCGGGAGGTTAAATTATGTTCCACCAGGTACAGGTAATATCTGCTATATGAGAATTTTGTTAACTATTCAGAGATGTTGCACAACATGAGTCTATTAGGACAGTTAATGGGATTACATATTCTAACTTCCAAGATGCTTGCTATTTTATGGGACAACTGTGTGATGATAGAGAATTTATTGCAGCTATTGATGAGGTAGTTAAACTTGCATCTGGCCATCAATTGAGAAAATTATTTGTGATGCTACTGATATCTAATAGTGTTAGCAAACTAGATCGTGTTTGGAATGCAACTTGAACATTATTAGTTGATGGAATACTATATGAGAAAAAAAAGCATTGAAAAATCAAGGTATTTCACTATGTCTTTTTTTATATCAAGAATGTATTTTTTTATTACTTTATTTTGAAATTACTTATTAAATATTCATAAAATCATCATGTGCTTTTGTCAGGACTAAACATGACTGATGACGAATTAAAAAACTTCTGCCTTATTGAGATTGAGAAGATACTCAACTGCAATGCAAGATCTTTAAGAGACTATCAATTAATGTCATATCCTGAGATGTCTGATGTTCGTCTTTTTTAGAATAAACTAATAGAGGAGGAATTAGTATATGACACAAATGAGTTGACTCATACAAACTTATGGACTTGTTTGAGTGAGTTTTTAATAAAAGATCTTTTTTTGAGTTATCTTTTTTTCAAAAGATCTTATAAAAAAGTAAAAATAATTTTATGTTTGGATATCTCATGCAAAAAGATCTTTTTATCTATCAATTATGTTTGGGTATAATAATATAAAAGTATTTTTTAATTTATTTATTACATGAAAAACATCTTTTTTTAAAGAAAAAATATCTTTTAAAAAAAGATGTAAATTGCAGCTTCTCAAAAAAGATGTTCTTTTTTTATTTTTCTAGTACTTTTACTTTTACTACTAGAAATTTACCAAACACACTAACAAATTAAGATAACGGCACCCAAACAAGCATTATATACGAAACAAAAGATGATTCATGAGTAAAGGTTAGTATTTGATGAGATACTCAATGCTGTTATTGCAAATTCTGGTAGTTTTTACTTCGTTTATGGGGATGGTGGGTGTGGTAAGACATTTATTTAGAATATATTTTCTTCTGCTATTCAGTGTATAAAAGTATGTTTGGCAAATGAGATATGAATAGAGACATTATGTCTAGAGACACTAAATTAGTGTATTTTGTGTCCATCCTGACAAGGAGAACACTGATACACTAACGAGGGACACAATTTATTTTTTATTTTTTTATTATTCTTATTAATTTTTTATAATTATATTTTTATTATTATATTTTTTCTTAAATTTTTCGAATGAAAAAAAAAGAATAAATTAATAATTTGTTCTAATTTATTACTAAACAAAATACAAAAATATTAATTTTTGTGTCTTTTTTTTAGTGTCTTATCTTATTTTATTTTTAAAATTAAACCTTAAAAATTTAAAATTTGTGTATTTACATATCTTATATCATGTTTTATTGCATTTTGTATTTATATTTGTGTCTCTGCATACTACCTAAAAATATTTGTCCATAACAATAAAAAAAGAACTATTCTACTCTCTCTAACAAACAAATTTGTTCCACTAAAGAATAGATATTCAACTTTCAATGCCTTGTAGGACATTGCAAAAATAGTAATATAGTATTCTGTGAAAAAAAAATATTAATTAAAGACTTTTTTATGGGTAGCGTCTAATGTGTACTTGTTATTCTTTATAGTTAACATGGTAGCTAAAATAGTGACATATGAAAAAGAATTTTATAAGTTTGATTTAAGACCTTAATATCTGATTTGGTTTTATAGAGGTTATTTATCTTTTATTTCTTTAAAATAGTTCGTAAAAGATAAATTTTGAATGTATGTTTTGCATGTCATTTTTTGTTGTTGTTTTATGTGTGCAAATATTATATTGATATTAGTGTAGGTGTAGTAGAATTCATTGTTAGATTATTGAGATAAAAACTATTTTCAGTAGGTTGGTTTGTTAGCTTTTAGTTCGTTCTTTAGACTTTAATAATGTTGAAATTATCAAAACATAAATATTAGGAGCCATCAGAATTTATTATTTTTTGTTATTATTTAGTCATTAATTCAATTTTATTAATCTAATTTTTTAGTCTAATAATTTAATAAATGTACATCTAAAATGATCTCACAATAATTTTGTGCACATTAGATATGCTATATTTTATAAATTATTAGATTTTACTAAATAAAAATCATAGAATGTTATAAAAAGAGAATATTAGACTTTATAAATATAGAACATATTAATACATATATAAATAAATAAATTTTAATATATAATATTTTAAAATGACAAGTATAATTGATTGCTTTAAAATAAATAAAAGCAAATAAATATATAAAAATATTTTTTATTTATTAAGATTAATTATTATTTGATATTATTTTTAATTACAAAATATAATAATTAAATTATTTTATATTACTTGAAAACAATAGACTATTTGCTAAAAATTAAAAATATTGTAATAATTAATTTTGTTAAAAATATATTATTATATAATACAATTTTTTATATCCAAATATGTGTACTTTTGTTTTCTGTTTATTTAATAGTTAACACACTTATAATAAAAAATAACCATCTTTTTTATAAGGGACAATTTATTATACAGATCAATTTTCATATAGATATTAGTGCGTGATCTGTGCAATTGCACGAAAACTTCGACATTATTTATAATATCAGAAGTTTTTTGTTTCATAAACATTTTAAATTTTTGTTAATATGAACGTCCAATAATCAGAGACATGTTACAAGTGACTTTTTCCATATCAAAAAAATCAAATTATATTAGATAGATACACAGATAATTTCATGTCATTATTAAGTAACATTAGTTCATGACAAACTAACAACTTCATATACTATACATATTTAAATCTTGGAATATCAACAAGTCTAAGTTTCAAGATGTAATATTAATTCCAAAAGTAATGACACTAGTTTATGTTAAACTAACTTCACATACTATACATATTTAAACCTTGGAAGATAAAAAAGTCTAAATTTCAAAAGTAATACCATCAAATTTCAAACCACTTAGATCATTTAAATCTACTTACATAAACTCAAATTAAATTGAAGGAATATTTTTCAATCATAAACGCCACATATCAACTTCAATTGATACCATTTGTTTTCAACGTTGCTCTATCATCATCAATATTCTTTACTTGGACATAATTATTAAAAACATCTTCCAGTTGTTTTCTAATCATTCTTGGCGTATTATTATAATGAGTTGCCAAATCCTTGTTGCAAATAAATTATAAAAACAGGAATATAGTATATTTAAGATCATTGCCATAATAAGAACTGAAGTAAAAAAAATTTCAAAAACAAGACACTTACATTGGAGGACAAAAAAAAAGTGGAAGATGAAATACATGGTTAGGATATCAAATTATCACAATAATGAATAATATTAGATAACTCAAGAGGCAAAAAAAAGCCATTATTATATACAAAGAATATTATATTCAATCTACTGAAAAAATTTTAAAAAATAACTAACCATATCTTTTGATATATGCTTTTCAGCATCTTCAAATAGTTGAACCAACAAAGGATCATCACAAATTATATAAACATTATATGGACATATCTCATTCTCTATGCTTTGTGAATTCACCATGAATACTAATTTTATTCCAATTAACTTGGAGAAAAAATTGAATCCATTGGAATGATAACCATCATTCTGTTACCAAATAAATAAAATCTGGTTGTAAATTATCATTATATTAAACATAAAAAGAATAAGAAAAATCTGCAATTTAATAAATTCAATAAAAAAAACATAATATTCTGCTAATAATAATTCATTCACAACTATAATAAAATAGACAACACACCAAAAAGAAAGATGCATCTTCTTTTAAGAATTCTGAGCACTTCTTTTTCAAAATATAGCTTATATCTTGATCATGAAGAATTAATAAATTACAACCTCCTGAGTGACTGACCAACACTTTGACTTTATACCTAACATGGATAAAAAATAAAACGGCAGTAAACAATCAATATCTATCTTTAAATGCAATAAAAAAATTCAATTTATAGTATAATACCCCAAATTTTAAAAAAAATAAATAATGATATATTATTTTATTTAAAGAATATTATTTTTTTAAAAAAGATTAAATTAAATTTTATGGTTATTTGAGTTAAAATCAATTAAAAATTTTAAATTATTTTTATTATTATAATAAGATATTTCAAATATATATATATATATCTATATATATAAAAGAAATAATAATAATAATAATAATAATAATAATAATAATAATAATAATAATAATAATATTATTATTATTATTATTATTATTATTATTATTATTATTATTATTATTATTCGGTTTCACTTAAGGCCGAAGCCATTAAGAAAACCATAGGAAAGATAAAGGAAGTCAAGGGTGGCTATTATGCATGACACATATATATATACAAACATTACACATGTTTCCTTTTGCTTACATATGAGCAATGACACGTATCCTCCTTTTAAATTCATTCATCACCACTAATTATCATTTTGCTTCATTTGGTTTCTTCATTCCACCGAAACCAAAACAAAAGAAAGAAAGAGAGAATGTCGTAAGTAAGAAGCCGTGATTCCATGGCACCTCCGAGCCTTCGAGCTTGATTTTCTTTTAATCCGTAACTCCAACAAAAAATCTAATCCGATAAAAGTGTTCGTATCCTTCATCTCTACACGTTGGCGTCACTTTTGATCGGTGGAAGTTGACGGTGACATAATTCCTCTTTCCTTTGAGTTCGGTCAATTGGAGTTTTAAGAGGCACAGACGATTCTTAACGTTTTCTTCTTTAGCAGTTCGGTCAAAAAACTTCTCCAGAAGTCCCGTTAGTTTGATTTCGTATGGAGGTAGGGTTTGAAAACTTTATAATAATTAAATGTGAGTTTGATAAGTGAATGTTGATTTAGCTGATTATTGCGTGAATTTGAATGAGTTTATGTTAAATTATTGTTGAATTATTGTTGTTTGCTTGAGATTTTGATTCAGTTATGTATGAACAACTAGTTGGGATGCTTTGATTATTTTGGGAATAAGAAATGGAATTTTCAAAAGCTTTAAGAAATATATTAACTGATTTTGAATTATTAAAGAAATATTTTTGCTGCTGGAGTCGGTTGGATTATTAATTGTTTTAAAGATTTTGGAGAATGGCATAAAGATGTGGTTTTAGTTTTAAAAGAAAAAGAGAAGATAAATCGGCACGTGTACTTATGAGAATGATTGAAAGGTCACGAGAGGGTGACGGAAAGTAAATAGTTATGGTGCCGATGTGAAAGTGTTAAGCTGTGGGCTTTGTTTTTGAATGATTGTGCGGGGACGCCCGTGTGTATGGAACGGCTTCCAAGAGAAAGTGGCACATGCTTCAACTGGAGAATCAGCGCCTGCAAGTACTTGCAGAGGTCATGTTCGGCATACTTCAGCTGGAGAATCAGTGCCTGCAAGAAGTGGAAACTTGCAGAGGTTATGCCGCTGGAATGCCTTATCTGACTTGCGGGTCGGATTGCGTCGGGTGCGGGTCGAAACCGACAAATGAGCTCATTACCTGCGATAGGAATAGACATGCATCATGCTTGTTTGCGCATATCTCTGTGCTGTGTAACTCTGTGATTGTGTGTGTGTGCTGCGTGACTGATTAACCTCTGAGTTCTTTTATTATTCATGCTTATAAGTGTTTTGTTGTTAGTTGCGGTTGGTTAATAATGGCAAAATGAACTTAACTTATAACCCCGACCCTACTAAGAACTTCCCGGTTCTTACCCCCTATCTCCACCCCTTTTCAGCTACAGGTGCAAAGGCTCATTGTCAAGTTACGGGAGCACAGAGGAATATGTTTATAAGTTGAGTTGTTAGGATTTGTTTTCCCATCGCCTTGTTAGTTAGAGTTTTTAGAGGGGTAGGATTTGTTTTTGGGAATCTTGAAATAAGTTTATGTATTTAATACTATGTGAATATATATACTTTCGTGATTTAGTGGCGTAAAATAAAGTCTCTTTTCGTTTTTTTAATTAAAGTTTCGGTTCGTATTCGCGAAGGCTCAATATTAAACAAAGATAGTATATAATAAAAAGGTTTAGAGGTAAGTAGCACTCAGACTTTTAGAACGATCATGAGGTGCTAAAAGTTAGGGTGTTACATTATGGTATCAGAGCAGTTCATTCCTATTAGGGCCTTGGGAATGGACTGACTATGCTTTACTGCATACTCTGAGTGTCTGTCATGCAGTAGGACTTGTCCTAGTGACAAGAATTTGAATTTCAGGTGCATGATTGTCTATTGATTAATGCTGTTAGTCGACCGTTGCATCTCTCATGGTATTAGGTCTGGCCAACTTAATACTAATGATTCATGTATATGGAAACACTAATGGATTATCATAGATGAGATAGAAGTATTAGGTAACGTGAATCGTGGATTTTAGGGACGTTAAGAGTTAATTTCTTGATTCTACTCGGTTACGAATCTGTTCTTTCATGGTTTGCCTTGAGGTTCTAGTTCGAGATTTCTTTCCTGATGAGAGTTAACTGATTATTCTCCAACCCTATTTCCTTGTTCATATGCTTTCTCATTTGATCCTGACTGCATATGTCTTCTTAAATTTCTTAGATATCTACCTTGTGTTATTTAAACTCCTCTTCTTAACTCGTATATTCTTTGATGTAATTTTGAACTTGTTTGATGCATCAAAGTGAATCGCTGAAATCTTTGTGAACCTGGTAATTCAGCTTGAATTTGCTTCGACTTATTCTACTACCTTTTCTTTCATTGTTCCTGTCCAAGTTCTTTTCTCAGATTTCTCCTTAGGGTACAATTTAACTCTCTTCCGGACGGATTTTCTATTTTGTGCACTCATGTTTGATTTTGATTCTACTCATTCTTTCAAATTCTTGTAACCATCATCTGTTATATTCAATCATTTTCTTTCTGGATTTTGAATATTTTTGTTAAAATTGCAAGTCTTCAGATTCTAAGTTTAACTTGCATTAAACCTCTCATACAACTTCTGCACCACACTACACATTTTCAATCATTTTTTATGCGAAATTATTTTCCTTATGTTTTAAAACTGAACATATTAAATCTTTCTGTTTTCTTTGACAAGTTTAAAAGGAAAGATAGTATGAATCTCTTCTATCTTATATCAATTTTCGAGGACGAAAATTTTTATAAGGTGGGTGGAATATAATACCCCGAATTTTAAAAAAAATAAATAATGATATATTACTTTATTTAAAGAATATTATTTTTTTAAAAAGATTAAATTAAATTTTATGATTATTTGAGTTAAAATCAATTAAAAATTTTAAATTATTTTTATTATTATAATAAGATATTTCAAATATATATATATATATAAAAGAAATAATAATAATAATAATAATAATAATAATAATAATAATAATAATAATATTATAATTTATAATATTATTATTATTATTATTATTATTATTATTATTATTATTATTATTATTATTATTATTATTCGGTTTCACTTAAGGCTGAAGCCATTAAGGAAACCATAGGAAAGATAAAGGAAGCCAAGGGTGGCTATTATGCATGACACATATATATATACAAACATTACACATGTTTCCTTTTGCTTACATATGAGCAATGACACGTATTCTCCTTTTAAATTCATTCATCACCACTAATTATCATTTTGCTTCATTTGGTTTCTTCATTCCACCGAAACCAAAACAAAAGAAAGAAAGAGAGAATGTCGTAAGTAAGAAGCCGTGATTCCATGGCACCTCCGAGCCTTCGAGCTTGATTTTCTTTTAATCCGTAACTCCAACAAAAAATCTAATCCGATAAAAGTGTTCGTATCCTTCATCTCTACACGTTGGCGTCACTTTTGATCGGTGAAAGTTGACGGTGACATAACTCCTCTTTCCTTTGAGTTCGGTCAATTGGAGTTTTAGAAGGCACAGACGATTCTTAACGTTTTCTTCTTCAGCAGTTCGGTCAAAAAACTTTTCCGAAAGTTCCGTTAGTTTGATTTCGTATGGAGGTAGGGTTTGGTAACTTTATAATAATTAAATGTGAGTTTGATAAGTGAATGTTGATTTAGCTGATTATTGCATGAATTTGAATGAGTTTATGTTAAATTATTGTTGAATTTTTGTTGTTTGCTTGAGATTTTGATTCAGTTATGTATGAACAACTAGCTGGGATGCTTTGATTATTTTGGGAATAAGAAATGGAATTTTCAAAAGCTTTAAGAAATATATTAACTGATTTTGAATTATTAAAGAAATATTTTTGCTGCTGGAGTCGGTTGGATTATTAATTGTTTTAAAGATTTTGGAGAATGGCATAAAGATGTGGTTTTAGTTTTAAAAGAAAAAGAGAAGATAAATCGGCACGTGTACTTATGAGAATGATTGAAAGGTCACGAGAGGGTGACGGAAAGTATATAGTTATGGTGCTGATGTGAAAGTGTTAAGCCGTGGGCTTTGTTTTTGAATGATTGTGTGGGGACGCCCGTGTGTATGGAACGGCTTCCAGGAGAAAGTGGCACATGCTTCAACTGGAGAATCAGCGCCTGCAAGTACTTGCAAAGGTCATGTTCTGCATACTTCAGTTGGAGAATCAGCGTCTGCAAGAAGTGGAAACTTGTAGAGGTTATGCCGCTGGAATGCCTTATCTGACTTGTGGGTCGGATTGCGTCGGGTGCGGGTTGAAACCGACAAATGAGCTCATTACCTGCGATAGGAATAGACATGCATCATGCTTGTTTGCGCATATCTATGTGCTGTGTAACTCTGTGATTGTGTGTGTGTGCTGCGTGACTGATTGACCTCTGAGTTCTTTTATTATTCATGCTTATAAGTGTTTTGTTGTTAGTTGCGGTTAGTTAATAATGGCAAAATGAACTTAACTTCTAACCCCGACCCTACTAAGAACTTCCCGGTTCTTACCCCCTATCTCCATCCCTTTTCAGCTACAGGTGCAAAGGCTCATTGTCAAGTTACGGGAGCACAGAGGAATATGTTTATAAGTTGAGTTGTTAGGATTTGTTTTTCCCTCGCCTTGTTAGTTAGAGTTTTTAGAGGGGTAGGATTTGTTTTTGGAAATCTTGAAATAAGTTTATGTATTTAATACTATGTGAATATATATACTTTTGTGATTTAGTGGCGTAAAATAAAGTCTCTTTTCGTTTTCTTAATTAAAGTTTCGGTTCGTATTCGCGAAGGCTCAATATTAAACAAAGATAGTATATAATAAAAAGGTTTAGAGGTAAGTAGCACTCAGACTTTTAGAACGATCACGAGGTGCTAAAAGTTAGGGTGTTATATATAGTATATATATAAATAAAATTAACAGAACATTACTTTAGAAGACCAACTGAACAATGTGTTAAACAAAATGTGCAAAATGGATATGATTGGTTTGCTTCTATCTTTCCACTACAAAGACAAATTGAATATCACCATTATTTATTATAAAAAATAGATGTAATTGTGCCAACCATCAATACACTAAAATCCTACATTCTCCAACATATAATAAATTAGCAAGATTAACATTTATTAGAATTTAAATATAAAAATTTTAATAAACAATACTCACATAAAAAGATTAGTTACCAGCTTTTGAATATCATAACAAACATTTAGATGATCATAATCAAATTCAATGGATTCAATAAGTTGAGCATCAATTGACATTCTAATTCTAATGTGTGCAAACTCATCATGTGCTTGAGGATTTTGAATTACATTTTCATAAATTTGAGAAAATACAAGTGACTTCATATGAGAAAATATAAATCAACAACCTAATATAGAAGTTAAAATAGATATAATTCATATTTATGAGACAATCAAAAAGTAATTTAGAAATTGTACAATCATTAATTAATTAATAAGATTTGAGTTACTAACACTGAAGATTGCATGAGCTTTGAACTTAGCCACAACTTTAGAATTGTCAGAACAATTAATGACTTTAATGCTACCAACATATGGTGTATAACCAACAAGTTTTCTATTAATTTTGAAAAGCACCTCCTTACCAACAAGTTCATCAAATGAAGATGGATACAAAGGTCTATAACAATCCTGAAATATGAAAAATAATTTTAAACAAACTATATTATATAATATTGTATAAAACGTAAAAGAACACTATTTTTTTATTCTAAAACTGAACACAAATTTCATTAATAAATATTATTTGGTATTGAGCTTTAAATTTATCCAAAATATCAAAAAGTTTTGTTTTTAACAAAACCACAGTAGCATGATTATACAAAATAAACATACAATTGCTTGTTTGATCCTAAACATTGAGAATAACTCTGAATCTCTATAGCACATATGACATAAAAAAATTAAAAAAACTGAGTCATGAATCAATTTCTATTTTAAAAATAAATGAATAAAAACAAACAAATAACACTTTTGTGTACTTACTTTTTAACTGGATTGCTAACTTTGGAATTACACGGACAACAACTTAAACAATTATTTGACAATTGCAAAGGATTCCCACAAACACAAGAGTAATATCACCAGTCATTAACATTCCCAATACCTTTAATACTTTTAACAACGTTGAAACTCCCTTCCAACATCAACATAATTATAGAAAATAGCACTTACATCAAAAGTATAAAAAAGAGTTAGAATTAAAAAGTCAAATATTTGAATTAGTATATTCAGTAGTAAAAAAATCCAGAATAACAAATACAGTAAAAACATAGAGACATTCTTCTAATAAAAGGAATTTAAGAGTTAATAATACAACCATGACTTCATCATTTTTCTTAATCTCAAGAATCGTTATAGTCTTGATAGGTTGAAGAAATCATCATCAATATTAGCTACAACAAAGTCATCTCCGACAGATATTAAACCTGTGAAAAAAGCTATAGACACATTCATGTTGTACTTCAATGAATAAAATAATATCATTTATTATTAACTTTAGCCAATATGACCAAATAATAATCTTAAAAAATTATGCTCCATAAACATACTAACCAACTCATAAAGCTAACGACTTCAGCCTTGTTAGGATTTATATTGATTTTGATACAATTGATAACATTTTGTAGTGCAATTGTTCCTTTTTTATATTTAGATTTTAAGTTAAATAGAAAGATAGAAATACTTAGTTTGTTATTAATAAATAGATCAATACAAATTGAGTATGGTGAGTAAAAATCTAATTAGAGTAACTAACATAAATAATAACAACAATAATACAATTTGTTAGAAACTACTGGTAGAAATTAATAAACCTGCTGAAGATTTTATCTTAAAAGATTCAAGGAGAACTACAGGAGGCTGTGTAACAATATCCATTAAAGCCGATCGCATTGGGGATAAAAAAATTTCCAACATAAATTGCAAACTACATAGCAGTTGCAAAAAAGATAGAACAAATTGAAATTTGTAATCAAGAAAAAATATACTCTACTAAGAACCAATAAATTAAAGGTTAATAATAAAATAAAATAATAAACGAGACTTTTAACACATTTTCTAACCCATTTGAGTATAGTTGTATAATCGTGACCTTTACCATATTTCCATTATCATCTTTAACCTCAGATGATTCATGAACACTGATAAAAAATCTAATAACATCTAACACACAAATAAAAGAAGTGACAAACATAATGTTAGAAAGAAGAAAAATTTTAGTAATAATATTCAACCAACATAGTGACCATGACATCTAATAATATATAATACATAATCATAAAAGAAGAGAATATCGACCTATCAAATATACTGAATCTTCTGTAAGCTAAACAAGGTCTTCAATAGTGTATAACTCATATGGAATAGGTGGAAAGTTTACACCATGCAATAAGATAACTTCAGTATCATCCTGGAAGATCATCTTATATCGATGCTTTGTTATCTTTGCTAAACATGTCCAATCACTATATCCCATTGCCCCAAACGACCAACTACATTTGTAACACAAAGATAAAATTCACACCTACATGTCATATCCAATCACTATATTCAATTGAATTTACTGTGCATTCACGGCCTCCTTTTTAAGTACATCACATCATCATTAACTTGATGATCATCTCAATATAGAATACATGTGAAAAAAAAGTCAATATCCCTGATTTAACCAAAGGAAATAAAATCGCAAACAATATTCTATATACTGAAACTAAACCACGATATTGAGTATAAAAGATAAAAAAATATTAACCAAAGAAGCTGTTGCACTTTATTCATGTAGTTACATATAGATATCTTACATCTTACATCATATCTAGTGGCATAGGTCAAATCCTAAAACTGACTCCATCAACAGTATAATTACATGACAATGTGTCCAATTTATAGCAATGTCAAGTACAAACAAGAGCAAAAAGATTATGACAACCAACTAATGATAGAAACAACCCCAATCTTCAGTTACAAACCAAAATAAGCCAAGTAGGTGGATGGAGATTCAACCATACCAAAAGAACCCACCACATTTTAGATAGACCATCCTATTCTTTGGAAACATCTCAAAAAGACAGACATATATCTCAAAACAAGTCAACATGACAACAACTTTCAGCACAAGATTTCAACCACCATTACATAACACTACATACTTTATATCACACTTAAATCTAAAGTTAGCAGCTCACTTGACATACAAGGTATGTCAAACACCATCATTGTTGGAACCATTGAAAGCAGCAACACCTTCCTTAGCTAATATCTTCTCAAATTATGGATTCAGATTCTTCTTCGCTTTGCAATCCCTTAAAATAGTTTCCATTTTATATTTTTGAGCAATAACTGGAGAACTATCAACAAGAGCAGACAACACCTCCTATCTCAGAAACATATTTTTATCAGCTCAGAATACTAATTAAAAAGAATACAAGAACAGATACCACAAGAAATTAATCTGTCTCTTTTATAAAAAAAAAAACTAATACCCAACATCAACATAACTTATGTAAGATGTAATTAAGCATTACCTCACTCTCATCAGTCGGTGTATTAAGTAAAATTTTGATTTCAGATGAAAATTCATTATTTGAACCAGGCACATTCTCGGTTTTTAACATTCATTTAGCCTTCAATGTGTCAACATCAGCACATATATCATCCAACCCAATAACTTCATCTTCTTTCTTGCCAATAGAGTCTATCAATAATGGGCTTCCATTTTTAGTATTTGAGCACTCGCCATAAGTTTGTAACTTCTTTTCAAACACAATAGGCGATTCTTTCTTAACATGAGCAAAGTCTTTACCAACAATCACTGGTTTTATCAGCTCTTCTTCCTGCTTAAAACACCATAAAAATATAAAAAAACATAAACATTCGAAACAATAGGTAATAAACAACAAATCATACATAATAAATAACAGGACAAAGATAGAAACCGATAGGCATGAACAGCAGAACCTTTTTAGGATTGATTTCATCATCAGTATCATAATTGGAGAGCTCAAACATTGCAATGATAGCAGCATCATTACAAATTCGTTTCACCCGAAAAATTTCAAAATATTTGTCAATCCCAACAAGTTTAGTATCAATCTTTAACATAACCTTCTTCCCAATTTAACTCACGATACCCAATAAGATAAGTATCACCACATATAACCTGTGTCAAACATTTAACATTACAATAGATCATGGACAATATCAATTGATAAAACCGATATGAAACCAAACTAATAAACTTAAGAAAAAAATAACTTACACTCGCATCCTTTTGGACTTCAGCACAGGACCTTTTAATGAGATAAGAAGCTTCACGATCAAACAACACAAAATACCATGTGCAGTTTCATCCTCTACTGTAATTTTAATCCTAAACCTGTGTAGAAAATGGCTCATTTTTATTGATATGGAGGCTTTGTGTGTGTGTTATCTGGATATGGAGTCATGAAAGCACAATACAGATATGTGGGGTAGCTTTTTTGTTAATGTCAGGTCCAACAACTCGGATGGTGCGAGTTGTTTGAGCGTCCTATTTTGCATAGAAAATCGGTAGGTCCGATTTGAGGGGAAAGAGATGCTGAAATTCTGGATGATGAAAATCATACCATCCGAGTTGTTAGAAGTGTTGTTTTGTTTTTTGTGTTGTGTTATGAAATCGGAGGGTCCGACATGCATTTTTTTATTATTTTTTTGAATTCAGTAAAGGTAATCGCATGGTCCGATTTGGTTGGGACTTTAAATAAAAGTTGGTGAAAAGTGGAACAGAACAACCACTCTCGCATCTTCTTCTTCTCCTTCTTCAACGGTCCTTCTGGTTTTTAGTTCCTCTGTTTCGTTACCTGTTTAGTAAAGGAGCGAAAAATCTAAAACTCAAGTTTATGAGATTGTTAATGTGATTGAGAGAAATGAGTGACAGAGTGTTATTGAAGGTGTATTATTTTGGTCAGATTTTGTTATAAACATCTGAAGGAGTAACATTTGTTTGTGAAAATCTGTTAGATTTGGTGATTCCTTTTACAATCTCATTTGAAGAGCTCAAAGGTGTAATCTGTGAAAAGATTCATTCTGAGAGGGCAAGAAGGATATCATGTATTCTATACAGACATCATATACAAGTGTTTGGTGGATTCGTCCAGTTTCAAACCAAATATGTAACGGACGAAGCGAGCATACAAGATATGTTTTCCATGTGGTATGAAAATCGGAGTCAACTCTCGTTCATCGAGTTGTATGTTGAGTTTGAGCAATCTGAGGCCGACCGGGATATTCTACGGGAGGATTACAACAGTGACAGTGAAGAAGAGTTCGAAAGCAACTACGAAGTTGTTGGTCCAGATGGAGATGACGTTCAAGGTGACGGAGCTATGGCTCCAGATGTGTCTGATGTGGCAACTGCACTGGCAAACGATGTGCCATTTGAGGAGCCATCATTCATGCGAGTTTTGGATTTGGAAGCCATGCATGTTTCGGAGTTTCCGGATTATATCAATGCAGGTACGTAATTCTCCGTATTTATATGAAAGATTAGAATTTTTTATTAATTTATCTTGATAGTTGGACCAAGTAGCTAACTGAGGTTTGAAAATATACTCGATCAGTATTTATTTTTGTTTACCTATTTGTGTATTTAAGTTTATGAAAGTAAATTTATAAGAGAGTTATTGATTTAGTTGAATATAAATTAGAATTTATTGGTTAAGTAGTAAATTAGTTAAATATCCGTTAGTATTTATGAGTTAATTTAGTAAATTAAGTAATTATAAATTAGAATTTATTAGTAAATTAGTTTAATTAAAATTGGTTAAATTGGAATTTATTAAGTAAATATAAGTAAATTAGTTAAATTAAAATTTGTTAAATTGGTTAAATTTAGTTAAATTAAAATTAAGTCAATATAAATAGGAATTTATTAGTAAATTAAGTAAATATAACTAGTAAATTAGTTTAATTAAAATTGGTTAAGTTGGAAGTTATTAAGTCAATATAAGTAAGTTAGTTAAATTAAAATTTGTTAAATTGGTTAAATTTAGTTAAATTAAAATTAAGTCAATATACATAGGAATTTATTAGTAAATTAAGTAAATATAATTAGTAAATGAGTTAAATTAAAATTAGTATCTGTTAGTAGATTAGTTGAATACAAATAAATTTTCGGGTGTAAATTAGTTAAATATAAATAGTTTGTAGGGTTTTATTATAATTGATGCAGTAAAAATTTGTGTTACCTTTATTTTCGAATGTTTAAATATTTGTGTTTTTAAAATTGGTTGTATGGCTGTCCTAGTGGCAAAAATTCCTTTTGTCGTAGATGGTGAATTTGCCGTTGGGATAGAATTTAGTTCCAGGGAAGCTGTTATTAAAGCGATAAAAGAGTATACTATACGAAGAAACGTAGATTACCGAGTGTATGAGTCTGAGCCGTTGACATTTTATGCGAAGTGTACACAGTATGGGTCAGGGTGTGATTGGCTTATCCGGGTTAGCATGATCAACCAGAAGTACTGTTGGGTTATTAGGAGGTATAATGGCAGTCACACATGTACCAGAGCCACAATTTCTCAGGATCATTCGAAACTGGATTCGACCACAATTGCAGAAACAATTAAGCCGTTGGTTGAGGCTGACCCCGCTATAAAGGTAAAATCGATTATAGCAGAGGTACAATCGAAGTTCAACTACATTGTTAGTTATCGGAAAGCATGGTTGGCTAAGCAAAAGGCAGTTGAAAAAATATTTGGAGGCTGGGAGGCATCGTACGAAGCGTTGCCTATATGATTTGAGGCCATGTGTCACAAGGAGCCGTCAGCTGTTGTTCATTTTGAGACTATGCCTGCATATCAAGGCGATGACTTGGTGACTGATATTCGGGTATTGCATCGTGTCTTTTGGAGTTATTACCCCTGCATTAGAGCTTTCAAACATTGTAAGCCAGTTGTCCAGGTGGATGGGACTCACTTGTACGAAAAGTACAAGGGTTGTCTACTAGTGGCAGTGTCACAGGATGGCAACAACAATATCGTCCCAATTGCGTTTGCAATTGTGGAGGGAGAGACTTCAGATGCGTGGCACTTTTTTCTGAGTAACTTTCGTCAGCATGTTGTCACTCGGGATGGTGTTGGACTGATATCCGACTGTCACGAATCCATAAATGCAGCTGTAGAAAGGAGTAACGGGGCTTGGTCACCTCCGAGAGCCTTTCATATGTTTTGCATCAGGCATATAGAGTCGAATTTTCTGAGAAAATTCAAGGCGCCGTACTTGCAGAAACTGGTCGTCAACATAGGTAACGCTCAGAATAGTTAATTAATTTAGTATCAGAGTTCCATTCAATTCGTGTGTTTACCTCTATTGTTTCAAATATTTCTTTTTATCCTGTAGGATATTCGAGGACGGTGCGGGAGTACAAGGTGCGTTACCAACGGTTACGAGAACGGGGCGAGACCTACACTGACTGGTTAAACCGAATCCGCAGGGAACAGTACGCGTTGGCTTTTGATGGTGGATATCGATGGGTTCATATGACGACAAATCTAGTGGAATGCATCAATTCAGTATTGAAGGGGGCACACAATCTCCCTGTGATTGCCCTTGTGAAGGCAATATTCTACAGGCTGAACGAGTTGTTTACCCGAAAAAGAGCGGAGGCAGAAACCCGGATTAATGCTGGCCATGTGTTTTCTGATGTCGTGACCTCGAAGTTGCATGCAAACCAACTTGCATCAGGAAACATTCAGGTTAGTTGCTTTGACTGGCAGAATGAGGTCTTTGAGGTGCGTGAGATGCCAAGTGGACTGGAGTTTGCAGTGGACCTACGTGGCCTTCGATGTGACTGTGGTGAGTTTCAGGTGGACCGGATCCCCTGTCGACATGTGTTTGCATGTTGTGCCAACCAGCGACTGGATTGGCAAGTGTATGTTCATGATGTGTATAAGATGGACCAAGTTCGGCGGGTGTACCGAGCAAGATTTAGGCCACTAGGTAACCCCACTACATGGCCTGCTTACAATGGACCTCGGTTCATCCCAAATCCGTTCCTGAGACGCGTCACGAAAGGTCGCCCAAAAATGACACGCTTCTTGAATGAGATGGACACGCGAATGTTACGTCGGCCTAGGCGATGTACGCTATGTGTAGCTGAGGGACACAGCCGTAGCAGATGCCGTCAGCAAGGTGGTGCAAATGCCAACAGAGATCATTAGTAGATTCTTATTCTGAGGTGATATTATATATGTGGCAATATATGGTTTGTCATGAGTTGTCCATTTGATTTAAGCAAGTATGATATATGTAACCTGTTCTGTGTAGCGTTATAAACTACGGCAACCCAGCCTTACTCTCCATCTGTAGCATTTTATAGTATGACATCAATTAATACATAGTCCACATATTTAATCCCTTCAATAAGTTCATAAATACATAAATTCTCTAAACAAACCATCTACTAAAACATAGTCCATAGTCCAAATTATTAATACATAAATACTCTAAACAAACCATAGTCCAGATCATTATTAATACATAATAACCCTAAACCCTAAATAGTATGACATCAATTAATACATAGTCCACATATTTAAAACCTTCAATAAGTTCATAAATACATAAATTCTCTAAACAAACCATCTACTAAAACATAGTCCATAGTCCAAATTATTAATACATAAGTACTCTAAACAAACCATAGTCCAGATCATTATTAATACATAATAACCCTAAAGCCTAAATAGTACAAGTCATGCATACATAGTGACCAACACATGCAAAGAACTCTAAACATTGTCCACATTTTTAAAGCATAAATAAGAGTATTACACTACAACTACTTTCTCATTGCCCACTTTACATCATTCACGAAGTTCTTGCATTTTTTTGCGGCCTTTTTGAACACAGATGGCTTGTAGCGATTAGCGCTACGACGTGGTGGATCAATCCTCAGATTGTAACCTTTGCCTTTGTCATACAGAGTTTGTGCCCGGCCTGTATACAAAATAATAAAAACAATTAAATATTATGACATTAGGTAGTCAAACCAACATGGATACTAGTTATGAACACAAAATGAATAACCAATCAAACATGTAAAGCAAAATACGAAGCATAATACCATCATTGCGGGATTCCTCATCCTCAATGAACTCCTCTATTTTATCCTCGTCATCATTGTCCTCGTCATCCGGGTCATGTACTAGATACGCATTAGTCTCTTGCTCGAGTGGGTTAGCATCTTCTTGAAGTGGTCCCATGTCAACACGGTTAGGATTTTGACTATTAAGAACTCTGCGTCCACCTACACTTCTACTAGAGTCAACAGATACGAATCCTCCGGAAGCGACCAATGAGGTGTGGCACGGGAGCCTCACATCCAATGAATACCTACCTGCCAAGAACTCAGGCTAATTACCATATTGTGGTTGTCCTGCATCTGCAGCCATGAACTCAAGCAACTGGCTAAAAGAACCTCCTTCTCCTGGTTCAAACTGTGACATACCCCAATATTGTTGAGGCATTGGAAATGACGGGGAGAACTGTGTATGAGGTACATACTGGCTTGAGAACTGAGGCTGTTCTTGTGGAAGTGGATTCGAAGTAGGAGGTGGCATCGACTGTGGCTCCAGTTCCTCATTGTCATCATCCGCATCCTGACTATCCTCATCCATACCCTCACCACCATCATCCATATCCTGATTACCCTCATCCATATCCTGATTATCCTCATCACTTTCTTGACCCACAAGATTCGACAAGTTCAAGTGGTCCCCATATTTTGACCGGTACTAGTACATATAAGTTTCCAAAGAATGTTGTGAAGGCATGCGAAGCTCAGAAAGAACGTAGTGATACCTGTTTGTCCAATGCATAACCCAACTTGAATGAGTCGGTGTTATGGCCCAGTTAAGATTCTTAGGACCAGTCAGGACTTCTCCATGCGCCTTGTCCAGATTTTACTCCTGCTGAGGTACTCCCTGAACGAAACCGAACTGTCACCTATACCTATCGGTAGCATGCCACTCGATACATTCAAATGACACCAACAGAACAGTAGCAGACCACACAACCGGCTGCATATAGATCTCAGAAGGAATTATGTTTGGATCCACGCGATCCACAGCATATGCAACCCACACAAACTGGGAAAAATAAATGAAACTCATGATTACAACCCAGAATATCAATAAGCATAAAAATGCCTCATAAAAATGCCCCAAACTCATAAATCTTTAATTAAAACACACCCGGTCTTCTTGGAGTTCATCAAAGGCCTTCCTAAAGTGAGGTAGATTCAAATATCTATATCATCGGTCACCACGCTCCCAGTTACGCCACCTAATATCATATATTCAATTAGCTAAACTGAATTTTAAATATAAAGCTACGGGTAGATTGTAACGTAACACTACCTGTTGGCTAGTGGAAAACTGTGGGGTTCTCTAGGGAGCGGCGATAGATATGGCAGTCGGATCCAAGGCCAACCGAGCAGAAGTGTTATTGGACCATCTATTTCCTTACAGTTATAACGAGATGTCCTGCATAACCCCCTGTAGAGGTGTGTTAGGCATGCCGAACCCTAACTATAATGTCCAATACTGGCAAAATCACGAAGCAAGGGTAGAAACTTCCAGTGCACACCTGCCCCAAATTTATCCCCAAACAAGATCGTCCCGATCAGCAACATAATATGCAACTTCACATACCTCTGTATACTTAATTCATCAGTCAACTAAATGTTTTCTTTTAGTTTCTGCAGCCAAGTCAGGTTTATGCAGCATCCTCTACACTCCGACTTACGCGGTGCCACTCTAAATTGATGCAAACATTCTGCCTCCAACGCTGAGAAACTACTCATTGTTATCCCAGTAACTGGAAGACCATCCGTCGGGAGACCAAGAATTAGAGCCACGTCTTCAAAAGTTACGGCACACTCACCAATTAGAAGGTGAAATGTATGTGTATTTGGGTGTCACCGTTCTATTAGAGCATTCACGAGTGCTTTCTGATTTTGTACGACACCAATTTGAGATGCATGATAGAATCTAGTAACTCGTAAATGGTCCTCCACCCGATCGTTGTACCGATCCGGCGGAACTGGATGGTCACAGGTCAACATTCTTAATTTCTACAAAAAATATAACAACTTATTAGTCAACTCACAAACTATTGCTAATTTACTACTACAAAGCAAGAATTTTTAAACTACAGACACTTATTAACAAAATCTTCACAACTAACTCAACAACAAATATTACTTAAAACCAAACATCTGTTATAAATTATTTGACTTAATTTGATTAAAACAAATAATTACTACTTCCAAAATGAATTATTAATAACATTAACTAATAAATACAAATACATAGATTCATAATAATACATACATATACATACTTTCCAAATCAAATCTCAATAAAATTAGTAAATTATAGATGCTGTTTGTTTTTTTATTTACGATATATCAATAATTTTTCTAATATATAACATTATTATTATTTGTTTTATTAATTACCTATTAGCTATTACTTAAATAAATTTAAACATATATTTCAAAATTTTAAAAAATATTAATAATTATCGTCAATATCTTCTTAAATTCATTTTCTAATAACAATAATAATTAACTTTTCTAACAATGATAATTACAATTAACTACAATAAAGTAACACACTTTTATAAATTAATACTAATAATCATTCGGTTCTTATTTATTTCTATGTCCAACTGTTCATTGTAGTCCCAATAATATTTAATAATATCGTAACAATTATAAAAAATTAAAAATTTATAAAATATTTCAAAAAACAAATTGTATCCAAAAATTAATAACAATTCGATTTAAATTTTATAATTTATTTTCTAAATATTTTAATATTTCACTTCTTCTTCCGAAATTCTAAAAATTATAAAAAAATATTAAACAAATTAAAAAAATATTGCGTTTCTTTCTTTTAAACTGCAAGAACAAGAATGTATATAGCATCATCGTTAACACACTAACAATAATAATAATTAACACACTAACACTAACAATAATAATTTTTATACAAAAATAGTGAATAAATTAAAAAACAAAATTAAAATTAGTCCTAATCATTCTATGTGTATTTCTAAGCTCAGATCCTAACATCATTATTAACAACTAAATTTTTAACAATAATAACTATAATTATAAAAATTAAAAAAATTTTAAACAAACTTACATAATCTGGCAAACTGAGATAGTGCATAATATGAAGCTCAGGGCGATCAACATCTTTAATTTTATTTCTTTTTGACATTTTTCTATGCTCTCCACCATGCAAACCCACCAACAGCAGAATGAAGAACAGCAATGGAGTTTTGGGTGAAAGTGAAGGCTCAATGTACAAACTCGGATGGTGAAAATTTTTGTTGCATCCAGCAACTCGGTATGTGGGGCACTGTCTGGGGAGCAAGGATTGAGCGCCGCGTGTCCACCATGCATCAACTCGGACCCTCCGTTTTCATTTCAACAAGTCGGACCCTCCGTGTTGCACATAGTGTGTCGCACGGTCCGATTTGTATGATATCCTGACACCACATCCATGTTCAGCACCCCCTTCCATAACCCGGTTCAACACATTTCAGGAGTCCATATGAAAATTAAAAAGTGGTAGAAAATCAATAGAACTACATAAACTCATATCGCAAAAATGAAAGAACAAAGAAAAAATAGGAAAAAAAGATTTCAAAACAACAAAAAATAAAATGACACTAAAGTTCAAACAAACCTAGGAGTCACATTAGTAACATGATGCATACAAAAAACACAATAATAAACACCACCCTCAGATTGAATTGATTTTCCAAATACACATGCAGAATACCACCAAAGTCTCTCTTCGACAATAGCCCTTATTACTCCAAACACCACAAAACAACCCTCTTGAACAGATCAACCATTTTTCATTATTCATCACTACTCATAATACAGGGGAACAAAATTATCATAACTGAACTGTATAAATCATATAATCAACTAAATCTAAAAATCATTAACCCAAATATAGACCTCATTGTTATCTTGAAGATCTTCAATGGTGCATCTCCTAGTTAAACGCATGAAATTATCTTCTAATGAGACAATCTTACCCTTATTGGCAATAAACAAAAGTTGAGTACCATGAATATCCTGCTCAATCATACTAACAACTACAACAGAAAATTCACAAATCATATGCAGAAAAAATGAATATATAACTTAATTGCAACAAAACTGCAACAAATAAAAAAATTTAACAAAAAACACACACACAAGCCAACCTTTTTTGAACTCCAAAACCTCAGGAATATCAGGGTTAAAAAATATTTTAGTAGCATGCATCACATTTTTGTAACCCAACTTGACCTGTCAAACACAAAACAAATTATAACCTTTTTATCTATTATCACATACAAACCTTTTCACAATACAACCTAATAACACAACTCACCTCTGAACACTCTAACCTTAGCAAGTTGAAGAACAACAACTGGTTGCTCTACATAACCAGATCCTAGAAAATGGTTCACCTGATCAACATACTCTCTAAAAAGAGTGTAACGCATGGTCAAGCTACAATATTTTTTTTCAAAAGTAAACAAAAACACAATAATCATACAACAAATAAATAAAACCAGTGGAATAAAAGATAATGCTTTAATATAAACAAAAATCTTTTCTATAAATATTAACACATTCTTAAGAAGCAAGCTCAACAACAATCATCTTCATAATCTTCCCTTCTCTTGCATACTCTTTCTCCTCACCAATAGATGTTAGCAGCCCAATGACATCTATAAAAATATATCAAACATTTAAATCAACTATAACTCATTGTACACAAAAATTAAGGAAAAATAAAAAACAGAACATACCAACTAAATAGGGATGAACGTCAATCATATTCAAAAGTTCAATAAAAGGATAAACACTGAAACAAGTCCTAGAGATGATATCATCATTAACACTAATAACAGTAGTACAATGCAAGAAAGCCAACTTGAACTCATGCTATGTTGCTCTATAACCACCTTAGTTGGGAACAACAACAAAATAAGTCATTCTATAGACTTCTCCTTCAACAATGACATCTCTAAAGCTATTAATCAATTGCTTCTTAACACTAGCTTGTATCTTGCAACGCTGAAAATTACAGAAAGGCAGAAACATTATGAAAAAGTTGATAACATCAATTTAAAACAAAAAATGTATAGAACAAAAACCATCCCAATATCAAAGATTAATTTTTTTTTTCAAACCAAAACATAAATTCCTTTAAAATAAAGTGAAGATAAAAAAATCACTATAAGAAACAATTAAAAGATCTAAACAAAAAATATCAACATATAATAAGAAAATTACATTTTCATCAACCAAGACCATCTCTATTAAATTAGCCACCTCATGATTTCCAAAAGAAGGTATGATGAGTCCATATTTGACGATATATTTTGGATTGATTTGAGTGGATTTCATCATATAAACCCACATTTATTCATCTAAATAGCATACTTTTGTGTTCTCTCCCTAAATTGAGCTTAATTGTGAAAACATGTTATTTTGTGCTTAATTTAATCAATTTTATCCCACTTTCATCCCCTTCGATACCTTGATAGTTTTGATGAGTGATTTCAGGTATAATAGGTAGGAATGACTTGATAAGAGTGGAAGAAAAGCATGCAATTGGGAGAAAACATGAAAAAAACAAAGGAGAAGTACACACTGGAGTGTGCATATGCACAACCTACTATGCGTACGCATAGATCAGCAAGTGTGCGTATGCACCCATCCCTGTGCGTACGCACAGGTCCCGGCACGTGACTCACTTAAAGGAAATTGTTGGGGGCGATTTCTGGGCCTCCAGAGCCCAGTTTTGGACCTTCTGAAGCTGATTGAGTGCTATATCAAAAGGCCATCATTCTATGTGTGAAAGGGGAAGAGTAATTAGGGTTAGTTTAGTATCATGTAGATCATTTTCTAGAGAGAGAAGCTCCCCTTTCTCTCTAGTCTCTAGAAACTAGAGTTTTTAGCTTAATTTCTTTGTAATTTCTCTTTTTAATTCTTGTTTTCATCTAATTTCTTCTACTTTTCTTTGTTCTGTTGTCTTAATTTCCTTAGTTTATCTTGTTAATTTCTTAATTTGGTCACTTTTATGTTAATGGATACTCTTGTTAATTTTAATTTCAATTAATGCAATTTATGTTTTCATGTTAATTGTTGCTTCCTTTAATTGTTATTATTATTTTCTTGCTTTTGGTAGCTTTAGAATTAAATTTCATTGCCATTTAATTTGATTTTTTTCATGCATACCAAGTGTTTGACAAAAGGCTTGGCTTAGTTTTTGTCTAATTTTTCATATTCTTGGTTGGAAAATTGAGTAATTAGGTGAACTTGAGTTGTGGATGTCCATTCTACATTGTGTTAGGATTGTTAGTTGGTTTGGTTTTCACTAACTCTAAGCCTGCCATTAATAGAGTTGGCTAGGACTTGTGGATTGAGGTTAATTATGCCCTTTTGACTAACCCTCGATGTTAGAATTGACTAATTGGGATTAATCTTACATAATTACCATGTTTGTGGTCCATAACTAGGATAGGAATCCTCAATTTTCCAATTCTTGCCAAGAGCTCTTTTTGCCATTTAATTTTCATTTTCATTGCTTTTACTTGCTTCCCATTTAATTACTTGCCATTTTAATTCCTTGCCTCTTATAATCAAAACTCCCAAATCCCCCCATAGCCAATAATTGATCACTTCATTTGTAACTCCTAAGGAAGACGACCTGGGACTTAAAACTTCTTGTTTATATTTGTTTTGAATTGTGACATCCTTAAATTAAAATTTAATTGGGAGTTAATTGTTGATTTAGACTATACTGGCAACAAAGAGATTCTATTTCGAGAAAATCTTGATCACTACTAGAAATATGATTTTTTCGGACGAAAATTTCAAACGAAATTTATTCCGTCTGAATGACTTTTTTATTTTGGACAAATTTGAGACAAATATTGAACAATTTTTAATGGAGACGTTGGAATAATATATTTTGTCCTAAATTTGTCTAAATTTTATTCCAAATTTTGGCGCCAAATTGTTTTTGGATGGCGCCAAAATTTTCATACAGATTAGCAACACATTTCGGACAAAAACTATAATTCGTCCGTATTCCATCTGAATATGCGCAATAACTTCAGACGGATTTGGGACACATTTTAAAAAATGTTAATTCTATTCTAAATTTATCTATAATTAGTCTTAAATGTTTTTACTATAGCTAACCCTTCAAAATAGCTAAAATTTTTTCCCACAAATTTGGGACAAAAATAACATCATTTGTAAATTCCGTTTGAAAATGCATCAGTTTTCAAATGGATTTCAAATGTTTATTGAAAAATTTTAACATTTAGTATAAAAGTATTGTTTATATTTTAAATTAGTCTATGATTTATCCCAAATATTTTTATTATTCTAAAATAAAGTTTTTTTTTTCGTAAAATAACCTTAACTATATATAACTTATAAAAGGTATATTTTTTCGTAAAATTTTAACATTTCGTATAAAAGTATTGTTTATATTTAATATTAAATTTTTTATACTAATTTTTATATACCATGTTATATTTAATTTTTATTTTTCTAGTTATCTCATATTATTTTTCAATTTATTCTTTTAATTATTTACGTCATAATAATTTAAAATTTAATTTTGTAACAAATTTAAGATAAAGTGTATCTAAAAGAATCACATATATAAAAATTTAAAAATAAATTATATCGAATCTTCTAAAAAAATAGTAAAAACAAAATATAATAAAAAAATTACGTAAAATAAAAAAGTCATATACTTTTTCATAGGAGTAAGGTATATTGTAAATTAAAAAAAATATAAATGAATACATTTTATAGTGCACTTTTTTTATACTCTTCATTTTGATCTTCATCCTCATTGTTCTCATCCTCATCCTCGTCTATGTCTTCATCCTCATCATCATCATCATCATCATCGTCATCGTCGTCATCATCATCTTCATCTTCATATCTTGTACTATTGGTATCCAATAAATCAACAATAATATCAATATCATTTGAGATATGATTGTTAGATTGATTTGTGGCATCTTATTGATATGCAGAATCATCTGTTGTTTTAATCTCAATCTCACCTCTTGCTTTAGTCTTGAATACAAACCACCATTCTGCTTTTTCCTTGGTGTTGCTTATTGGATGAGGTGCAAAATATACTTGAATTGCTTTATGTGCAATAATAAATGGATCATATTTACCATATCGTCGATTCTTTCAAATCTGTATGATTTCATACTCTTTGTTTATCTTTGTTCCTTTGCCAATCGTGGGATCAAACAATTCACATTTAAATAGTATAACTCTTTTTAGTGGTAGTCTAGTATACTCAACTTGAATAATTTCATCAAGCTGGCCATAGAAATTATTTTCATATTCACCACAACCTGTGTCTTTGACACATATTCCATAATTCTGAGTTGACTTTCCACTTGAGTGAGATCTTGTGTGGAACTTGAAGCCATTGACTTTGTAGATAGACCAACATTTAACAATTCTCAAAGGACCCCATGCCAAAGAATGAATATCTGAATCTGTCACATTATTTAAAGGATCATGAACATATATTAAATAAGAGCCAGTAAGTTAGAATACAATATGTCATCTACAAAAAAAAAGTGTACAACAAGACTATCATGTTATGTTGACTTACATAATTTTTAAACCACTTTGCAAAATTTGCTTCAATAAATTGATCAATTTGTTCATCGCTTAAAGTAATATGATCTTAGCGTATGAAGTCCACAAAGATTCTATAGTACATGAATTTTAAAAAACTAAAATTATTGATATAAGAAAATATTATTAACATGTAAGAATATATATATATATATGAAAGATAAATACTCACTCAATATATGGCTTAATTTAGTCACAATTTATTAGAATATGATTCATGGCTGCATTGAATTTTTTGTCATCTAAATAACGAGTTTTGCATTCACCAGCCAAACAACCAGGCAAATTAAAAATAGATAAAGTTGGTTGCATTGAATTATCACCCGCATCATTTTGTTTTGTGTTAATGCTAGTTTAGTTAAAATAGTACTCACAAAATTGAGAAATCTTTTCAATTAGGTATGATTCAATGATAGATCCTTCAACATATGCTTTGTTCTTGACCTTTTTCTTAAGATGATGGAGAAACTTGTCATGAAAAAATTTATAGAAAAAATCAAATAACAAATAATTAACTTAATAAAATAATAAAAAAAAAGGTTTCGAATAAATATAGAGGTGTAACTAAGGTACCTCTCAAAAGGATATATTCATCTATATTGCACAGGACCACCAAGCAATGCTTCAAATGGCAAATGAATAGGTAGATGTTCCATTGAGTCAAAAAATCCAAGAGAAAAAATACATTCTAACTTGCATAGCACAATTGGAATATTTTCTTCAAGCTTATTGAGAACATCTTCTCATAACGATGTTGAGCACGAATCTCGGAAGAATTGACTTAACTTTGTTATTGGCTTCCATATTTGCTCTAGCAATAAACTAAAAGCAATTGGGAGTAAACGTTCCATAAATATATGACAATCATGACTTTTCATTCCATATAACTTGCCTTCCTTCATGTCAACACATCTCCTTAAATTTGAAACATATCCATCAGGCATCCTTAACTCTTTTACCCATTCACATATTGCTCTCTTTTGCTGGAGAGTAAATGTGTAATTTGCTTTGGGTTTTATAATTTTACCTCCACTTTCTTCTGGAAATTCTAAACTTTTTCTCTTGCAGTATAATGATAGATCCATTCTAGCCTTTATATTATCTTTAGTCTTCTCTTTGATATCCATGACAGTATTAAATATATTATCAAATACATTCTTCTCAATATACATTACATCAAGGTTATGACAGATTAAATTATGACGCCAATAAGGCAAATCCCAAAATATGCTTCTTTTGGTCCAATTATGCGTAGTTCCATATCCTTCTATCTCAATATGCTCAACATCACTTATCTTATCATAATTCTGAACTATATCCCATATTTGCTCTCCAGTCAAACTTAACGGAGGTTCTGATCTCTCAATTCTATTATTATAGAATGCATCCTTGTTTCTTCTAAACATGTGATTATCTGGCAAGAATTGTCTATGGCAGTCAAACCATGATGACTTTCTCCCATTTTTTAATTGGAATGTCTTGGTTCGTTCTATGCAGTATGGACATGCTAGCCTGCCTGTTGTCATCCATCCAGTTAACATTCCATATGTAGAAAAATCATTAATAGTCCACAACAATGCAACTCGCATTACAAAATTTGACTTGGAATGAATATCATAAGTTAAAACACCATCTTTCCATAGTAGTTTTAGCTCATCAATCAACGGCTGCAGGTATACATCAATCCTAGTTTTGGAATTATGAGGACCAGGGATAATCATAGATAAAAACATGTAAGGAGTTTTCATGCACATAGAAGGAGGCAGGTTATAAGGAGTGACAATTATTGGCTAACATGAATATTGTTTCCCAGATTGACCAAAAAGGGTGAATCCATCAGCACATAATCCTAATCTGACATTGCGTGGTTCTTGAGAAAATTGTGGATGTTTTCTATCAAAATACTTCCATGCTTTTGAATCCGATGGATGCTCAAGAACTCCTTTAAACTCGTAATCAAAATGCCATCGCATGTGAGATGCTGTGTGCATTGAAGCATAAAGTCTTCTTAATCAATGTATAAGCGGTAAATAGTGCATTCATTTCAAAGGCAATTCTTTGCCCTTTTTACCTATTTTGTACCTTGGAGAATGACAAAATTTACATTCTTTTCTTGGTATATCATCCTCCTCGTAATATAGCATACAACCATTAATGCAACAATCAATTTTATTGCTTTCCATGCCAAGTTTTGATACTAGCTTCTTTGCTTCATAAAAATTGGAGACAAGTAAGTTATCCTTAGGCATCATTTCCTTCATAGCTTTCACGATATCATTAAAGATTTGTTGAGATACATTCCCTTTAGCTTTTATACTCAACATTTTAACTGCCATTGATAATTCTGAATGACCAACACATCCCTCAAATAATGGGCGCTGAGCATATCGTAATAAATCATAAAATTTTTTAGCTTCTGCATTCGGAGGCTCCTCCATGTCATCTTCAATTGACTCATCAATTCTGGTCCAACAGCATCAACCACCAGAGATTCATACGAATTTCTTATTGGCACACTAGCCTATGAAGAAAAACATGTGCCTTCTTAATTATCATGCTCTATATTCAAATGCAATAGACTCTCTCCATGTGAATCCCAACAGCAGTATCTTGGCATAAAACTATTGTTATATAAATCTAGTGAAACCTCATCCTGAGTTGAGAAAACTTTATTTTTATGTTTGTTGCAAGGACATCTAAGTACACCACCGTCAAGTACAAATTGAGGTTGTTTTGTAACTATATCAATAAAATGTCGAACACCATCGATAAATTCCGGTCGTAATCCTCCTCGGTTTGCCAAATTTCTATTGTACATCCACTTTTGATGTTCTGGAATTTCCATATCTACATATAAATTAATTAAATTATACTTTTATGAGATAACCAACTATGAGTAGAACTAATTTAATTTTATAAAATTATAATATTATATTTTGATAAATAACAAATCATCTTAAAAAATGTACCACACTTCACTGATAATTTAAATTACTATTAAAAAATTAGTATATATACTATTTAAATGAAATATTTACAATAATTTTTTAGAAAAAAAACTTAAATGTATGTGTTGAAATTTATATTATGAAAAAACGACAATAATAAATAAAATATATACTAATTTTAAAAACACATGGTAAAAATTTCACAAAGTCAAATAAAAAAATAATATTATTCTATAAAAAATATATATATCAATAATAATGATAAAGAAATTTATATGAACAATGAATAGTAAAAATTATGTAAAAAATTATAAAAATATACATCAGTGAACATAAAAAATTCTAAAAATTCTAAAAAATACAAAAATACAAAAATAAGCTTGCAAAAGATCTTATCCATTGTTATTAAAATCGGACCAGATTGGCCAGTTCGACCAGAAAATTGGTGAACCGAAGTCATTATCGGTCCGGTTTGATATTTGGACCGCAGAAGGTTCAAAATCGGAGAAAACCTGTCAAATCTAGAACAAACCGGTCAGAATCGGTCAAATTCGATAAGGTCGGCCGACCGAACCGTGTGAAGTTTAAAATTTCTCAAAATGTTCAATCCAAGGTTCTGAAAACTGGTTCAAAATAGCCGGTTGAACCGGTCAAACCATGAATCGTTACAAAAAACGGATCGGTCAAATACTAAAACCGACTATTTTGAAAACCGCCATTAAACTGACGAACCGGCCGAGAACCGGTCGGTCAAACCGAACCGTGAACCAGCCGCTTTTTTTGAAATAAAAGCAAACGCCGTCGTTTATATTGGTGCCGAGCCTTAACTCCACTACTCTAGCCCAACCCTAACAAAACTCCAGATTCTAGAACTTGTCGTCTGCCTCTCTCTCACACTTAGTCCAGAGCTCGTCTCATCGAGCTCCTGGTCCTCCCTCACTCCCGTCCAGCCACCACTTGCTACCACCGCCGTCGGAACTTCCAACTTCAAAGAGCCACTGATTGCTCCCTCGCTTTCCCTTCATCCCGCAGCAGCCATGGCAACCTTCCTTCCCTCCATCGTGCAGCCACCGTGCGAACGTGGAAGCCTCTGTCGCGTAGCCACGGTCCCGCCGGTGCTAGCTCTGTTCCACCGTAGCCACTGTCCCATTCGAAGGTGCTCCTTGTCTCGGTGTCTCCCTCTTGCGTGCTCTGTTCAAGGCTTCTAGCTTCCAGGTAATTTTTTTAACTATAATTGAATAATTTTTTGTTATTGTGAAATTATCTGAACTGTGAATTATGAATTGTGAACTGTGATTTTTGTTTTTTGGACTTATGTTCTATGTGATTTATGAATTTTTTTACTTAATTGATAATGCTGAACCCTAACTTTTATCTGTGTGTATTAAGTGAATTTGTGAATTTTGGATATTCATAAGTTTTTTTTTCCCTACATATATGGAGCTTTAGGACTGAACTGAGAGTTTAGTTGATTCTTTGTTAAATTGTTTCCTCTTTTTTTAAAATCTTTTTCATTTTTGTTGAAATTTCATGTTCCGTCATTGTTTATGAAGCTAAATCCAGTTTTTTTTAGGGAAATACTTATTGTATTGCTTGGTTGTTGCTATAGGTATTTTCGAACAATATGGGAAAAAAGTCTTATCCCGTGATTACCAAATACAAAGAAGGTGAGAACTGGACCAAGGTAACCTTTAAGCCAGACTTGGAAAAGTTCAAGGTTGAAGAAGTTGTAGTTTTGATGGAAAAATGGGTGGTTGACATGGCTGGCTGCCTTGGAAAGACTGTCAAGGTTGAACTCAACAACAAGGCAACTAAACTGAAATCCTTCCACAATTAAGCCGATCTCTACCTGAAATCTGCAGAGAAATCCAAATCAGCACCCCTTCCTAGGCTTGTCTCTCTTTATTGAAGTTTGGTTTTGGGAGAATTATCTAATATTCTTGAGAAATTTTTTGTACTAATTAATTTTCATGTTTGTTGTTATTAGGAGCTTTGCCAAAATTGGTGATAGATGGGAGATTTGTGAGAGTCTAAGTGATGGGCAGTTTCAACAGGTAATTTACAAAGCAGAATTATAACTTATAAGTACCTTAAGGAGAGGTAATTTTTGTGGGTAATTGTGGACTGTTGAGGTAATTATAAGTACCTTAAGGAGAGGTAATTGATGTTTGATTGGTTGTTTTTGTTATCTGACGTTTGAGTTTGTTTGAATGAGATCATAACATTGTGGTTATGTAGTACTTTTAATTTGGATATTTTAAAATTTATATTAGACTATAATTATATTCTAATTTATTTATTTAAATTTTATTTATTATTTTATTATAAAACGGCTTTTTCGGTTGAATTATAGTTGAACCGGTTGAACCAATAAATCAATAAACCAATCATTAGAGCGGTTTGATGACCGATTCGGTTGTCAAAACCTTGGTTCAATCATAAAAAGTCAAAGAGATCTACTGGAACCTTACTAAATCATACCAGTATTATAAATCTCATCATTTTGAATATGACCGTTCATTATTTCAAGTTTTTAACGTTATTTAATTTAAAACTTAAAAAGTATTCCATCCGTATATGTTTTTAAAAAGATAAAAAAGATGTTTTTTTTTTAAATCAATTCAAACTTATTCTTTATCAATTCTACCCTTTATTCTTTTTTCCATAAAGAGACACAAATAACTTTTTATCTTAAAAATTATTAATCCAACTAAACAAGATAAATTAAATAAAGAACTAATCTTAAAATAATAATAAAATTATTAATAATGAAAAATTATACTTGTAAACATTAAATCACATAATGATAGATATTAAAAAAAGAATTTACCTATGTAAAATTTTTTTAGGAGATCTCTTAGCACACTGCTATAGATACACTAACTTAAAAGAAGAATTTACCGCAATTCTTGCAATAAGATTTTATATATATGTAAGTGTAGCTTCATACATTAATTTATCTATTAATCAAATAATTGTGTCACGCATACAAGAATTATATAAACATGGTAAAGAATTTGGAGAAAACTTTACTTGGGATCTTAATTGAAACTTATCGACATGTGTATTAGATGTCTCTTGTACGGGTTGTGAGATGGATCGAAAACTTGCTAGTCGAGACAATTTGTCTGATTGGAGCGATGAGGTGGGTACTTATAAAGATACTCCTGACACTTAAGTTAGAATAGATTTAGGAAGTACATGTGTGTGGAATGAGTAATGTAACTTAGGGGTATCTGGCACCTCTTTATATAATTTGATGCAGTTATCTTATCTTATCTTATCTATCTTATCCATTAGTATAAAAGATGTATTTAATTATATTGATCTTCTAAATATTTATTTTTTAAGATTATTATGTAACAAAAATTTAAAAACATAATTTAATTCAAATACTTTAAAATTAATATTAGATATAATTTTTAAAATATCTATCTTTTAGAAATCAATATTCCATAACTTATTTTTAAATATCTTCGTTATAATCTTATCTTTTTTTTAATTTGAAAGTAAAAATTAGATATAATATTAATTTTAAATCTTTTCGTTATAATCTTATCTTTTTTTAATTTGATAGTAAAAATTAGATATAATATTAATTTTAAAATTTATTATATGTAGTTAAATTAAAGCCACTTATTTACCTGTGCCAAAAAACAAAATTTTAATCAAAACCGCCATTTCGTTTCAGGGATTTCAGATTTAGAGTGCCTTCTCCCTCCTCATATCACAGCTATAGTCACTTCCTTCTGCGTCCTCTGCCTCCTGCCTGTGGTCGCTAGGGGTGTTCAAAACCGATCCAATCCGAACAAAATCGATCAACCGAACCAAAAAAACCGATAAGCGAATAAACCAAAAACCGAAAAAATCGAAAAAAATGATTTGTGCAGTTTTTTTGCGGTTTGGTTCGGTTTTCGGTTTTGGTAGAAAAAATCGAACCGAACAAAACTGAACCGGTGTTATTAAAAACCCTGCTATAAAGCAGCCTCTCTCCTAAACCAGCCGTAGCCAATAGCCATCCCTAGCAGAAACCCTAACTCCCTCGAGCTCTCTCTCTCAACCTCTGTAGCGCTGAATCTCAGCGGAAGCTCTTCCTTCTTCTTCTCTGCCATAGACGCCGCCGGACAGCACCATCGCGGCGGCGCGGCTCTTTTCTCTTCCTCTCTCTTTCTCATAGCTTGTAGCGCTTCTCTTTCTCCCTCAGCCTCGACAGCTCCACACACCACCTCTCCAGCAGCCGTCACCTCCACGAACAAACATCCACTGTCTTCTTCGACGAACCGCAGCAGCACGCACCAGACGCAGTCGAAGCAACCACCGTTCATCGTCCGTCTCTCGTTCGTCATTGATCTGTCCAGTCTCTCTGGTCCTTGGTTCGTCGTCGCCGCCGTCCCACCATCCTGGACCTCCGTCGTCTCTGTTATGGAGCCTAAGTCTCAGGTAGTTTTTTTTTGTTCCGATTCTATTTTTATTAATTCTAGTTTAGTCTTTTTACTGATCTTAATTTATTGATTTTGATTTTGCTTTTTTAATTTTGAAATTTTTGTTCTGTTTTGATTTAGGGAAATTCTTTGTTTAGGGTTGATTTTGATCTTGCTTTTTTATTTTGAAATTTTTGTTCTGTTTTGATTTAGGGAAATTCTGGTTTAGGGTTGATTTAATTTTGAAATTTTTGTTCTGTTTTGATTTAGGAAAATTCTGGTTTGGGTTGATTCTGAACGTTTTGTTTATTCAATATTAATGCAGGAGAGGAGAAAGTGAAAGAGGAAGAACTTGTGGAATTGGTGCACCACATGAACATTTTTGGAATTAGTTTGGTTGTATTTTTTATTCAGTTTGGTTCTATTTCTTGATTTAGTTTGGAATTGGTGCACCATTTTTGCAAAATTTTTAGAATTAGTTTGGTTTATTTCTTTACTTTCTTGATTCAGTTCAGGTTGATTATTGTTCCATTTATTTCCCCTGTTTTCGCAACTTGCTAATGATTTTAATTTGTTTTGCTTCTGCTAATTTGTTAGTGATTTATGAGTCAAGTTGATCATTGTTCTATTGTTGATTTTGTGAAATTGTTAATTATTTTAGTACCCTAGATATGACTTGATGATTAGAATAGGATAGGTTTTCAAAACAATGTAAAAACTGAACAAACCGAATCGAACCAAACCGAATTTAATTGGTTTGGTTTGGTTCGGATGGTCTTAATAAAAAAACCGAACCAAACCGAACCGCATAATTAATATAACATTAGATCGGATGACTTTTCCTTAAAAAACCGAACCAAACCGCATCGCGAACACCCCTAGTGGCCGCCGCTGATCTTCCGGGAGGAACGCTAGGCAAGCTTCGGACCTCACACCTCAGGCAACCTCCACGCTCGTGCGTCACGCTCAAGGCTACAACCCCACTCGCTCACACTATTTTGTTCACACCGTTCTGCCTCCTGCATGTGGTCACTTCCTCCGGTTTTAGAACTTGCACCCCCGCCAGCCTTAGACGATGTACCTGAGGCGACTTCCACCCTCGTGCTTAGCTAGATTGCCCTTGCCTCCTCCTCTCTGTGCATCCTCTATCAGCTTCTAATTTTTATGAGTAGTGATTGTTACTCTGCCAGGTTCATTGTTAATTTGATTTTTTCATTGTTAATTGATTATTACTCAACATTGTACTTTTAATTTGGTTCCTAATTTTTGTGTGTCCTCTGCCAGCTTGATTTGTGTTTTTTTTTTTATTTATTTATGCATGATTTTTCTATTTTTAAGGTCAATTTCAATAATATGTCAATCTTTCTTTGCGAGTAACCAAGCTATTCAATGTGTGTATATACTGAGACTGAGATTGAGAAGATGCATCTATGTAGATCATGTATCATTCATCAGTTATATAAAACAATAAAAAGTAAAGATGGTGTTATATCTAGATATATGGATCAGTGTTTAAATCATGTTGCTGATGTTGCTGGATATATTGTGTTATTCAATATTCATTTCGTAATCTCCCAAATTCAAGACTGCAATCTAAGCTAAAGTGATTGGTAATGCTATAGATTGCTACTAAGTTTCTTAAACATTCTTCTAGATAACAAGTTTAAAAATTGATATAATGTTAATATGTTAGAGTAGTCTTAAAATTGTACCTTCTTTCTTTGAAACAATTAAGATTATTAAAAAGTTTAGAATGATAAATCTTGTATCCATTAAGATTTTATGATTTTGAAAAAGGAAAAAGGAGCTAATTAGCGACTTTAATTTGCTGTTTTCTTTATAGTCAATGATTCAGTGTGGTCTTTACTTGTAGAAGCTTTTATAGGCAATAAATAATAAATAATTAGTAGGAATTGAAGACTGTGGTCTTATTTTTATTTTTTTAGTCATATGGTGTGTGTGGTCCTTATACAATTTCAAGATTTGTGAACCCTTTCGTGAATAGTTTAAGTTTGTTAATCTTTTGATTATATCCTTTGTATGGCTTCTTTTTAGAAAAGTGGGAGTCAATAACAAGCTCTACGCACTACAGTTTGTAATTATTGAAAAGGCAATAATTTCTCTCGAGGCAACACACACACATACTTTGGTGGAGACTACGACATAAGCATGCATTCTTATGAAGAAAGGAGTAAAAAGGTATTTATGACTGGAACTTTGTTGGTAGAACACCTAGCATTGTATTATGTGATAATTTGATGTGATTGAGTTTGGTTTTTGGCTATGAATTATAGTTGTCTTTGATATTATTATGATTATGGTTTAATAGTTGGATTTACTTTAATTGTGGCTGTGTTGTGATTGTTGTTTTGGTTGAGTTGAGTTTTTGTGACTGAACCATGTTGCTGCCTTGTTGAATTAGTAAATTAAAAATTAGGAGGGAATAATTGAGGATTCGGTGCAGATGATGATTGAGGTTGTTATACTTGTATTGCACACATGGATGCAGGTATGAGTGTCCAATATAAAAGATGTATTTGTATGTACACTTTTGATTGAGTGAGTAATAAGAGTTTGTGTTGGAGTATGTGGGAAGCAACAGTTTTTTGAAAGGGTGTTAGAATGATGCAATGAATTAATGAAATTTTCTCTAGAATGCGTAAGGTAGGGTAACTTTACATTCCTTTCTTGTTTGTGGAGTAAGTGACCAACTATAATACTATATTTTCAACATAAATAACTGATAAATTAATTACTAGTATTTTTTGTTTCCACTTTTTATACAATCTGCCCCTTTCACACATGAAAGCGTAAAATGAAATATGATGCGGACAACTAGCAATGATGATTATAAAATTAAAACAGTGAATAATAATGGAGTTTTGTTTGGTGTTTTATTTGGATGCCTAAAACTAAAAGTGATGAAAGAGAATATATACTCAAATGAAAAGAATGGAATTTATTAGGACAATCCTATTTATAATTTTTTTTTACATAAACATATCATAATGTAATGTTCAATACTTATAGATTACTTATAGATTCTTATGCAAAATACTTGGACCCATAGATGTACCTTTCATTGGCTTTCCACCTTATATAAATATTAATTTAGCTATGAATGATTCAAAATGCTCATCTGTACATATATCTTAGTAGTTTAGTACTAAAGCACAGTAGCACTTTATTTTACATCATAATTGATTATTTTGGCAACTAAGTATTATTTTACATTGTTATTTATTTTAATTCTCTCGATGATGTACATGTTACTGAAATTTAAATGCAATGTGTTACTAATCTTATAAATTTTTGTTGTTTTAGATGTCAGGTTCTAAAAAAAATAAAAAACATCTGTCAATTAAAGTGCAAAAATCTATTAATAAGGATAAGTTTAGTACACACAAAACTAAACTTTCACACCCTAAACCTACAAAATCACGAGCTCCAGTTACTTCACATGTATCTAAAAAGCCTCCAGCATTACCACCCTCTTCTTCACAGCCACCACAAAAATTAAAGAAAAATTTACTATCATCCCATGCCGATCATACACCATCACCATCACCATCACCATCACTAGCTGAATCACCATACTATTCACCTATCCAACCTCAATCATTTGAAGATGTTCCTAATAATGAACGAAATTTATGTCATGCTCACTCATCGGATGAAAATCATCAAAATGAATCTCTTACTCAAGAAGGTGAACCTGTCACTCAAGAAGGACTCTTGAAAATAGTGCCTTTTGGAAACGAGTAAGTACAACAATCACTTTTGTGTTTTAACGTCCTCTCTATATTGCTTCTATTGTGAATGCATGTGTAATTACTCATTATTTGACTTGCTTATAGGTTTAATCTGTGTACTACTGTTCGTCAAGTAACAACTGCCATTAAAAGCAAATTTTCATAATTCTGCCCTACATGGGGACATGCCAGTGTTCAAATGCGAGATTTGTAATTTACTGAATTTAAGGTAAGTATTTATTATCATTTTTTTTGCATATTTTGATATTATACATGGTGGGTAATTCATTGTATATGTTTGTTTTCTTTTATAAAAAAATTGTGTATGGGATCCTCAACACAATGCAAGAGTTCGTCAAATTTTTTAAATTAAAGGGAGTGCTCGATTAAGAGGGTTGATAAAACAGGAGAGAATCAATTATTCAAAAGACTCTAACTATGTATCAAAATATATTCATGCACCAATTTGGCGTCAACTATTGCATTATTGGGCTACAGATCCGCATTTTAAGAACTTGATAGTTTTGATGAGTGATTTCAGGTATAATAGGTAGGAATGGATTGATAAGAGTAGAAGAAAAGCATGCAATTAGGAGAAAACATGAAGAAAACAAAGGAGAAGCACACACTAGAGTGTGCGTACGCACAACCTACTATGTGTACGCACAAAAAGCACAACAGCATGTGTGCGTACGCACCACAGTCTATGCGCATGCACAAGTGAAAGATCAGCAAGTGTGCGTACGCACCCATCCCTGTGCGTATGCACAGGTCCGTCACGTGACTCACTTAAAGGAAATTGTTGGGGGCGATTTCTGGGCCTCCAGAGCCCAGTTTTGGACCTTCTGAAGCTGATTGAGTGCTATATCAAAAGGCCATCATTCTATGTGTGAAAGGGGAAGAGTAATTAGGGTTAGTTTAGTATCATGTAGATCATTTTCTAGAGAGAGAAGCTCCCCCTTCTCTTTAGAAACTAGGGTTTTTAGCTTAATTTCTTTGTAATTTCTCTTTTTAATTCTTATTTTCATCTAGTTTCTTATACCTTTCTTTGTTCTATTGTCTTAATTTCCTTAGTTTATCTTATTAATTTCTTAATTTGGTCACTTTTATGTTTATGGATACTCTTGTTAATTTTAATTTCAATTAATGCAATTTATATTTTCATGTTAATTGTTGCTTCCTTTAATTGTTATTATTATTTTCTTGCTTTTGGTAGCTTTAGAATTAAATTTCGTTGCCATTTAATTTGATTTTATTTTCATGCACACCAAGTGTTTGACAAAATGCTTGGCTTAGTTTTTGCCTAGTTTTTCACACTCTTGGTTGGAACATTGAGTAATTAGGTGAACCTGAGTTGTGGATGTGCATTCTACATTGTGTTAGCATTGTTAGTTGATTTGATTTTCACTAACTCTAAGCCTTCCATTAATAGAGTTGGCTAGGACTTGTGGATTGAGATTAATTATGCCCTTTTGACTAACCCTCGATGTTAGGATTGACTAATTGGGATTAATCTTACACAATTACCATGTTTGTGGTCCATAACTAGGATAGGAATCCTCAATTCCCCAATTCTTGCCAAGAGCTCTTTTTTTTCATTTAATTCCCATTTTCATTGCTTTTACTTGCTTCCCATTTAATTACTTGCCATTTTAATTCCTTGCTTCTTATAATCAAAACCCCCAAATCCCCCCATAGCCAATAATTGATCACTTTATTTGCAACTCTTAGGGAAGATGACCCAGGACTTAAAACTCCCGGTTTATATTTGTTTTGAATTGTGACATCCTTAGATTAAAATCTGCTTGGGAGTTAATTGTTGATTTAGACTATACTTACAACGAAGAGATTCTATTTCAAGAAAATCTAGATCAACAATAAATTCCTCTATCAAGGTACAACTCACACTCTTAACACTCTAACTTTAAGTCTCCATGCCTCCCTAGGAGGACGAACTTTAGAGATCATATCAAAAAGAGGAGGCATTGAAACCCAAATAGAACCAAACAAAACAAATACAACAAGTCACTATAGCAAAGAAATCAGATTGATGTAAAAGATTACCAACTCAATGCATTAGAGGTGCAACATAAAGCATCCTTTTATAGAGAAAACCAAAGGGTGAAATGAGATTTTGAATTCAAATCCAACCAAGAATGGAGGGAAAAAAATACACGTACACTAAAACATATAAGAGATCATGGAAACACATGGCAGAGAAGAAATTATCCGATGAAAACTAACACCACAAATCCACAACAGTATAATCTGAATAATAGAATACATAGTATCCCTTTATCTAATTTATGCTCACCTAACTCACAGCCTCAATCCGTATAAAACTTCACTACCTACTTATATCACATTGTTATATCTCAAGAAACAACACTATTTCCAATAAAGAATAGACCAATCAAATAAAGTAAGTCAATGAATCACTTACAAATCAATCAAATCATACATCACCACATTCTATGACACTCTAATAACACATGTATATATTTATAATATTATACATGAGAAAATTCATAAGACAGTGAAAAATGATACATGCCACTTATAAATTAGAAGATAAAATCATCACTCTACCTAAACCATTAACAAATAGTTAAAACTTACACCCTACAAAGAGACTGCATAAATTTTCGTGTATACCTAACCACACCAACAAAAATAAATTGCCATCATATTAAAATAATCTACATATTGTCAGTTATACATACATACATCAAAAGATCCAAAATACTATCTTATTATGACTTCAGAAATTCAAACACAAAATATTATCTATTAACCACCTGATTTACTAAATACAAACTCAACAATACAACATTTTTAAAATCTTGAAAAACAAAAATGCTAACTTCTATAACAAACTAATCAGACATTCAAATTCATCATCCAAAAAATAACAAACACCCAAAAAATAACAATTACATAAATCCACATCAAACAGAAAAAAACCACATCTGGTATTACATTAAACCACTTGAATAGCATAACATATTCTGATTCTCAATTCTATTATTACAAAATGAGATCGGCTTTTTTTTTCAGAAGGCTTAAATAACACAAAAAAAACAAAAAACTCTTATCAATCCATTGGTTAAAAACAACAGTAATACCTACCACCAACAAATGCAAACATTGGTAAGAAGACCATGAATGAAACAGGAAAATAACATATAACCAATTCAACAAGAAATCAAATCCATCAATGGCACTATGATAACTGTTTACACATCCTCATTAGAAAAAAACTCGTAAATACCTGTTCATTCCAACCATCCTGCTTTAAACACCATCACCAATTATACCATCACATCAACTTGAATCTCTGAAAGAAGAAAAAACTGTTCATCCAACCACTCTGATTTAAACACCATTCCCAAGTATGTCAAATCCTTCAATTTCAACCTCTAAAAAAAAGAGAAAGAAGTGAAAAACATATAATCACAGCATTACCTTAAACCAAAAATCAAATTGCACACATTATTAAGAAGGATATGAATAAAAAAACCCAAAAATAGAAACAAACGAAAACCCTTGGGCCGCTAGCACACGAGCATGACCATGGCGAAGTAGAGGGTGACGAGGAAGAATGTGCGGGTAGCGGTCAACACAGGTTGGAATGCCTTTCCGATTAGAGAAAAAGGGTGTATGAGAGAGCGAGAGGAATGTGTATGGCAAGGGACCAAAAGGAAAACTTCATCGGTCAAAACTCTATCTAAACTTCTCTGAAATGGAACCTCTTCCATAACCCCTACATCATCTAACAAACAAAAAACAGAAAGAATAGGGTCAAGCGATAGGCAGAACCAAAGCAAGATTCACATGCAATATCACAGTAGGCCGTACAAACAGTGACTTGTGTCCACAACAAACACGATTTCGTGATTACTTGCAAACCTTAACCACTCGAAACCACAAACCATCATCATTGCAGACATCAACCACGGATAGCGACATTTTTCACCCTTTAAAAGAAATTCTAAAAGAGAGTGTGAGAGCGAGATGTTCAGAGAGAGAGAAAGAGGGAGAGAGAGAGAGAGAGAGAGCAAAGCAACCAGTAGAGTAAATCAGTAGACACCAAATTTTGACCAACTCTCCAACTTCATAAACATTTATTTTTAGAAATAAATAAAAAAAGAGAAAATGTCATATCAGCATAGACTCCACGAGGTTTCTATGATTTATAGATACAAATATTCTCTCTAGTTGCATCTCCTTTCCACACGTGTTGCCTGCTTTTGCAGAATGGAGCAGGGTGTTAGCAGAATGTGGGCACTCATGGGAAGGGTTCGTTGAGCTGAGCCAGAGGGTTAAAGAAGGAACATGATTTCATTGTAGTGGGTTCCATGAGTCCAGCTTCACGGGTTGGGCCTTATTGGTCGTTGGGAGTGGTTTTTAGAAAAAAAAAGATTGAAATAGGTTGGGTTGGGTTTTTAGTTCTCTCTCTGTAAAACCCAAGGTTCTGAAAACTGAACCGGTCATTGAACTGTTCTAGGCACTGGTTCACTAGTTCATAGGTTCAACCGGTTTGACCGTGGTTGAACCGTAAAAACCGTTTTATAATAAAATAATAATTAAAATATAAATAAGCACATGAAAATATAATTATAGTCTAATCTAAACTTTAAAATATCATTCAAATTAAAAGTACTACATAAACCAAATGTTATAATCTCATTCAAATACAAATTCAAAGTTCAAAAGTCAACAAACAACCAATCAAACCTAACATAGCAGCATCAAAATGATCCAAGTTTGTCATCAATCATCAAAATCCTCCATAATTTGCTGCAGATTTGCCTCATTAATTTCATCACCTTTATTTCCACTACTTGGACCAGAAAAAGCAAGTGGTGCAGCATAAAATGTACTAGTACTATCACCACCACCACCTTGATCTAAATCAGCATCAATCTCATCTAAGAAAATATAACACATTATCAATAAATTAAAGATAAAAGCTATTGTAATTTATTGTATGATCAATAAACTATAATACTCACGAAGCAAGTCTTCAATATTACTTGGAAGATCAGGCTCTTTTTCAACAACCTCTTCCGTCACCCAAAAATCAACCTTATCAATAGTTTCAATATCGATTGGATCATATTGCAACTTTTGCTTTCTTTTTTTTCTTTCATTCCTAACAAATTAAATACAATAGATGATAAGCCTAGTATATTAGCTATACAAAATCTAATGATATGAAATGAAAGGATGAAATATAGATTACCTGGATTTAAGACGCAAATTATATGTAATATACACAATATCACTTAGCCTATCATGCTCCAATCTATTCCTTCTTATTGTATGAATTTGATCAAAAAGACTCCAATTCCTTTCACACCCTGAAGAAGCAGATGCTTGGCTAAGAATGCGAACTGCAATTTTTTGTAAACATGGAGCAGAACTACCAAACAACCTCCACCATTCATCTACAAATTACAATCCCATATCTCAAGTATTAGTTATCAAGTTAAGGAAACCAAAACATAAAATAAGTAAATAACTAAAGCTTATTATCAAACAGATATTATTACCAGGTTGAAGTTTTTTTGCAGCTGGAACAGCTTCAGGCCTATCAAAGCTTTCCTTTCGATCTCTATATAAGTGTATTTCTTTCATTGCCTCAACTGAATCTAAATTATTAACCTTGCAATGCAATGTAACAAGATCAAGTAAAGCTCGCATGACATCAGGTGATTCTCTATAATTTTCAGAAAAAAAGCACCAGGATTCAAGAAATAGGCTGCTGCGTGAAGATTTTTTTTCAAATGTTTGTCCCATCTTGAGTTGATAATCTCTGTGTAAGGTTGATATGCACTCTTCCTATGCTTGAACATTTCTTTGATTCCATTTTCTGACCTCAGCATACCTTCATAAACAATTCCCAATGATGGTTTATCATCGGCATCTACAAACCTCAGCAATTTAATCAACGGACTCACAATTTGGCATACAGTAAAACAATCATCCCAAAATTTATTGTCTAGGATAATTGCACTGACAGCTCTACCATTAGCACTCCTTCCTAATTTGTGTCCGGTAAAGTGTGTATCAATAACCAATTGTTGTAATTCCGATTTGCGCTCAAAGATACTCATCAATGTGAGGAAGACAGTGGCAAAACGAGTTGGACCTGGATGAACAATCTCCTTCCAATTATCTTTTTGTCTTAGCCAAGACAAAAACACCGTATGATTATATACAAACACGGTAATCTTCGAAGCACGTGTTGCAAGGCTATAAATATGTGGCATGCTGCTTATATCTTTTAGAATAAGATTCAAGCAATGAGCAGCACAAGGTGACCAGTGAATATTTTCAAATTTCTTATTAATAAGCCTACCAGCAGCAACATAATTCGCAGCATTATCGATTACTACATGAACAACATTATCAGGTCCAATCCATTCAATCACCTCTGAAAACAAGTCACACAAGCTAGAAGCATTTTTAACCATACTTGAGGCATCTACAGATTTCACAAAGCACAACCCTTTCGAACAATAAACCAAAAAAATAATCAACGTTCTTTGCCTTTGATCTATCCAACCATCAGCCATGAGAGTACATCCAGTTTCTTTCCAAGCAGACCTATAGCTATCAACAACCATTTGACACTCCCTTTTGAGATCGGCTAATAAGTTAACCCTCAAAGAGTCATAAGAAGGACCTATATAACCAGGCCCATAGCCAGCTACACCATCCAACATATCTTGAAAAAAAGGTGACATAACCACATTGAAAGGAATCCTACAGTCCAAAAGCCATCTAGCCACTCGCTTATCAACTTCATGAAGCACATCTTTGTTATGAAACACGCTTTTCAGACTTCGTTGACTGCCCGGAGTTGTTCTTGGTGCAAACATAGGAGGAATAATGATTTTGGTTTCTTTTTTGGATCGCCTCCAACAACCTCCTTAGTTGGTAACTGACTCGGAGTTTTCTCTTGCGCTATTGCTTCATCAATTGCATCCTCACACTCATCGGTACCCTCTTCATTGAAACTTACTTTCCTTTTACTAGTTTTACTTTTCTGAATCTCTTTCAATAAACCTTCCATTTGTTTTTCTACATCATATGGGACCTTAGAACACTTCTTAATGTCTCCACCTATCTTCGCCAAATGCTTTTTCATTCTATTAATTCCCCCGCCCCCAAAAGTACTCAGACAAAATAAGCATTGGTAATGCGGTTTTCCATTTATATTCTGTAAAGCAATGTATCTTCAAGCAGGATCAGTTTTCCCCCGAACACTACAAGTTTGTGATTGATTTTCGTTACTCGCGGGAGGAAGAGAACGTTCATTCGAAGCAGAATTATTTTCAGCATTATTATTTCTAGGTAGGTCTTGGTTGATACTTTCTTCCATACCTAAATATTACCAGCAATCCAACCCAATAATCTCAACTCTCAAGTTCACAATAAATGAACAAACAACATCCAAATTTCAAAATCAGAGTATACAAACAACTGAACAAGTACAACATCTCAGGTTCAAAAAATTCTTATAAAAGAAATGTCACAAGTGCACATTAATTATTCTTACAAAATTCAAAACTAGTGGTACAATTTCTTATAAAAGAAATGTCACAAGTGCAAATAAATAAATGGAGATGCTCAACAACAACTGGCACACAATTAAAAAAGAAGACTCAATGAATTGAAGAACTGAACATAATATAATGTAGCCATTCTTATCTTTAATTTGTCGATCCAACCACAATTTTAATTTTCTCTTAGTCCTCACTCTGTTGTACACTGAGAAAATGAGAAGCATTATTTCAAAACTTGTTCTTATTATTTTTGTAACTGTAACACTTAATCATCATGTTGTGGAATGCCGCACTCTTAAGTCTTAACACTCTGAACAAGTACAACATCTCAGGTTCAAAAAATTCTTTGTTCACAAAAATATCACAAAATCAGTTCATATTTCATCACAGTTTCATGACTTTCATCACAGTTCACAGAGTTCACAGTTTCATGACTTTCATCACAGTTCACAGTTCACAGTATGAAATCACAAAATCAGTTCATAACACCTTCAAAGAGTAGAGACTCAGAGTTCAGTTCATCGGAATCAATGAAATCACAAAATCAGTTCATAACAGTTTCAGTTTTCAGAGAGTAGAGACTCAGAGTTCAGTTCATCAGAGCACAGTTTCATCAGAATCGGATTGCATCACAAAATCATGTTCATAACTAAATTAAAAATTACCTGGAAATGAGGAAATCTGTTGCTTTCTCTCAGAGCTCGAAGGACAACGCTTCAATGCTTCAACGCTTCTCTACTTCTTTCTCAGAGGCAGAGCTCGACGGAGGTAACATGCGAAGTGGCTGAGGGCGCGACGGAGCTGAGCGCGCGGCGGAGCTGACAGCGGGAAGGTACTGACTGCGCGAGGTATCGGAAGGCGCGACGGACCCAACGGCGCCAGGGAGATGACAGCGCGACGCTGGTGACGGCATCACCGTGCTTAAGGCGCGACGGAGGTGAGTGCGTTGAGGTGAGTGCGACGGCGGTGAGTGCGTTGAGGGCCTCTTGGAGTCGTGGGTAACTAGGTGGTGTTCTGTTCTGTGGGAGGCTGGAGTTGAGAACTGAGAAGATGGAGGAACGAGGAAGTGGAGGCTGCGAAGGAGAAAACTTAGAAAAGGGAATTAGGGTTCCCTCAGCACAAAACGGCAGCGTATTGAGGCAATGTTAAAAAACCGGTCGGGTCCCGGTTCGGTTCGACCGACCGGTAACCGGCCGGTTCGTCGGTTCAAGTCCGGTTTTCAAATCCTGCAGTTTTTCTTATTATCCGAACCGCTACAGCGACCGGTTCACGGTTCGACCGGTTCAACCGGCCGATTCGAACCGGTTTTCAGAACATTGGTAAAACCCGATTAATTAATGGCTAATTAACCCATAAATGAGAATTTATTCTAGAAAGCAAAAAATGTGATTTTTATGGCTTAATATGTTAGAGAAAAATGAGACGAGAATTTTGATACCAATTTTGTAGAAATCAGACCAAGATTGGACCGAACGGGCCAAACCGGGCCAACCGGACTCATATTAGGCCCTTGGCCCAACTAAACTAAACCAAAACCCTAATTTTTAGCACTCTCTCTCCTCACAACACACTATTCACGCTGAAAATGGAAGGGAATGGGAGAAGAACACTCTCTCAAGTTCTTTCTCTTATTTGATCTTCAAACCACCATAACTTTTGATCTAGAGCTCCGATTGCCGCACCATTTGCGGCCACGAGTTCACCGTGGAGAGCTCTACAAAACCCATTACTTTATTCTTGAGGTAAGACACGAAATTATTTCAGTTCTTCATCCCTAATTTTCGAATTTTATTGGTAAAAATGTTGAGATTTTGGGCTCTTTGATGTTATAGGACCCAACTTTCTTGAAGAAGAAGATTAATCTTATCTTCTTGAATCTTGGGTAAGGTAAGATATCTTAAACCCTAGTGAGAATGTTGAATTTGTGGTTTTGGGTATTGAGCTCTTGTGTTTTTGTATGATATTGTGGCTTAGGCATTTTATATATGTGTATTGGAGCTTGAATGGTGATTTTGGAAAGCTTGGAGAGAGCTTTGTATTTGAAAAATCTGTTCTTGGAGGTGTTGGAACCTTGAGGACTTGTGGACAAGTGATTTGGAAGTGCTCCGGTTGAGCGTGGGAAATTGGCTAAGGTATGGTCTCGGTTTCCTGTATCTAAAATGTAATGTGGTGTGAAAACTTGGGCTAGAGGCCCTAAGATAAGTATTAAATTGTTTATGTTATTGAATGGTTGAGGTATATGATGTGGTCATATATGTGATTATGAATATTGATGCCTTAATGGTGTGATATATGAGAAAATGCATGTTGTGATATATGCTTGATGAATGATTGAGGTTGAATTGTGGGTGGAACCATGTCGATGGTGAGTATGATATTGGTTATGTATAATGATGGTTGATTTGGAAATGGTATTATTGGAAATTGGAATGAGGAAGGATGTATGACATGTTAATATGTTTGCCTTTTAGCCATTTGATTGAGAAGTGTTAAAATAGTTGAATTGTGGTTTTGGGAAGTGTGGTAAAGTGTTAATGTGTGAGTTGAGGAGGCTTGATGTTGATTTTGGTATGTTTTGATTGATTTCAAAAAGGGTTGAAATTGGTATGTTTTGGTTGATTTTGAAAAGGGATGAAATTGGTTTGTTTTGAAAATGGCACTTTGTGGTTTTATATGAAAATATGATTTTGGGCATACTTTGACGGGGCATAACTTGGACTCCGGATCCCCGTTTTGTGCCAAACTTGTTTAGAAATGAAATTGGATCCGGGATGTTCATGCCGTTCGAAGAATGGGTGAAAAATGATTTGAAATGAAGAAGTTATATCCATTGGAAGATTAGGGATTTAATCTATGAATTATGTAGCTTTAACTTAGAAAACATTTTAGCAGAATACTCCCCACGCGTAGGCGTGCCTGACGCGTACGCGTCATTTTTTAAAAACGCGTCATCCACGCGTGCGCGTCGATGCGCTGCACTCAATGCGCAGCTATTTTTCCCAAGAGTTGTGCCAGAGTTGTGCCAGTTTTGTGCGTGGGGCACAAACGCACCCACGCATGCGCGTGGCTGATGCGTACGCGTCATTTGGCTATTTTCTCACCCATGCGTGCGCGTGGCCCTGTTTTCATGCCAAAGTTGATTTTTGAGTTTTAAAAGCCAAATTTCATACTTCTAAGCCTCCGATCTCACCCCTTATGTATTAAATCATTATGTTATGCCTAACAATGAGAAAGGAGCTAGAGGATATGGTAACTTGCAAATGAAGCAAGGGGGAAAGTTATGATCAATGATGATCAAAGATGATTATATGAGATACAGAGGATGGCGGTGGAAATGTTGTGTGTGCCATGAGCCGAAGGGCTGTATTTATGGATAAATTGGCTGGTTCTGGATTGAACCGTGAGCCGGATGGCTGAGTTGTTGCCGAGTTACGGCAGAGCCATTATTGATTATGACCGAGTATAAATGCATATATGCTATTGAATGAAATGTGAATGTTGCACTTCCATTATCTGAGATACGAGTTTTCCTGGGTGAAAGCAGTGGCTAGCCACCATGTGCTCTAGGTGGAGACTCAATACTATGCTGACCCTATGTCGTAAGGGTGGCCGAACACTGTGAAAGTTCCGGATGAGCTCGCCCCCGTGAATATACACCAGTGAGGGTGTTGGATATGAATCATGATTATGATCAAGTTTTTGTTGAGTATAACTCGAGTTAGGGATGCACGACAGAGGGACAGTCCAATGGTTAGCTACCAGGACTTGTCGGGTTGGCTATATAACCGACAGATAATATCATCAGCCATTAGGGACAGGCATTTATCATATGTATACTATGTGAATTTTTGATATTGCCTATTTGACTGCATATTACTTGCTAATTGTCTAAATGCCTTATCTGTTCTTATTTGTATATCTCTTGTTTGATATAACTGTGTTTGCTATATTATACTACTGCTGGTGGTTGGGAGGTATGAAGGATTTGGAAAGGGAAGTATTAGTTAGACTGAAGAATCCTCAGTTAGTTGCCAGTTATGGTTTAGTCTGTTTATAAGCTATGAAATTATCTGGTGGAAGTTCTAGGATTGTCTTTGGCTTTCTCAGGATATTACATGTTAGATATGTGGGTACTCTTACCATACTGAGAACCTCCGGTTCTCACCCATGCAGATTTTGTGGTTTTCAGATGCACGACGAGAAGCTTCTCGCTGAAGCATGCTGGAGACTTCTGGATTAGCGAAGATCCTTGTTCTCGGAACTCTGTTTTGGTCTTATATGCTTTGCTTAGATACTTTTATCTCCACTAAATAATACAAAATGTGATGACTCCTCTTAGAGGGGATTTTGGAGAATAGGTTTTCTGTATTTGTGTCCCTTTGGGTTTCCTTGGGGTTTCTTACTTTATTTACATGTATATATTGCTATGCTCGGACCGGTTATCTTCGCAACCGGATTTTATGCTTTGATATTCCTTTTTTGACACTCCTTTGTATATATATAATCTCGCGTTGATTTATCCTTGTTCGTTATGTCATCGATGGAGTGTTGCGCTTTTGAGTTACGATTTTTGTTCTACCCCTTTTTCTTCCAAGGCTTCTAGCTATAATCGTTATTCACACTACTATATGTACTAAATTTTTATTTTAGAGGTCGTAATACCTTCCCATCTCTGAATTATGACTTAAGCATAAGACTCTGTATGGTAGGGTGTTACACTATCCTCCTCTCACCATGCCTAGTTGCTCAAAGAAGAACGAGAATCTCCTTGGAAGGAAACCCTAGCTTCCTCCACCGCGATCGCCGCCGCTGGGCTTCTCACTGTCACCGTCAGTCACCCCAGAGATATTCGTTTAGTCGTCCTGCTCCAGGCCCGCATCTCAATCGCCAGTCGTGAGCTTCGTCGCGGTAATTTTTGAGTCGCCACGATCTATAACCCCTTATCTTGCTCACTTGGTCTTTTTCCGCCATCTCTCGTCGTGCTCGTCGTCTGTCGTGCTTGTCATGAGAAGGTAACAGCTGCTCTACCCACTAAATCATTAGCTTTGGCTCGGTTAAGAATAGAGAAATAATAAAACAACCGTATCTAGTAACAAAAGCAGAAATCATTTAGAAAATAAAACATCCTTATTACTAATGCTTTCATCGCCTAAGAATCTTGGTCCTCTGATGAGAAAAGTCAATTTGTTTTGTGTTTGAAAAACAATGTGTGCCTAACCAGCGTGCATTTATGGAGTAGGTTTTGATTTTTGTGCTCTATGTAGGTTGATCAAAACTAGCCTAAATTTAAAGTTAGTAAATCCATTACACAATCTCAATAGATATAGGCCTAATTGATGTCACTGGACAACTAGATTTCTTTGATTTATTGAATTGAAGATTTAATTACTATATTTAGGGGACAAAAAAATGCAAACACTAATGTTGAGAATTTGTTGACCAAGAATTATCATTGTGACTCTTCATAATAAATAAATGAATATTTCAATCAAAACTATATTGGTAAAAGTGAATCTTTAATTCATATAGCTGATTAAAAGTATAAGGAATAAATTAAAGATTCAGTGTTATAATTTGTGTAACTTAAGGAAAATGTCTTACAAGGGAAGCAATTAATAATGACCAAATATTCTTATTGCTTTTAGTGCAAGTCGTTAATCATATAACATATTGGGTCGTGCTAGTGTGAAATGATATTGTTCGTAATAAATGGATCTCACGCATACCGAATTCATCTAATACTCTAATAGAGTATGATTGTCATTCCTATTTGTTTTGGTTTTTACTATAATCTCAATTAAGTCACTTATTGTTCTTGTTTTTATTTTTTTTACCTTTTAGAATTTTGTTGAATAGCTTAAGTGAAACATTTAAATAGGTAGAAAATATAGAAAAATGACAAGTTTTGAGAAACTGATCAAAGATTCTATGAGTTTATTACTAATTGGATAAGTTTATTAAAGATAGTCACAAATTGAAAAAACATATTTATGTATGTACAAAAGAGTAAAGGCATTTACAAGTGACTACACATGGAATTAACTTTATTAAGCTGTTGTCCTCAAGAATTGATCACCCTACATACCCCAAAAAATTACACTCAAAGATGAAATAAATAACAATCAACATGTATGTAATAGTTTTATATGATTAGTTTTGACTCTGCTAACTGAACTTTTTGCACCAAACCCTTGATATAGTATTGTCGTTATTTGCTTATCATTTTTTATATTTTGTTACGTTGATATTTGATATCATAATATTTTTATTTTTTAATTCCTGCCATAAAATTCTATTGTTAACAAATGTGCTAAAAACTTTGTTCAAGGTATGATAGTATATAGCTTGTTAATTTTTTTTTTAACTTAATGTAAAAAAGCATAATTTGGTCAGCTTTTTTAAGGGAAGAAATAACTTATAAAACCTTGTTTTTTTCTTTAACAAAGAAAACTAAATTAGGTCAATAATTATTTTTCAACTTGTGACTTTTTTTGAGTTTTCTGGTGATATAATGAGCGTTAAATATATTAATTATTCCTACACTAATAATATAATGTGTTTTTTTAATTCTAAAGATTTGTTATTTGTGACTTTCTATTCATACATCGGTATATTTTTCAAATTAAACCAAATAGTTTTTTCGATAAATGGGTTCTTAATTTTCATTATTATTATTATTAATATTATTCGTACTTGCGAGTAATCTCTTCCAATTTTTTTTTTTTGTGTCCACTCGGTCATTCTTGTTGACTTTATTCTTTTTTTTTTTTTTTGGTTTCTTAATTGAAGTGATAATTTCTCTCTTACTTCAGAAGTAAAAACTTTGCAAAACAATTAACACTATACAAAAATATATGCACTTACCATAAACATGTCATTTATTAATAAGACCATAATTAGTTATTCAAACACTAAAAGAAGCTCATATATTTAACCCAATCCTTGTAAAAGAAGGGTTCATACAGAGCCCAACGCAACTATGGATCCTTTTACCTTTTTCGTATATATAGGTTCACAAATATATTACAATAACAGAAAAAATATGGTTACAAATAGGGCTGAAAGTGAGTCAAGTCAGCTCATGAGCTAGTTCGACCTCGACTCGTTAATAGTTTGATAAGTTAAATTCGTAAGTTAGTGAGCCAAGCTTAAGCTTGAAATTGAGCTTATAAATAAAATGAGCCGAGCTTGAGTTTGGATAAGCTCAGCTCATTAGCTCGTGAACTGACTCGATTATATATATATATAATTATTAATACACATATCCTATATGCATTTAATCTATATTTTTAATATTATATATATACATATGAAATAGTACTATATAACCATATATATTAATGATATTAATTATTTAAAATTTTATATTTATTTTTTATATATAATTTTGATGTAGGACATAAATAAAAAATTTATAATTTATTGATAGATAACAATATATCAAATTGATCTTTTTAAATATTTTTTAAAATATATAAGTTATAATTTATTGATATAGAATTATAGATTATGTATTTATGTTTCTATTATTTGAGCCAGCTCGTGAATTTTCGGTGAGCCAAGCTTGAGCTTAAAAAATAGGCTCGATTGTTAATGAGTCGAACTGTGAGCCAAGCTCAATTTTTATGAACCAAACTTGAACTTAGTCTAACTCGATTCAACTCGACTCACTTCCAGCCCTAATTACAAATACAAAATACGAGGTGCTCTCAAGCGTATGTCTTTGTCAAAGATTTATGAGAAAAACAAAGATTAATTCAACAACTTATTACACATTAATAGAGTTCAAATAATTAACGAGATCATAGCCAATTGTTGTCCAATCGTCAGTAACCATAAACTTGTAATTTATTCTAGACACAGTCAAGGCCCATACGAACTCTGCTATCTGGTTAAAAAGGTCTTCTGTCCTCATCGAGAAAGAATTAATGAATAAAAAAAATGTCTAATTATTCTGTTGATCTTTATAATTTCACCAAAATTTAAATTATGATTTTATACTTTTTGTTTCTTTCAATTGGATTCCAACACTATTTTTAATTTTATAATTAGATCATTTCTAGTATAAAAAATATTAGAATTAATTGAGTATTTCTTTGCATGTTAAACGTATTTATAGTTAAAAACTTAATTAAATCTTTGACCGCATATATTTTGGATAAAATATTCTACTAATTTTAACGTCTTTGTTTTGAAAAGGGACTAATTACAAAATTAAAAGTAATATAAGAATCTAATTAAAAAAATAAAAAATATATAAACCTAATTAAAAATTTAATATAACTATAAAAATCAATAAAATAGTTAAACCTAAAAAAAAAAAAGATAAAATGCATCTATAACCGTCTTTCAAATTCAAAACCAAGATATCTAAAACTCTTCTTAAACTACCACACACTCATCATTGTTTAAGGGTAATAATTCGCTTCCCAATATATGAAGCACTAACTCCTTATCCCTTGAAGTCTCTTATTTGGACGTTCGAATTAATACACACTGTGGTACAGAAATAAATTGATATAGATTTATAGATATTTTTTTTTGTTTAATGCTATAACAACACATGGTCTGGATTATTTCTTTCAGCAATCAGATTTGCAGGACTGGTCGCTTTTTTTTTTTTCAAATGGATAATGTTAATGGCTTAAGAGGATGTAGTGTGTTTGCTTTATGATTATTTCCTTAATTGGACTGGTTTTGGCATGTGGATTTTTGTTTGTAAGACAAGTGAAATCCATAAAAATAATTCATAGTTTGCACCCTGGAGGAACAATTTTTGTTTTTTATGATAACTAACAACTTTACACTAAACTATCCTCATTAGATATTCATCAAATATATTTACCAAAAAAAAAGTTATTCATCAAATATTGTCCTCGGGCGATGATTTGGCATTTTTATTTTTGGAATAGATGAAATTATTTTTTGATGAAATTATTTTAACTCAACATTTATTTTTGATGGTTTCTTTTATACCTCAATTAATTAAAGATAAAAATGATTTTTTAAGAATTTAATTTTAATATATTTATAATATGAAATATTTTATACAGTTATTTAATTATATTTTTTATGACCATTCATGTGATCAATGTAAAATGTAATTATTTTTGTTAATGTAATATTATGTGATTACATATACGTGTAAAACTACTTTACATTAATAGTATATTAAAATTAACTTCTTTTTTTTAGTTGGTATTATTTAAAATTAAACATGTGACAATTCAATGTCATAGTATTAATAAATAAACAAATTGCATTTTAAATCCAACAATTTATATTTTTTTATAATTTTACCTCAAATATTAATTAGATTTAAAAATATACGACATGTTGTAAACTCCAAGTGTAAATAATTAATCAATAAATTAATTATTATTTAAAAAAATTAAAAAAATTAAATTTTATAATTTCATGAAATAAAAATAATTAAAATATGAATTTTAATATTAATTTTAAAAAGTTTAGTCCAAAATTAGACCAAACAAACCAAACCGAACAAATCGGCCCAAACCGGACCCAAAGCCCATGTATATGAGTAACACATCAGCCTTTTCCCTCAAAATCATAAGGGAATTCACGCTGGGAATGAAGAAGGGAGATTGAAGAACGTAAAGGAATCCTAACCTTGTTCCAAAAATTCAATCTTCCATAACTTTCAATTCGGAGTTTCGATTGATGAGCTGTCAGTGGTTACGCGTCCGTCTCGAAATTCTTTACCAAATCACATATCAATTTGGTAAGTGAATCACCTTTTTTCACCTGATTTTTTCCTTTTTAATTCGTGATTTTCGATTTTGATCATTGAGAGATTTTGTGATTTTGATGGTTTAAGGGTACTCTAGCAGTGGATAATCACCAGATTTTATCTATTTGACTCGTGGGTAACGGTAAAGAAATCCTAACCCTTGTAAATATGTGATTTAGTGAGTTAAGTGTTGATTATTGTGATATTGTATGAATTAGATCGTGTTTCTTTTTGAATTGGAGTTAAATTAGTGGATATTAGAATTTTGGAACTGAATCTTGAGAGCTAAAAATTCAATTGGTGAGGAGTTGGAGCTTTGGAGCTTGAGGAACGGTGGATAATTGAGGTGTTCCGAGCATAAGGGAGGAATCGGTCAAGGTATGATTTTGGTTTCTTGTAACTAAAATATAATGTCTTGTGAAAACTTAGGCTAGTTGACCGTAGGTTAGGTTGAACTAGGATGACTTGTTAAAGTTTAGTGAATTAGTAAAACTGTGGAGTTGAATATGTGAATGTGTTGCTGAATTATTGAGTAATAATGAGGTTTGAGTTTGATTGTAAATGATGATGATGTTATATTGATGATTTATGAGTATTGTTGCTTTGGTTATGATTGTGTGGGTTAGAGTTGATGAAATTGAGTGTTGAAGTATTGTGGAATGAAGGAAATGGTTATGGAATTGTTTTGAGTGTATTTAATGTTATTTTGGGTTGTGAAATTTGGTTTGAAAATGAGAATTTGAAAAATAAAGGTTTTGAACTCTTTTAGTAAAAGCAGATTTTTAATGAACTTCAGCGGTCCATAACCTAAGCTTCGAATATTGAATTTGAGTGAATTTTGATTCAAATTAAAGATAGTTTTAAAAGCTTTAAGATGGTATAAACTTTGTGAAAAACGAAATTTTATAGAAGAAGTTATGGACGTCAGAAATTATGTGTAAAAACTAAATTTTTGAAGTTGTAGGAAAAACTAGAAACTCTGTTTAAGGTTTATTAGTTAGGTTTTGGGTTACGGAGTAAGGGTTAGTGAGTGGAAAAAGATGGAATTGGTGTCGAAGGAGTTGAGGAAGGGGAGGCTTGATTTGATGAGGAAGATGAGAGTAACGAGAATTTGTAATTTAAAGAGATATATGTGACTGGATAGTAGTGTTATTCACTTGCTCCGGGTATGAGATCAGAAATGAAAATTATGAAAAACTGAGTTAATTATAGAATTTTGAATGAACATGATAAATGAGAATGATTAATGATGAAATGATTATGAATTATACTTAATGTTTGACTTGAGATTGAATGAATTCTTGAATGAGATAACTAGGTAGTAGTAAGGATTGTGGTTCGTCCCACTTGTTCCAGGTCAGTGATTGAGATACCTAGGCAGTAGCAAGGATTGTGGTTCGTCCCGTTTACTCCAGGTCAGTGTTTGTGACGCCTGGGCAGTAGCAAGGATTGTAGATATTCCACTTGTTCCAAGTTGAGCTTTTAAACACCCGCCTGAGTAGTAGCCGCAGTAGTAGTTATTCCGCTGGTTATGAGTTAAGCGGGTAGTAGCAAGGGGGTTGTAGCTCAAATCCACTTGCTCCGCAATGGGTGTTTCAGTCTATGGTTAGCTACCAGGACATGTCAGGTTGGCTATATAACTGACAGATGATATCATCAGCCATAGGACAGGCATTCATCATATGCATTTGTCTATTTTACTTGAGTTTGTATTTTTTTGGGATTGCCTAATTGATAATCTATGCTTACCTGCTATATTTGTTACCTGCTATAAATGTATTCTACTTGTGTTTGCTATTGTCTGTTTGCTTATCTGTGTGGTTCTACCGGAATTGGAAGTTTTTGGAGGAAAGTAGACGACAGAGGGTTTCAGTTAGAGTTTAGTTCAGATTTAAAACCTTAGATGACCTACCCTACTTATGGTTTACAATTTATTACCTTTAAGTTTTATAATCTATTGTCGAAAGTTCTAGGATTGCCTTCGACTTTTTCACGACATTATGTTAGAGATGTGGGCACTGTTACCATGCTGAAAACCTCTGGTTTTCACCCTATACATATGTTATAGTTTTTAGATGCAGGTCTAGACGCACCTCGTTGAAGCATTCTGGGAGCTTCTGTCAGCGAAGGATCCTAGTCCTTTGGGTTTATGTTTTGGTTAAGTTGGACATATAGATACTATTATATCTCCACTATGTATATTTTATGTTTTTGTCCCTCCTAGAGATCGACTTGGAAAAACAGGTTCTGTAATTGTATTCTGGATCTTTTGGGAATCTTATATATATATTTGCTTTGGCCGGTTCTAGTTTTGCGAGCCGAGTTAAAAGCCTTGCTATATAAATCTTTAGAATTCTTCTTTCATATTTATCACTTACGCGAGTGATGCGATTTTTTGTTTAACGCCTTGCTTAATTCTTCTTCACAGGCTTCTAGTTAAAATTCCTTTCAACTATTATTATATATATATTTTTACTTTTAGAGGTCGTAATACCTTACCACCTCAATTTTATGACTTAAGCATAAGACTCTGTGTAGTAGGGTGTTACACATGTTATTTATACTAAAATTTCTTTTTAACTATCTATTGAAAGACTAAAATATTTATTTTGATTAATATTGCGAAAAAAATAAATGCCCATTTTAATATTTCGACAATAATAACATTTTAGCATAAATATTAAAAAATTAAAATACCATTTTAAGTTAAAGTTTGGAGCATTTTAGTCTCTTAAATTTATTAATTAAAGGATAATGTCAATGGAGGTTGATCCATACCCAGAATAACTCGAATGCACGATGTTATACCTCAAAACTACTTATTCAAATTTCGAGATAAAATCGATTTTAAGCAAAAGGCTGTTTTACACCTCTATAGTAACAGCATAAATCTCGGACTACGCAGATAGGTAGGTTATCGTAAGATGACAATAAATAGAGATCCATGCGAGCTATAGAGGGACATCACATATAACAATATTCATAAGAAAAAGAAAAGACTCTGACTTTAGAGATTAAGTATTCTGAGATTTGACATTGACTTGAGTGTTAGAGTCCTTTTTGCAGGTTTTATGCACTGGTCGGACTAACGAGAAATCCATAGCACAACACATAGGAGAGGGGCATCGCAAGAATCCTTTTCGGTGTCGACGAGCTATATCTCGGAGTCTAGTTTTACGCTAGCACAGAGGTTATTGATCAAATCCATTATTAATATTAATGAGAAGGTAATGTTAGTGGAGACTCTTAAATGAATAGAGACAATTAAAAATAATTTAAAAATTTAAAAAACTTACAACATATAGAAAAAGCTTATATGGTAATCGAGTAATAGATGAGATATTAATTTTTAGTTGTAGTAAAACTTGTGTATCAACAAATGATAATAGAAAAAAGAAAATACTGTCTAATATGAGATGTAATAAAAATAAATATTAATAAATTTTAAAAAATAATGAAAAGATAACTTAATTTAAACATAATTATTTTACCTATGAGAATTAATCATAGTTATAAAAAGATTTTAGTTTATAATCTTTTATATTTGCTTCAAATTAAATACGATTTAGAAAATAAATAAAATTAATAACATTTATTCATAACTAATTTATAAATTTTTATCTTTATTTTATCACACACAACAACAATGTGTTATTTTTTTTTTCAGGGATAACAATGTATTAATTTTTTATGGATAACAATGGGTTTATGGATAAATCCTTAAATTTAGAGAACTAATAAAAAAAAAAAAGGATGTTGCCCCATCTTTAAAATAATTGAAGGCCCGTTATTGTTTTTTACAGCAACTATTGCCCAATCAGCAAAACTAAATGCCCAATAAAACTACCGATACAAAATTTAGGCCCATGATCCTCACGGCTCAGAACGAATCAGCCGCCCACTGCCTTCCGTCTGCTTCATCTGACACCAATAGCAGTTTCACAGCCTACGTGTTAGTACTATAAAAATAAAAGAAAACATCTTTTTAAAAAATTGTACATTTTTTTTTAAAGATTTTTTTTAAAATATATTTTTATGTAATAAATAAATAAAAAAATATTTTTATATTATTATATCCAAAACATAATTAATAAATAAAAATATTTTTTTATGAAATATTCAAACATAAAATTATTTTTATTTTTTTATAAAATTTTTAAAAAAAATAATTCAAAAAATATCTTTTTTTAAAAAATTATCCAAACAAACCCTTATCATATCTTCCTCAATTATTTATTTCACAACAAAATTTTAATCACACTCCGTAAGTAAACTCGGTGGCAGATGAGATAGCTAAGGTCCATGCTAGAAATCATCATAGTCATGTGAAATGGCTGAGTCCAAATGAGGACATGCAGCGAATCTTTGTTCAAATTTCAATAGCTTCATCATTTTTGTTAAAAAGAAAAAAGAAAAAGAAAAATACTAAAAGGCACAAGAGCAGAGTAGCAGAGCGTGATTTACTAACTCATCTCTTTCAATGTTGCATTTCAAGAAGGGCGAGGCAGTGGAGGCCACCCACCCTAAAAACCCAGACAACCGTAACCGTCTCTACCCTGCTTCCGTTCTCCGCGCCACCAACAATAACCGCCTCCTCCTCCAGTACCACACTCTCTTCTCCGACCACCCTCCCAACAACCCCCTCCGCTACTCCCTCCCCCTCTCTTGCGTCAGGCCCAAGCTTCCCGACCTCCTCAACCCCTGGTTCAAGGTTGGCGATCCTGTCGACGCATACTGCCACTCTCACGGCGGCGCTGCCTGGTGCTCCGCTACTGTCGACGATATCCTCGAGAACTCCAGGTATGCGGTGTCGTTTTGGGATGAGAAGGGGAATGTAAGCACGGAGCGTGCGGTTATTGAACAATGCAGGATGCGCCCTCACCGTGAATGGGTCCATGGATACTGGGTCCCACCTCTTCCGTCTCAAATGGTTCTCATCGCTCTTTTTCCTAATTTCACATTTTATTTCTTAATTTTAGTGGATCATCGATTCTGAAGCTTTGTTTGTGTTTGATTATGCTTTTATCAGAGATTCTTATCTGTTTTATATACAGTGTAAGGAAAAAGCTTCTATTTTTGGAACTTAAACCCTGTTAATTATTATTATTAAATAATAGTATAATAATTTGTTATTTATTTGGTTGTATGTATATTGTTTGAAACGATGAGTACAAGTTGCTGAATAAAATAATTGCCTTCTGGTGTTAGAAGAGTTTGTTAAGTCAAACAAACCAATGATCTTTGATCAGTATTCTATAATGTAAATGTTGACTTCGCCAAGTTGCTTGCATGGATACATGCATGCTATTTCTAACTCATGTAAGGATGGAGTTTCCTTTAAACAAATCACATAGTTTGTTCACCATGTAACAAATAAGTTGATAATTGGACCACATGGGTTTCTCTTTCTTTAGTTTGGGGGATACATATTTGTTCACTGAAAATAGTTCTTGTCATTAAACACCCTTGTTCTCCAATCGTGGTTCGGTATATGGGGATGTATTTGTACAAAAATAAAAGTGAAGTAATTAAACTGGAAGATCATTTGATTTCCACAGCAGTCTAAGTTTCTAATTCCATTGTTTTTAGGATAACAATATCCAATATACATCAAGCAAGCCAAAGAAACTCAAAGCTGACGAAACCTATAAGGTAAGCTTTCAATGTTTGAAGTGGCTGAAGTTTACTGTGTTATGCATAGTTCAGTTGTGTTCTTAACAAGTTACAACTATATGCATGTCTACTCACTCATGCATCTTAGGTGCCAAGGTTTTACTGCTTGAGAATGAATTCTACTTAATGTTGGCTCTATGATTTATTACTTGTATCATACTGTCCATGTAGTATTTATTGTAGTCATGTTGTTGGAACTCACTAGAGATAAAGTCAAAGGGCATGGCTATGAGCACCCTCGGCTTTGTTACCACTGTAAGGAAAAAGTATACTCATGAAAATATGTGTATTAGCATTGCATGATTCATCTATCTTGATTATATTAAATTCTCTTTGAATAATTCATAGCATCTGGCATAATACATTTGGAATTGTTTGTTTATTACGGTCCAGGTTATTACAGACAAGATCAAAAGGAGATGATAAGATGATCTGATCTTGTGAATTGTCCTTTGTTTCAGTTGTAGCTATGGTTTACTCGAAAGATAAACCTATAAGTACAAAAAAGAAAAAAAGAAAATCAAACTCATTACTTGGATAAGATTATCTCTGTTTATCGAGTCAAGAATCGACAAAAGAGCATTATTTAAGCTAAAATATCAAGAAAAAATTGTATATATATTACGTGTGAACCTTTGTTGAAACTTGAAAAGGAAAGTAAGCTAGTGGTTCTGTGAATTTCTTTTCTGGCATCTGCTATGTTATTCTTCATTGAGGTTGGTTTCTTTAGTAGGGAATCCATGATACTATTCATCTGTAATAAGGGACAATATTTATTTTCCGGCTACGCTGTTATCTATTCAAATCGACATAAATTGTTGTATTACATGTTTGTTAATTTATGTAAACTTGAGTTGCAGGAGCAGCCACCTGAGATGGTGTCGATGACGAATACAGGAAATTTAAGATTTAAGATCAAATATAGCAGGAGACAATTAAAAGAGTCAAAGTTTAAAAAAGGCAGAATGGTGGAAGTCAGGGATGAGGATGAAGGTTACGAAGGTGCTTGGTTCGTTGCTACTATTGTTAGCTCAGTAGGAAAAGACATGTTTCTTGTAGAATATAGGGACCTCTTAGCAGATGATGGAACTCATCAGCTCTTGCAAGAAGTCGTCTATGAAAAATTCATAAGGCCCTGTCCACCTGAAGTTCCCTCTGTTAGCTCTTTCAAACAGTTTCAAGAGGTTGATGCATGGTATAATGATGCTTGGTGGGAAGGCGTGGTTCTTGCAGTGGTAAATAGCAGCGAGTATTTTGTTTCTTTCATGCACAACGATGTTTTGAGATTTGAAAGTTCCAAGCTAAGACCACACCAAGACTGGTTTGATGGAAAATGGGTCATGGCATCTAAGGTAAAAACACTTAGAACCTTAAGATTTTATTTCATGTATGTTTAATAAATACAAACCTTGTGTCAACTGTTCATCATTATAGCTTCTGGAATACAGTAACCAGTAAGTTCTGTTTATAGGGGAATGTTTAAATTATCTGACATAATTGTGATTTTAAAATATCAGGGGTCAAGGGAACTGACAAAGAAGTTTGGAGATGTGATGTCAAAAGCCAAGAATCTCACCGGTAATAAAATAATATTGAAATGTCTGAAATCTCTCGAGCCAGAGCTGGAACAGATGCCAAGAATTCTAATGTCAGGGTCCAGGAACAGCAGCATTCAGTTTGCATCGCATTTATATAAAGGTGCAAAGGTAGAAGTCAGGAGTGATGAAGAAGGTTACCAAGGTGCCTGGTACACTGCCATCATTGTTAACTCTTTACAGAACGGCAAATATGTGGTGGAGTATCTCACCCTGAAAACTAACGACTTAACCGAACAACTGAGAGAGGAAGCAGATGCTTCAGATATCAGGCCAGTTCCACCAGACATTCAACATCGCCATCGCTATGTGCTGCGTGAATGGGTTGACGCTTGGTACAACGACGGATGGTGGAAAGGCCAGGTATGCGGTTTCGCTTGCTTCAGGTATAGTGTTTACTTTTGGCCTACAAAGGAGCAGCTGGAATTTGAACATTGTCATCTAAGGCCTCACCAAGAATGGATTGATGGAAGATGGGTACATGCTTGATGCTCCTTTGGTACAAGGCCGTTGATCATCACAATGTGTTTATATTTACTTATCGTGCAGGCAAATAAGAATGCACCTTTAACCTTATGCTTGCTTTTTGTCTGTTCATTGTGCAGTCCTTTCTAACTTCTAATTGTTTCCTTATTAAGTTATTTTAGATACTCTTTGTTGATCATGGATCTCTTATTAGGCTATAACATAATGTTAACTGCAAGGCTTTTTCTCACATGTATATAGTTCATCTTGCGCCATTCTTGCTTATCTTTCCCTCATGTCTTTTGGCTTTATATTCAAGAATTCATGCTTATTGGATTCTTTTCTGATGCATGATATAGCTTTGATTCTCTGTTCTTTGAAGTATTTGATGCAGTTATTCTTTAACAAATTTTGAGACGAATTTTCTACTTGGTATTACCTATACCACCCTGGTGTTAAGTACTAAGTGCAATGACAACATTTTTTTTAAGTGTGAGATCCATTTGAGATTACTCCTGTCCTGCATGCTTAATATATCTCTTTATTATTTTTGTATATATGTCCCAAAATGACATCATTCATTATGATTGTATATATTGAACACGTGTTTTCCTTTTTCCAGATGAATTGAGTATATGATTTGATTATTAACTAGTAATTATCAGCCAACGCTGCGTTATTGTTTAGTCAATTATTGCTTACAATCTTCAAAATCACTTGTTTGATTTACTGTTTGGAACTGGCAAAAGTGTATCATGTTAAATTTTTAACGGTGTGATGAGTTATTTAATAGAAAATGGTTGAGGGACTAATATGGTATATTTTTTTCAATTTTATAGACATACAATTGAAATCTTGAAGAATATTTTAGGTGAATATTTCTGTACTATTCTTTTTTTCAAATCTGTTTCCATTTCGAATTAAGAGATAGATAAATAGACCTGAAAATTCAATTTCTACAATAATTTTTATTAGGGGTTGGTGATCCCGCTTATGGGGTCAAATCAATCGCCCGTCATACTATGGGCGCTGGCTATGCTTCTTTGGACTTCTATTGAATCGAGAAATAAGTTTGATTGTCTATCTCTTTTATAGAATATATAGTCCCATATTGGAGTAGGAGTGAAAGCGGATCGGATCGAATTCAATATCCGCAGTTTTTTAATTAGGATCCGATCGGATATCGGATATATCCGCAAAATACAACAATATTTTTAAAAGTTTATTTTATTAAAAAATATCAATAAAATTCATTTTTTCTATTTTCTAAAATATATTTACTCTTAAAATAATATTAAACATATTTTTCTTAAATAATAAATTAAAATAATACAACATATATGATAATTATTAGTTGAAATAAAACATAAAAAGAATATTTATTTATTTATTTTTTTATTTTTACAGATACGCGGATATGCGGATACCTATACAAAATCCGCAATCCGATCCGATTAGTGTGCGGATCTGATCCGATCCGATCCGATAGCCTTGCGGATCGGATCCATATCCGCAATTTTCGGATCGGATTTGGATAAATATCGCGGATATGCGGATCGGATCCGATCCATGAACACCCCTAATACTATGGGAGCTTCTTTCACTCCATTCCCATGTGACTAATTTGAAAAACCGTTTTAGGGCTTAAATATATAAAAATTATTTAACACAAATTAGATTATATATATAGTTGCAGCTTAATAGAACGAGATGACGGATAAGGAACTAATATTAAGTAAGAAATGCTTCTTGTCTTTCGCCAAGAACTACAAATGTTGGCAGTGACCCTTAATTTCTGATTTTAACTCTTATGCTAAGTAACATAAGGCACATATTTCACATTTGTCCCTCTAGAAGGTTACGTGAAGAAATGGAAAGCAGAAAGATATAAAAAAAATAATGACTTGTAAGCATATTCTGAACCCAACAAATATTGCTCAGCATATTCTTTTGTTGTGCACCTCAATCTTTTACAGAGGTTCACTAATTTCTGAGATACTTCTACCAATAAATCATTAAAAATATACATTAACATTAGCATAATCCAATGCACAATCCATTCTACAATAATAATAATCATACTACTACTACTTTATTCTTGTTTTTGTTTATTACTCTCTCTAATTCACAATAACAAAGAAAGTAACTAACTTTATAGTTTGATCATTCTCCACCATTTGTCTTGCTTTGCTTCTTCTATTGCTTCATTTCCTGCCATGAACAATGAAACAGGAAAAGACATAGACAAACCAACTAGTGACTTGAAAGTGATGACAGGCCCCTGTTGTGATCCTTCTTCCCCTTTGACATGAATCTCAGTCAAAGTGAACCAAAGCAAGAAATCCTTGGCCTTCACGCCAGTGAGGTTCTTGATCTTGTTTGGCTCAACATGTGCAGTGACAATTGTGTCATAGCACACAACTATGTTGTGTTTGTCAAACAAAGCCTTCTTCTTTGACGTAGCCGCACTCCTCGATGTCCTGAATGGTTAGTAGGCCGTCCGGTAGGCCTATTTCGGCCAACAACAGAGAGAACTTCTGGCGACAAACTCGGTCGCCATAGTACATCTCTGCCTTGGCCTTAATCTCCTCTGTTAACAGAGACATTGTGTTGTGGTTGGAATGTTGTTTGATGGATTGTGTGTGTAGTAGGCAACAAAAGGGTGCAAGTATTTGGAACTTGGAAGGGTATATACCTTGTAGGAGCTGGGAATTTGAAGATAGAAAAATGTTTTTTTTTTTTTTGGTCTTGTAGATAGAAAAATGTTAGCATATGCAAGTTGGCCTAATTGGATCCTTCTTGTGTTAGTTCTTTTTCTTTTTGGGTTTGAGGATCTTTCTTCTATTTTGAATTTTATCTTTCTTCCTTAAAAAGCCCTTTGTCACCAACTAGGCCATTAACCTTCGACCCAAACCAAATATGGGCTATTATTAATCTAATAAAAATTGTTAATCGAGAATTTTTAGATGATTTAACATGTTTAATTAAATTTTTATCTAATGACTTTTAATTATTAATTTCATATAAAAAAAACTGCACGTGATTCTTCAATTGAAAAATATTCTACCTCTAAATTGTTTTTTTAAATAAATCGATTCTCACATCAGACTATTTGTCTATATAAAAGAATTATGCTTGATTTGATAAACCTTTTATTTTTCAAAAATAGTTTATAAAAGTTAGTTTTTAAAAGTTGTAACATCTATGTTTGATAAATTAAATTAAAAATATCTTTTAATATGTACAAGCAACAACAAGTATGTTTGGTAAAATAGTTTTTAAAATTAAAAAATGCTATAATAGACATTAATGTAAGAATTAAATTTAGATATTAATTAATATATGATGTTCTTCGTACCTTGACCCAAAACTTAAAGTCAAGCCCAGACAAAGCCCAAACCATAAAGTATACACATGACCTCCTCAAACCGACCTCCTGGCAGGACCAGAACTGCCTATACTAATAAAGTTCATATATTCAAAATATGCGATCATAACAGCTCCTACAATCTCTCATACACATCTAGAAAGGAGATCTCAATAATACCCCTAACAAAAGAGAGTAACAAACCCACCATCAAAGATGGAACTATTTCAAAGGTAGTTATTGACTCTACATCTACACTTATAAATATGCTGATACCCCCAAGTATTCTTCGAACCCAATCTACTAAAAACCTGCCTAAAACCCATGCTAACTTAAGCATTGGAGTTTCTTACAGGTACCACCTCCCACCATCACCAAGACGTCGGATGGCGGCACCCCAGCAGCGGAATACGTCAGACACAATTCCCATAGGAACTTGGACCTCACGTTCAGACCCAAGTCACCGTTTCAGGTAAATCTCGAAATATTGGCGACGTTGTCAGAGACCTGGACCTCAACTCTTGATAATGGTGGATGATCAACATCAAGAAGGACGAATGCGTCCAACTTCAGATCAAAGAATGGAGACCTTCACAATGACGATCGAGCATTCTCTGTTCATAATAACACCCTGAAAGGAAAACGGGGATGTGGTGGACACAGAGTGAGTTTTCAGGCTCACATCCCTGAGGAATCAGGGAATCAAAATGCTGAAAGGATCATGGAGTTCTTTCATGATCATCAAAGTCGACTTAAACAGCTGAAAAAGGAGTTAGAACGACTAAGAGAATAAGAGAGACAACTCCGAAAAAGAGTTGCGCAATAGAAGAGAGATTGAAGATAAACAAGGAAAACTGAAATCCGAGTCAAGGGAAAAAGAAAGTCATGCGTAAATAGGTCCCAAGAAATTTTCAACATCCCAACATGGATCCCTACGTTGGATCTACTGATCCAAATAAACATTTTAGCAACTTCAAAGAAGTCTACCAGGTCGGGGAAAGGTTGTACAAAACCCAACCTTTACACTATAACCTTTGCACCAGAAGATACCAAAGGGAGTTCTGTAGATATCCTCTTCAAAGTTGCTTTCGACGAGTTTGGATTAGACGAAAAGGACTTAAAGGTGTACTCCAACACTCTATTCGGATAATAAAAAACACCAATGTGGCCTCTTGGTAACATAAGCCTTTATACCACCTTCGGCAAAAGTCCTAGAACTTGTACTATTAGTACTGACTACATTGTGGTAGATACCCCATCTATCTACACTGCAATAATAGGTCGGACTCCTCTAAACCATATAGTTTTCAACAAAGGAGGGGATAGCCATCATTTATGAAAATCAACAGTCGGGGCATAAATGTTACAAAAGGTTTTAACTTTAGAAGCAGTTCTACAAGAAAAATTTCACCTTTTTTAGAGCTCACGAAGAAAGGTCGAGACTCTACAGTAAATTCGAGAAACTCCAAGCTTATAAAGGAAATTCCAACCTCTTTTGCTTGAAAGGATTTTGATATGTCGAGTATTTGACCTCATGAACTACAAGCTAGCTGTATACCCAGGTGTCCGACCTATACAATAGAGGTGACAAAAGCTTAGCCCTAAAAGAGCGCAAGTCGTGGAAAAATAGGTCCAAGCACTCCTGAAAGCTGGGTTTAGATCCCTTATGGTTTCCCAATGTGGTATTGGTAAGGAAGAAAATGGAAAATGTTAAAGTATGTCCCAACCTCAAACCTGAAGGGGTCTTAGATAAAATTCACAATGGCACCTGTGGAAATCATCTTGGGACAAGGTCACTAACAAAAAAGATGCTACGAGCCGACTTTTATTCGCCGACCTTACAAAAGAATGCGATTGACTTCGAGAAGAGGTTCCTGTCTTGTCAGTTACATGAAAAATCCCACGTGGCACCTCTAAAAGAAGCTCATCAAAATCACCCCCTATGGCCCTTTACAAAATGGGGTTTAGACTTACTCGGGTCGTTTCTTCAAGCACCGAGACAAGTGAAATACCTCATAGTAATGACATAAATGGTGCAATAAAAATTTTAGCTTAAGCATCTCCCCGAAAGCAAAGAAGTCAAAACGTTATAGCACATGCTGAAATCATAGACACATTGGACAACTCCACAAATGGGGAATCATCTTATCTACCCTCCTACGACATTAAATTAGTAACCCCGACTGGGGCAAATAAAGAGAGCCAAAAGAAAAATCTGACCTTTTTTAAGGGTCAGACTTTACAACAAGGTTGGATATGCTTGGGGATTACAAAGAAAAATCTGACCTCGTTTTTGAGGTACGACTTCAAGAACCAGATTCCAAGACAAAATGGCCATGAGAAGGTCATACGAATAAGTTTCTCACCTGGTATCCTCGTCCTGATCTAAAATGACATCAGGCCAAAATCGAGCAAAGAAAAGCTAACAACAAAATGAAAAAATCCCAACAAAGTCACTTAAGACTTGGAAAGGAACTATTACAACATATCCGAATTGCTCAAAAATGATCTACCTAGATTGTACCATGCCTACAACAAAAGAGACGCTATAACTAGAAAGTGCACCTTACTCCCTGATGCACACTTTTTCTGACTTGAAGCGACTAGGTCCGAGTTCAAGGATGGATTGTATAAACAAATCAGAGTGGAGTCAAAATTGTAAAAACAATCCTATGATCTGTAAACTCGTATAAAAAATGAGTTAGGAGAAAGTCGAAGATGACAAGTCAGAATCATGCAAGTCAAAACATGTGTCGAAAAAGCTGATAAAGCCCTTAAAATGGTAAAAGCAAAAACGACAACAAAAATAATCCTCCAAACGACTCGTACAGAAATGAGTTGGAAAAGAAAGAAAAGGTTGTAAACATTTTGAACGAAATCAAAACGTAAAAAACAATCCTCCAACCAAAACTACTCACACATAAACGAGTTGAAAATAAATGGAAGGATGGTAAAATCGTTTCGAACAAAATCGAACGCAAAACAAATCCTCCAATCAAAACAGCTCGGGTAAAATAAGTTGTATCATATACAAGGATTATAACCTTGTAAAATTTAGAAAGGCGAAGGAATAAGCATATAATCCATTCACTTAATGCACTAATTAAGCTCGACAAAGCGCAAAAATCATTGCCCGACGTCAATGATCGGCAAGATAAAGTGACGAGGTACAAATTAGTGTAAGAAGATATAAAAGTATATCGTGGTCCAACCTTATTAAGCCACTTGTACTAAACAAGCCTGACAAGGGAAAAACCTAAAACGAATCGCAAAAATAACTTGAATTAAGACATGACCAACCTCTTAAAGACAACGTGTTCATAATCAAATATCACGTGAAGAGAAGGTAAAAACAAACCTAAACCCGATCTCACAACAATTTGTCTAAACCAAATTGAAAGAGAAGGGTGATTTGTAAGAATGCCTCCTCAAGCCAAGAGTTAAATGTCCGACCTTACTAGGTCGACACAGCAAACATAAAACAAGTTATCCGACTTCCCAGAACAGCTCGGCCAAATGAGCTGAAACAAGAATCCAAAATAACTTGTAGAAACCTCATAGCAATGAAAAAGCACCGACCTCCCATGGTCGGAGCACGGAAGAACTAACTACAAAATCAAAGTAAGATCTCCCCGACCTCTAGAAAAGCTCGAAACAACATAGTTATGAGAAGAAAGTCTTGCAAGAGCAACATAATCTCGTCTACTAAAATGTTTATTACGAAGTGATAATCCAAATCACACAAGCAAACAAATAACGAGCACCAATTCTGGATAAAACAAGTCGTACAACAAAGGCACTCTATCTAAAAAATAATTTGTGAACTTCCACTACCAGCATGCCATGTCATAAATAATGCAAAAATCATAGAAGATAGGATAGAAGGCAAAGAAAGTAGAAACAAAGTGTTATAAAGCCCAAAGGCAACATAGTATCAAAAAATATTACAATAAATTATTTATAAAAGACCCACATGCTAGCCATCAAAACAAAGATATAAAAAGAGATCAAGGAGCAGCTCCAACATTGGCTGGAGCGGCAATCTCCACTTGAGAAGCTCCAACATCAGCATCTGGAATGTTCTCATCCTCTTGTACGACCTCCTTAGGAGAGGTTGGATGTAGGACCTCTTCCAAAGCAGAAGTAGAAATGTTCAAGTTTTGAAGAGCTGGGGCACCTTCATCGTCCTCTGGAATTAAAATAATCTGACCACCAACCATAATTTTGTCAAGATCAATGGCGGAGATGTCAACTCCAGGGGCGATTATTTGAAATTAGGCTTTTAAATTTTCTACAAGGTCGTCCATACCCTTTCCAACAGAGCCCTCAAACTCTTCCAACTCGGTCATTAAATCAAGCTTTTCCCCATAAATTCGGGTATAGCTCTCCTTTGCTTTCTTTTTCAAAGCCTCCGTCTTGTCAAGCTTTGCATCAGAACCCTTCACTATTTCCCTCAGCATGACAGCATCCAATCTGAAGGCATTCCTATCAACTTTTCATTGTGTTTTGGCATTCTTCAGTTCATCCATCCATAGTTGTAAGAACCGAATCAATGATCAAACCGGTCAAGCTATGGTTTACTGGTTTATTGGTTCAACTAATGAGTCATTGGTTGATCGGTAGAACTAGTCCTATGTAAATAAAAAATCTAAAATAGTCAAAAATCTAAAAGTAAAATTTAAAATACATATCTTAACTAATAGTTTAAAAATAATTAAGCTTCAACAAATTATAATCAACAAGTTATAATATGATTATTACTAAATAAGTATATGAAATTCTAGTGTTTTTTCATGATAAAGATTTTTTAATTTTATTTTTATATTAAAGTATTTTTATATTTATTATATTGTTATATACTATATGTATTTATTAAAAAATAAAATTAATAAATATCATATAATCATAAAAAAATAATTATATTGTAATTAATAAAAATATTTAATCTTTTTTATTTATACATATTTAATAATATTTATATTAATAATTAAGAATAATAAAAAATATAATTAATTTAAATATAAGTGAATATAAAATTAAAATAATATCTAAAAAAATTATTGTGTGATTTTACTATATAATTAATAATTAGCATATGAAATAACAAAGAATAACATAGCTTAGTGGTAAGGGAAGCATGTAGTACAAGGAGAACCCAAGTTCAAAGTACATCTTTATCAATTTTGGAATTTTCTCTTGAACGGTTCGGTTGGACCGATTTTTGAGCGAAAACGCTTTGGACTGAACCGGATCGGATCGGTTGGGGGTCTGATTCATCGATTTTTTTGCCAAACCGACCAGTCCGATCCAATTTTTACACCTATCCATCCACCTTCCTGCGAAGGTCGGACACTTCTTTTTGGGTGGCATTAAAGGGAGTTTGCCAAAGCCTTTTCAGAAGGGCAGTACAAACTCCAGCAGTACGAATGCCCCTTTTTGCTACCATCTCCATATTTTTCTCCAAAGAAGTACCATCCATGGCAATAGAACTCCTAGGAAAGATGTACTCTTCAGTAAAGGAGTAGAGTCAAATTCTTTGTCGTAGATGCTACCATACTTATTGGAGAGAGTTTTGCGCTTACGAGAAGTGCCTGAGTCCAACTCCTTTCCTGTGTCCAAAAAGGAAGGAACGCGTGGAACAACTCGGGTACCAAAACCCTTAGGAGGAGAAGAAGTTTGAGCAAGCTGTTCAAGCTAAGAAGAAATCGGTCCCTGATGGAAAGAGGAAGTAGGAGTAACGACCGACTTCTCGGTCTCTTTAAGCCGCACCTGTTGAACTACCGCGTTTTTCTTTGCTTGGCGGAGTTTATTATAAAAAGTTGAGACACTTTGGAGGTCCAAAGAACATCCATATCAAAGTTAGAAAAAGGGAATGTTACCCTCAATTTGGTAAAAAAGACACTCGTACATGAATAGAAAATGTTCACCTGACGTGTCACATCGGGCATAACAGATCATTTCCTTAGGGTTTGGGGCCTTTAAAACATAGTTTTCTTCATCCTCCTATTTTTTATAAATTCGATGTTTAAGTCGGAACTCTTCTAGCATCTCCCTATCTACTACAGACATTGTTGCCAAAACGGTGTTGTCAACCCAATTTAGGTCCTTGGAAATGTTAAAAGGCATAACTTGTACTATATATCGAGACATAGAGAAATATACATACAAAACAAGAACAACAACGCAAATCACTACAAGGCTACAACAAGTCGGGCATACTACTATGGAGGTTACAAGCAACTTGGGTATGACTCCACATAAAGATGCACAAAATCTATGTATGTAATCACCATAACCCAATCAAAAAGCATGGCCATCAAATGACACCATTATCAAAGAAACCAACAAAGGTTCCATTTGGGGGCAAAACACACCAAGAGTACACCCTTGGTCATAAGGCAACAAAGACATATGTGCAAAGAGGCAGAAGCATTTTTTCAAAAGCAGACACCAAGATTCAACTAAGAAGCACTCATCTTTTCATCATTTTTGAAAAGAACCAAAATGAATGTCTATATCAAAAATATCACATTGAATATACAACAAAGGATCTACGAAACATGTAAAGAAAACACCTTGGTAAAAGAGGGATGTTAAAGCAGCGCAAGCAGCAACTCTGGAACTCGGCAACCAACTAAAGAATGTAAGCAATACCTTCAAACAATCACCAGAAACAGAAAGCAAGGAGATTTTCTTTCAAGGGAATATAGAGTCTTTCGAAAGAAGAACAAACAGAAAAAGAAGAAGAAGAAGGGGCTACATTTATATAGTGATAGGGGTAAAAAAGTAAAAACTGCCCCTACTTTAAAATGATGGCGCATGTTTCTTGAAAAAGAAAACTCAAACGGTTACGTCACAAAAACGTTATAACTTCCCACATCACGTCGAGACGCTGACTTCTATGAAATATGAATGCCGATCTCTTCAAAATTTTCCAATTTAATAAGATTGGGAAATCGACATGAAGAAACTCCTCAAAAATGACTTTAGCAGAATCTTATGGCCGACTTAAATTAACTGCTCGAGTCCGACTTTATGAAGCTCGACCTCAAATAGGGGCACTGTTCATACCTTAACCCGAAAATAAAAGCCAGATCCAGAAAATAGACAAAGCCCAAAGCCATAAAGTCTACAAGTCCGACCTCCTCGAACCAACCTCCTGGCACGATCAGAATTGCCTCTACTAATAAAGCTCATATGTTCAAAATATGAGATCATAACAACTCTTACAATCTCTCTTACTCATCTAGAAAGAAAATATCAATAACATCCCTAATAAAAGGGAGTAACAAACCCACCATTAAAGATGGAACTACTCCAAAGGTGGTTATTAACTCTACATCTACACTTATAAATACACTGACACTCTCAAATATTGAATAAATGACCATTTGTACCCATGAGAGATGAAAACGCTGACATTTGTACCCATGATAGCTCGAAACTAACCTTGTACCCATGAGAGATGCTGTCCGTGTGACAAAAGTACCCCGCCTTGGATCTGAGCTTGGTTCGTGCCTTTTCGAACCTACGTGGCACTCCCAAATCCTCCCCCCAATCTGAGCCAACCATTCACCATCATCATCTTCATCTTCTTCACCATCACCATCACCATAACCTCCATAACCTCCATCACCATCACCTCAGCACCGCCACAGCCACCTCCCTTCACCACAACCTCCGGCGACAACCCACACCACCGCGTCCCTTTCTCTTCTTCTTCCCCTCTTCTCACCTCCGCTAAGCCCAGAAATCACAGCGCCAGCTCCTCCTCTCCACCAAAATAGCAAAATTTTCAAACACCAGCATGAATCAAAACACACCTAAATCCACTAACATGCATTTCTAACTAACCAAATTAAGCAAAATGAACTAAATGCAATACAATGAAAGAAACAGAACTCAGGAAAAAACGCAGGGGATGAAAAATTATTCTTTTGCAATTGTTCCACACAGCCTCCAAAATCAGAACTCCATGGAGCTCAAACTCCACTCATCAATGGCGTCACTGGGACCCGTTCCCAGCAAATTAAACACCGTCATCTCATCCCATTCCAAATTCCCACACTTCTCTCCTCTGAAGCCCTCCAATTGCTCTCTTCCTTCCACTCCTCTATGCTCCTACACCGTTCCCGATTCCAAGAACCCCACCACCAACAGCAACAAGGTCCAACCCCGCCGTAAAAATGCCACCCCCACTGGTCGTTTTGCTTAAAAGACCCAAACTTCACGGAAGGAGAATCTTCCCAGAGAACCAAAATCCAAACTTGATAATACTCATAATAGGGTCGACCAGAACCGCCAAAACGCGCTGTTTGATGCAACCACCCTGAACGTTAATTTGATTGAGTTGTGCGAATAGGGTAAGATTGCTGAAGTTTTGGAACTCATGGGTCAAGGTTCTGTTGCTGATTATGGTGTTTTTCTCGCCATGTTGAATTTGTGCGAGGGTACGAGGTCGCTTGAGTATGGGAAAAGGGTTCATGAGTTCTTGAGAAGATCGAGGTTTCGAGGGGAGGTTGAATTGAACAATAGGGTGATTGGAATGTATGGAAAATGTGGTAACATGAATATTGCACGCAAGGTGTTTGATCGAATGCCAGAGAGAAACATGAGTTCTTGGCACTTGATGATCATTGGATACACTGAAAATGGCGCTGTGGTTTCTGGGCTTAGCGGAGGTGAAAAGAGGGGAAGAAGAAGAGAAAGGGACGCGGCGGTGTGGGTTGTCGCCGGAGGTTGTGGTGAAGGGAGGTGGCTGTGGCGGTGCTGAGGTGATGGTGATGGAGGTTATGGAGGTTATGGTGATGGTGATGGTGAAGAAGATGAAGATGATGATGGTGAATGGTTGGCTCAGATTGGGGGGGAGGATTTGGGAGTGCCACGTAGGTTCGGAAAGGCACGAATCAAGCTCAGATCCAAGGCGGGGCACTTTTGTCACACGGACAGCATCTCTCATGAGTACAAGGTTAGTTTCGAGCTATCATGGGTACAAATGTCAGCGTTTTCATCTCTCATGGGTACAAATGGTCATTTATTCCTCAAATATTTTTTAAACCCAATCTACTAAAAATCTGCCAAAAATCCATACTAATTTAAGTATCAGAATTTTTTTCAGGTATCACCCCTCACCATCACCATAACGTCAGATGGTGACACCCTAGCAGCGAAAGACGTCAGACACAATTTTCATAGGAACTTGAACCTTACTGTTTCAGGTAATCTCCATAATAGATGTTATATTAGGCTTTTTAATTTTGATTAGCACAAGCTAACTTAAAAAAAATTCTTAAGTTTTTTCAAAAGCATCCTAACTTTTAGAAGTTTTAAGCACAAGCAGATGAATTTTTTAATTTACCAAACACAAAGTGAGATATTTATACTTTTGAAAAGTACAAGTACCTATTCAAAAAATTTTACTAAACCAAGTCTTAGAGAATTTTAAAATTTCTTAAAATCTCTCATATTCTTATTAAATAATAACATAAAGTTTTTTACCAAAATTTAATATAAAAATTAATTTATCTAACAAAATAAAAAGGTTAAAACTTAGAAACTGATTTACAGATTAAAATTTGTTAAAATAAAATTATTTTACTAAATTTTTTTTAAAAGACTTGGGTCTTAATTTAATTATTCTTATTGAATTTATAAATCCCTCACTCAATTAACTTTTATGGGCCGATGTTCAAATTTGTAGATCATTGGAAAAAACACTAAACAGAGACACTCGAAGAAGAAGATGATCAGCGAAAAGAGAACCAAAAAGAGAGAAGAAAGTTTTGAGTTTTGAGCTTTGACCGCTTATTTTCCGTTTGCGTGTCGCATATTCCGTTGGCGAGTCCCTCTTCATCCTTCGATTCCCTTTTCACACTGTTTATCTTCCGTTCTCCTCTTTCCTTCTCATCACTTCACAATACTCAATTACTCATTCCTACTCTTTCATTCCTTTGCCCCTCTTCTTTTCACACTTGATCCAAATCTCCCCCTTTTTCGTCGTCTTCACTTTAATATTGATCTATTCCTTCTTCCGTATGCGTCTTCTCTCAAGAAATTAATTTTGACAACTCAATTTTCCTCATCCCTTCTTCTTCTTCTTTCTCCCAATGCTAACGCCAATTGAAAACCCCATTTTTTCCCATCCCCAAAAGCTGAATCCTTTTCTCTCCATTTCCATCATCATCGGATATCCGTAATTTCAATTTTTGGGTTTTTCTTTGGTTCCGGTAAGCAAAGTTCGAAACTTTACCTTGTTTTATTCGGCCCCCAGATTTTATTTTAGTTTTTCAATTTGTTTGCATATTTTTAAGGTTTCGTTTGTTATGGATATTAGAGGGGAAGGGATTTTCCCTGATGAGGTGGTTATTCAGATTCTTGCTAGGTTACCTGTGAAGCCGCTTCTTAGGTGCAAAACAGTGTGTAAGCTTTGGTATAAGTTGTTATTTGATAAGTATTTCATTCAAGTTTACAATGAGGTGTCAAGGAAGAACCCTATGATCCTTGTTGAGATTTCAGACTCATCATTAGTCTCCAAATCTAGTTTGATCTGTGTTGATAATTTGAGGGGTGTATCTGAATTCTCACTAGACTTCTTGAATGATAGAGTTAAGGTTAGAGCATCTTGCAATGGCTTGTTGTGTTGCTCTAGTATCCCTGATAAGGGTGTGTTCTATGTCTGCAATCCTGTCACTAGGGAATTTAGGTTGCTTCCCAAGAGTAGGGAACGGCCCGTGACGAGGTTTTATCCGGACGGAGAAGCGACTTTGGTTGGCTTGGCTTGTGATTCTATGTATCAGAAGTTTAATGTTGTCTTGGCCGGTTGCCATCGCACTTTTGGCCATAGGCCTGATGGGAGTTTCATATGTTTGGTGTTCGATTCGGAGATGAACAAGTGGAGGAAGTTCATTTCGTTTCAAGATGACCATTTTACTCACATGAATAAGAACCAAGTTGTTTATGTCAATAATGCGCTTCATTGGTTGACGGCTAGCGCGACTTACATACTTGTGCTTGATTTGAGTTGTGATGTTTGGAGGAAGATGCCGTTGCCATATGAATTGAGTTACAGGGTGGGGAATAGGATTTATCTCTTGGACTTTGATGGCAGCTTGTCAGTTATTCAAATTTCGGAAGCATGGATGAACATATGGGTGCTAAAAGATTACTGGAAGGATGAATGGTGTTTGGTGGATAAGGTAAGTCTGAGGTGTATCAGAGGAATGGTGCCAGGCATTTTCCCTATAAGCCAGACGGGCGAATACGTCTTTCTTGCGACTCATAAGCAGGTTTTGGTTTATCATCGCAGGACTCAGGTTTGGAAAGAAATGTACTCTGTGAAGTATAGCTCAACACTGCCATTGTGGTTTTCGGCACATGCTTATCGCAGCACGATGTTCTCATGTAACTGAGGCGCGGCGGTTAGTGAATACGATAGATAAGTTCTGTACATACATTTCTAGTTGCAAAGTTGTTTACACTCATTTTAGCCGATTTTATTTGCTGAAGATGTTTTACATTTCAGGTACAGCCTTATTATTTTTAGAACAGTTATTTTGGATCTGTTAAAATCATAGCACAATGTTCTTGTGTAGCTTGTAGGTGTTGCTATCTTCATTGAGTAAATTTTGTACATATATTTCTAGTTGCAAGTATATGATACTCATATTTATTCTAAAATTATTATACTGTTTGTAATTGCAGCTCTACTAATATTTGAATACCATCTAATTGATTGTTTTTTCTTCTTTTCACTGCAAAGCTGAAAACTGTGGTGATATTTCTCTATCAAATAAATACTGAAGGAAGTAGATTTTTTAAATGTGATAGAATTATTATTAGTCAGTTGACTCAGTTATTTATTGTTTGTACTAATTTTGTGTTAGCTGATTATCATCTCAAGTTATTTATTATCAAAGACTTGCTCCTGCAAATATTCATGTCATGGTTTTGTCAAAATGGTTTGTGCAAATCATTATGTTATATAACATGCATATGCATACTGAAAAAAGAAAATCATATCATAACAATTGTGGTAACATTCTTACTTTTGAAACTATTGTCGTAATCAATCATGACAAAGTCAAGTGTTGTTTGTTACACTAAATTCTTCAATAAGATAACAATATTCCCATTTGTTTGCTACTTATCCCTCCAATAATGTGTTTGATTTGGCCATGTGGCCTAGATTTTTTTTTAATAAATTAATTGAAATCCAAATATTGTTGTATAACATTAACTTAAAGATATCATTTACATTTATTTTATTTTATATTTTGGGGCTGGAAAGATTTCATTTACCTTATTCATTGACCATATGCAACATAAATATATTGAAATAATAGACTTATCTTGTATGATGTATATTTTAATCTTTGGGCCTATCTTCTTGCAAAAATGGTACGCCAAATGACACCAACAACTTAAAAGAAAAAACTACGGTAGACAATTACAAAAAAAAAAAGAGAGAGAGAGAGAAGTGTATCTATTTATGGGGGGAATGTGTATTGTATTAGATAGAAATTAGAATAGTGCAATTTTTTTTTACAGTAGAAATAGGTTGTCTAAAGAGTTCTCTAATTGAATCGGTTGCTGTAGAAAGAGTAAAATTGAATTAAAAATAAGTGACTATAAAATTTTCTAAATAAAAATTAAATTAAATATACTTTTTGAACTACAAATTTAGTCTATATTCAGAAGAGTTATGTTAGATGTACAAGTGTTCGTATAACTAAGTTTAATTAAGTTGGTGTAAGTCCAGCAATAAAAAATACGTGTATACGTCACTATTTTTTTTTCGTATTTTTTTGCAGTATATAAATTTTTGTTTGAAATTATAAAAACTTATTGACATAACACAAATTATGCATATAACACAAATTTACCGATATTCTATACAAATTTGGCATATAAGATACAAATTTTTGCACACACAGCACATATTTTTGCGCTTAGGAGATGTGTTTTTTAATGTTATCAGAGAAAATAATTCGGTATCTTAGTTGTACAGTGATTTCTAAAAATCGGACCTACTAAATTTATGTTGTTTAACTTTTTTAAAAAAATCCACAAATCAAGTTGTCCGATTTACGTTTTTGAAAATAAAAAAAAAAACATTAAAATCAGACTCTTTGATTTTTTTTTTTTTAAAAAAAATTTAAAGTATAAATTAAAAGGTCCGATTTATAACTTATTTTCCTTCTTCAAACAAATCGGACCGTCCGATTTAATTAATATCAATTTTAAAAAAATAACTCCATATCAAACAAAAATACCCAAACTTCCAACGATAATTAATTACACATATTTAATTAATATAAAAAAAATTAGCTAAATTTTTACTGTAAATATATTTTATTAGTTAGGTGAATCAATATTTTGGGTTTGTAATTTTTCAAAAAATTCTGTGGTGCATATTTAAATTTCTATGCTATGCATCAAAATTTTTGTATTATATACCAAAATTTATGTGTTGTGCGTATTTCATTAATACAATATACAAATTTTTGTATATAGCACATAAATTTTTGCACATAGCATAATTTTTGTTTGGGTTAAATATAATTTTGGTCCCTAACGTAGAGGTTGAAAATTCATTATGTCCTTGACTTTTTTTCGCTACAAAATGATCTCGAAAGTTTCGGTTTGTTTTAAAACCGTCTTTTTTACCAAATTTTTAATTTTTATTACCATTTTACCCCTAATGAAAAAATTATAAAATAAAATAAGAAAAAAAAAGAAAGAAAGGGAACGAAGTGGGGTTGGGAAAGAGAACGGGGAGAGGGAACGAAGGGGGTGGGGAGAAAGAGAAGGGGGGGAGATAGTCCGGGGGTGAGGGTGGGAAAGGTGGTCATCACGCCGCCGCCTGTGATGGAGAGCACGTCGCCGCCGCTATCGCTGTTTTCTCACCGCTGCTTCCTCGCCGTTCTTGTTGCAATTCGCGACGTCGCCACCACGCGATCCGCCACCACCACCGCATCTCTCCTCTCCTCGTGATTCGCAGTTCACCGCCGCTGTCCCTCTTCTTCCATCACCGTCGCAGCCCTTTTTCTTTAATTTTTTTTGTTTTTGCTTCTGCTTCTGGTTTTGCTTTTGTTGTTGCTTTAATTTTATTATCTATTGTTGTTGTTGTTGGTGTTGTTTTTCTAGTTGTTGTTGTTGTTTTATTGTTGCTGTTGTTTCACTGGTTCTGTTTCTGCATGCTGTTTCTGCATTTTGCTTCTGCTTCTGCTTTTTGGGAGAAGATGGGGGAAGGGGATTTTCGTCCGAAGGACGATTTTTAAACAAACTGAAACTTTATAGACCATTTTGTAGCGAAAAAAGGCCAGGGACGAAATAAATTTTCGACCTCTACATTAAGGACCAAAATCGTACTTAACCCTTTTTGTTTGTGAATGTATTTTGTTAGTTAGGTGAGTTAATATTCTGGGTATGTAGTTTTTCAAAAATTTCTGTATTGCACATCAAAATTTATGTGTTGTGCATATTTCATTGGTACAGTATACAAAGTTTTGCAGATAGCACACAAATTTTTGTGTGAATGTATTTTGTTCGTTGGGTGAGTCAATGTTTTAAGTATGTAGTCCTCCAAAAATTTTTATGCTTTACATCAAAATTTTTGTGCTATGCTCTAAAATTTGTGTTGTACACCAAATTTTATATGCTGTGCGAATTTCATTGGTTGGGAGAAGAAGAAGATGAAGGACGAGGAGTCGAGGACGATAATGATGATAATAAAAGAGGATGATGAGAAAGAAAAAGAAAAGAAGAAATTAAACAACATCATCAAGAAAAAGATAGCAATAGTGGCAGCGACAATGTTGATGGCAATGGCAGCAGCAACAACGATAACGACGTTGAAAAAAAAAGTGCACATAAGAAGAAGATGGTGATGACGACGACGATAACGAAAGAAGAGGAAGGGGAGGAGAAAGAAGAGAAAACACGTAAGGATTTGATTAAAAACTTGGTTTAAAAAATGTTTAGGCGCCTACAGTGGGGACAAATTTTATATAACATGACAATAATTTTTATAATAAAAATATTATGTGTACATAAAAAATCATCTATCAAATCATCTATTAGCTGCTATGTATTTGTGTATAAATACATGCATTATTTAATTCATTTTTTATATGTATTTTATATTTTAATATATATATTCTATGAATGGTTATTTTTTATGTACAAATCATGTTGTTATAATTATATTTTATTATTGTAAAATACGATTAGTCTTCAAAATATCTAATTTACAAATTAAAACACAAAAATAGTAATTTAAATAATAACATATAATTTAAAATTCTATTTCTTTAGGTTTTATATTTTAAAAAAATTAAGTAATTTTTTCTTTAACAGTACAATCGAAAATTTTCTCTTTCTATATATATCACTAAATAATTATTTAGAAATTTACTTTCCAATACAATTAGAAGCCGACTCTTATTGATAGTTATAGTTAGAAAAATTCTTTCAATTAATGTAGTTTTTACGAAAAATTAAAGTTAATTTTAAAAGAAGATAAATAATATTCTTTCGAGTCGATTTTTAATAAAGAACACCAATCTCGTTTAAATTGAGAATTGATCATTTTGACAAACATTTAATATGAAGGTCTTAAATTGATTGTTAAGTGCCAAAAATTGAATAAAAAATTATTGTGGAGTCAAATTTAATAATTTAATAAAAGTAAATATATATTACTATTATATACTATTCAAAAAATTCCAAATTATAACGAAGACGTTTGCCATGACAAATGTATGCTTAGAACCGTCGCTAGGCACGTAGCATTTCTGTATTCTAAAATCTTAAAAGATAAAAAAATTAATTGATAAGAAAAAAATATACAAAAGATATGATATGAAATTGAATAAAAAGATATATTGAAATTGAAATAGAAAAAAAAAGAATAAGTTGAAATTGAATACAAATAGAATTACTGTATTTTCTATTCAATTTTTTTTATGTAACAAGAAAGGAATTCCTCAACCTAACTTGTCTGCACTATAATTTGGGAATTAAATCAAAGAAACTCACTCAACCTTCTACCAAATTCTCCGATGTAACTAGAGATGGACTCACTCAACTTCACTTGTCCACATCTTGATTTCATCACGAAACCAAAAAATACTTTGACACTCCTCTATTTACTCTATATTATGACTACAATAGTTTAGAAGGTATTTATAACCTCTTATTAGGTTAAAACAAAAAAATCCTAAATCCATAATTATAAAGTCCAATTTACTAACTAAATAATCAAAATCAAAATAAATCAAATTAAATTGAACATTCTAAAAATATAAACTAATAACTTCTAAATAATATTTGAAATCTTTATATTACGAACATTTGAAGCACGTATCATTCTCTTCCTCTTCAAAAAAATTTGTCCTCGAATCTTTTAATTAAAAAAATAGTGTATGAAAAAAATAAATACAAGAAAAATAATTTCAGTTTTTTTTCTTTGTTTTTTTTGGTTTGGATAAAGTATTTTTTTTAATATTTGCGATTTTCTTCAAAAATATCCCTAACGTTTAATTATATTCAATTTTGTCCTTAACGTTTTCGGTTTGTATCAAAATTATCCCTTGATGTTAATGCCATTTGAAATGTTGGAGACAAAATTGAAAACATTTAGGGATGATTTTGAAATAAATCGAAAACGTTAAAGATAAAATTAAATAAATCAAACACATTAGAGACAAAATTGAATAAAATTAAATGTTAGAGATATTTTTAAAAAAATTACAAATCTTAGGGACAAAAAGTATACTTTACCCTTTTAGACACAAACACAAAAGACAAGGACGACAAAAACACAAAGAAGGATGCGAGGGATATGAGAACTTTTTTTTTGACACAAGAAGAAAAATATAGAGTAATAAGAATTAATCTAATAGCTGAAATAAAATATCAAATAATACGAAAAAAAGATAAAAAAAAAGACATGAATTGAAATTGAATAAAAATGATATATTGAAATTGAAATAAAGAAAAAAAAGATTGGTTAAAATTGAATACAAATAGAATTACTCTATTTTCTATTTATTTTTTGATATATAAAAAAAATGACTCCTCAACCTAACTTGTCCACACTATAATTTGAAAATTAAATTGAAGAGACTCACTCAACTTTCTACCAAACTTTCCGATGTAATAAGAAGTGGACTCACTCAACTTTACTTGTTCACAATATAATTTCGTCACGAAATCAAAAAAGTGTTTTGGCACTCATCTAATTACTTTATATTACGACTATAATAGTTTAGAAGGTATTTATAATCTCTTATTAAGTTAAAACAAAGAAAATTCTAAACCCACAAACATAAAACCCAATTTAGTAACTGTTCCGCGGGTTACCTGAAACTGGGTGGTATTTGGGCTTAGACGTGAGGTCCAGACTCTTTCTGAGGCAGCGTTCGATTTGTATTAGTGCCGAGGTGTCGCCGTCCGAGTTCCTCGTGAGGAGGTGAGAGTGATATTTGCAAGGGACTCCGATACTTAAGTTAGCAAGAGTTTTAGACAGATTTTTAGTAAATTAGGTCCTGAATATACATGAAAATGTTAATATATTTATAGTGGAAAAGATAACTATTTTTTAGAGTAGTTCCACTTTTAATGATGGATAACTGTTCCATTTTTCTAGGAAAATTGTTGAGATTTCACTTATAGATAAGTAAAAAATATCTTAAGAGTTAATTACTTATTCAAACAAGTAGAGGTGAACTGCTGTCGTCACGCTCGACCTCTATGAAATCAGATAGGTGTAGTAATTATATCTTTTTAATGAGCTTCTATTTATTTGGATCTGACTATATCTTTTGAGTCAGGACAAGAATAATAACTAAATAAATAAAATCAAAATACATCAAATTAGATTGAATATTTTAAAAATATATATTAATAAAAAATTATAAATAATATTTGAATTTTTTATATTACGAATATTTGAAGGAGTATTTTTAATTAATTAGAAAAATCAATTACAATCATAAATTATTTTTTCATTTTAAAATAGTACTAGTAAGCATTATTTTGATGGAAGTCAATTTGATTTGGAAGAAGTTTTGTTGTCTTGGAATTGAGCATGATGCAACATTTTCAGTTATCTAGTGGGATATGTAATATGTTGTTAATTAATTGAGAAAATCCAAGGCCAAAAGCCCAAAACACATTGGGCAGCGCTCCATGGGGAAGAGAGAGGATTTGGTCCCGTTTCTGTTGTGTGCTATGGATGCAACTACCACCCACATATGCACCTTATCCCAATTTTGACCCAATACTCTTCCATTCCAAAATTGATAGTATATTTGGTTGACAGTTGTATTTATTTTTAACTAACATATATTTAAATGGTATTTTTTTAATAATTTTAAGAATTTACTTTTATGATGGATAGTGTAACGAATTTTATATAGTCATTAATCAAAGTTTACGTATCGAAATAATTTTTAAATAATAAATTTAAAAATTAATTATTTTTATTAATTTAAAAATATATAATTGATTATGTGTAAAAAATTCTTTTATATCAATAATATATAAAGATTAAATTCTATTTTTAATATATTAAATGTAATAAAAAATAAAAAATGCAGAAAACGTCCCAATTTTTTCAGTGTTTTCTCCATTGTTAACGAAGATTTTTTATTTAAATAAATAAAATAAAAATAATATTTACTAAAATAAATAATTTAAAAATATTTAACGTTTTACGTTTCCTAATCTTATTTCGTTTACAGTATAAACGAGATGACATTGTATGTATCTCGTTTACAGTGTAAACGAGATAAGACACGTCAGCTGCAACGTGTCTATCTCGTTTACACTGTAAACGAGATATACATATGACAATTTCAGTATTTATAAAAGGATGTGTAATTTTTGGTATTCTTCACAAATTTTTTCTATCTTTTTTATGTCTCATATTTCTCACAAATACAAGGCATTAATGGCCAGTAACAATCCATACATAGTTGTGCTTGTTTATCCCAATTGTCGTATGAAAAATGGCGACAATGGGGTGACATTTGAGTGTGAGGATCCGATATTGTGTCGCACTCAGCGTGTGGACACGTTATCCGATTTGAGGAGTTTGATATTGAGCAAGTTCGGTGGTACACAAGCGAGGAAAATCAAAAGGGTGGCCTATAGGTTGCTGGCACCCATGGGTAACAGAATCTTCCGATTTTGACTATTCCAATTTCTAGGAGACGAGCATGTGCGACTGATATTCGACATCCATGGGAGGATCATGGTGGAGCAGGTAATGGAGCTTTTCGCAGAGGTGGAACACAGTGGTGGTGGGAGTTCCGTATACCCGACCTATGTGCAGGACGACCGGCCACTCGCACCACCGCCAATTCATGTCGCCATGTCCGTGACTCCCCGTTGTGCCACTAAACATAGTGACTGGTACGTCCAAGCCAGCACAACAGAACCCCAAGATAACGCCCTACACTCCGCGAAGTCCCGGAAAAGCGGTAGCCAACGTATGTGCACCAGGTTGTTGGATTTATCTGTCAACAGATACCCTCCGATCAATAACATAATATAGCACCAGGCATACTGTCGGAGGGTCTCCGGGTCGTCGATCGAGGGCATCTGGCGGACACGGTCACACAACTACACTAGCTTCAGCGTGAACGACTCATTCTTCTGCCCAGCCTGCTATGCCGCCACCCGCCACTGGAGGCCTGGCACCAAGCAGCTGTTCCACCATGGCCCACGTCTCTGTTCCGTACCACCTACCAAAGTCACAAAGGTACCCCAATGGGATTTTTGTGTGCGCGTAGGCCTAGGTGGTATGCCACGTCTTGTAGGGTGTAGTGACCTCACCCCACGGGAGGTGAAACGTGTGCGTCTCCGGACGCCATCGCTTCGCGAGTGCCGAAATCAGGGAATTGTCAAAAGTGAAGTCCCTAAGGGGCACCGTGTCGCCGAAACTGGCCTTAGCCAGATACAGGAGGATGGCGTCCAGGTAGAGGGAGGGTATGGCTGACTCACGGGGCAGTAGAAGGCGAGGCCTATGCGGAATAAATAAAAAATTTTTAACTTATAAAGAGATAATCATAAATTTTTGTAGTCTATTTAAGAATATAGAGATACTTCTACTTAATAACATACTTTCGTGTCTCTAGTCTACACATGTCTCTAAATTACATATGTCGGTAAGCAAATTCTAATTAAGTCATACCAATTTTACACAACTAAATACAATTCTAAATTTATCATACAGTCCAATCCCTAAAGTATTTTACTCAGTGCTTGTCACTACGAGACTACCCTGACAATGTCCACATACTTGGATTAACCGAACAGAACGCAATTAACCTTGAAGTCGGCCGCCCCGGCGTAATGCGACGTCTCGTTCAATCTGTTGATGTCCTCGTCGTTCCCCCTGACGTACCATCACCGTATTAGTTTCAAATATGGTAGGAAAGGGTAAAAAGAGGAGAGAAAGAGGTTGACTAACTCAAAATGGGGCCCAGAGACTTGTTGTGAACGACTTATACTTATAGGTGCGGTACGGTTTTATCTCGTTTACAGTGTGAACGAGATAAGACTAAGAAACACAAAATAATAAATATTTTTAAAATTATTTATTTCGATAAATATTATTTTTATTTTATTTATTTAAACAAAAAATCGAATCCTTTTATTTTTTTTTCTTTACATTCAAATCTCCACTCACACAAAAATGAAAAATTCTTAAACATTTGGTAACAAAATACTTAATAATAACAATAATAGATATATCTTAGCTATCAATTATATAAATACATTTTTATGTGAGCGTTACCAAATAAAATAAATTTTAACTTTTCAATCATGTGATATATATTCTTTATAAATATTATTTTAATACTAATATATTCGTAACAAATAATAGACATTTTCTTTTATTTATTAATTAACAATAATTAATAATTATCGTAGTTTTATATAAATATCAAAACAATTTGGTGTAGAAATAATATCAATATTATTGAATATTATTAAAATTAGTTATTATATATATATATTAAAAATAAATTAAATTATATATATTTATACATAAATATATAACAGTTGTTTATTTTTTAGTAGTTAATTTTAATGTATAAGTAATATTATTATTAAATTTTAACTAAAGATGCGACATGTGACATGTGACATGTGAGATTGTGACTTTGTGAGTGGATGAGAGCTGAAAATGAGTTACTGGGTAAATATTTTTTTCTTAAAAATAAAAGGGAAAAGAAAGTAAAAAACCCCTTACAATAAGGGGTAGGAGGACGGGATCCAATTTTGCTCGAAACGCAACAACGCAACATCGTTACTCTCTCTCTCTCTCTCTCTCTCTCTCTGCTAAACACAAACACCAACACCAACACCAACGCCCAATATTCTCTTCCTCTCTTTCTTTATCTCAGACGCACCTACACACACACTCACTGTATCAGAGACACTCTCTTTCTCCCTTCTTCTTCATTTCCACATCCCCAATTAGGGTTTCTCTATGCTCCGAATTCCCCTCTTTCTCTCCCTTGCTTGCCCCTCTTTTTTCCCTTTTTTGTTCCTTCTGCTGTCTCAGCATCGTCTTGCAGCGCGCTTCAAGGTTCGTTCTTTTCTATGATCTCAAGCTCTTTCCCTATTTCTATTCCTGTTATTCGATATACTTCACTATTTTCACGCTTCTTTTGATTTTTTCTTTTCTTTGGATTTTTTTATGTGGTCCTTGCTAATTGATGAAATCAAGAACTGGGTTTTGCTGAATTTGGGACTTTTAGGGTTTTGATCGCATGGGCTATCGAATTTTCGATTTTTCTTGCGGTATAGGCCCTATGCGTTAATTTCGGGCGTAACCATTCATTTTTGCATAACTATTCAGGTGTTTTAGGACTGAACATGGAGTTTGAAATGGCTTAACTTGAGCCCTAGCTTTTGGGTGATTCCTCAAGGTTTTAATATAGCTTAATGGCTCGGAAGGGTAATCAGCAGAAGAATGGATTGGCAAACAAAAAGGGGGTTTCTGGGGGTGTTCTTCCAAAGGTTTATCCTGGGGAAGGTATGAAAGGTCATGCCAAAGGAGGGACTCAGGTGAAGGTTTATCCTGGGGAAGAATTAGCAAATGGCGACAGCCCGAGCCATTTTTCGCAGAGTGGAAGTGAGGTTGCTTCTGCTTGTGATGACATTAGCAGTGAGCAAAATTATGAGAAGTCTTTGAGGAAAGAGAAGCAAGAGGAATTCGTAAAGCATGATATGGAGGAATCTGTGTCTTCAGGGAATGATTCAGGTGGGGGAAGATTGAATCATGATGTGCCAATACAGGAGGAAAATGGGACCTTGCCTGGGAGTGATCTAGGTCAACAGAGTATGAAGAGTAGATTGAGCTGTTTACTTGATGGTTTGAAAGTGAAAAGTTTGGTGGAAAATGCTGAGCTTGCTGATCGTGTGATCATTAGGCGTATAAGGTTGTCGGTGTTATCCATTTTTACAGCAGTTACTGGATGGGTAACCCGGCAGAAGCCACTGGCTTTATCCTTTGCAAATGTCACTCTTAAAACCTGTGATAATCTCAGAATGAAAATTAAGAAGGCATATCCTGTTTTGTTAAAATGGCTCATGCATCTTGGGAACATAATGCTTCTGTTATCGGTGTTTTGGCTGGATTGTGCGATAAGGGGTTTCGATTCATTTGTACGTATGGGGACAACGTCCTTCTTCTCTGTTATATGGTGCAGCGTATTCTCTGTGATTAGTATGATAGGGATGCTCAAGTTTCTTGTTGTCCTGGTAAGTCCCAGTCACAGTTGTTATTTCTTCTTATTTAATTACAGTTTGTCTAGTGAGAAAATCTTTGCAATTGAAATTGTTATGATTAATTGATTATACGACCAAGTCAATCTTATCTTCTTAGTCATATTGTTGAACCGTTATAAATTTCTGTTTTTACCCTTATGACAATGTAACATCAGCATTCTAGTGTTCACTGGTGGTTAATCAGAGGTATGATTTGGAAACTTTTACATTATCCTGCATCTATAGCTTTATAATTATATTCCTGATTAATTTTATTTACTATGTTAATCTTGCACATATTGGATGCTGTTTCCAACTTCCAATAGATACTTCTTTTTGTTGCAATTTTTTGTTCAGATATGCAAGTGATTATCCAGCAAGAAATAAATTAAAAAAGAAAGAAAGAAGAAAACGAAAAATCCGAATGGTATTGTTCTACTCAATGAATAAATGTTCATATGAGCTGAAAACCATTTCCAGAAGATGGTTCTGTTTTTACATAGGTTGAATTATTGTGAACTGCAATTGTCTTGGAAATTATTTGACTTTCAAAATTTGAACCCCCCCTAAATGTTACACTTAATTTAGCAGTGACTATATGTACCTCCTCACAATCCTTTATCATTCGATGCTTTGTATATTTGTTCGATGTTAATTCTCTCCCATTCTTAAATTAGGTCTTATATTTGTTTCCCCCTTATTCTAGCTGACTGGATTTGTTATTGATCAGGGCCTAGCTGCCTTAATTGGATTTTTTGTCGGGCTCACCCTTGCAGTTTTGGTTGTTGCAATCATTGGGGTTGTATTCTTGTGGTTTTATGGTAGCTTTTGGACCACGACATTTTTCGTCATCCTCGGAGGTGATTATTTTTCCCGTGTCTGTTGCTTTGAACGTCTTCTATCTATCTTCTCCTCTACAAGGGATCATATTACAAAAGAATAGATATGCATTGAAAATGTTGATATACACCAGTTGATATAATTCTTGCAAAACTTGCTAAGCCTTTGACTCTATTTGAAATTCAGGATTGGCATTTATGTTAAGTCATGAACGTCTGGCACTATTTATCATGACCTCGTATTCTGTCTATTGTGCTTGGTTGTACGTTGGGTGGCTTCGTTTGCTATTGGCTTTTAATTTAGCTTTTATCTCAAGTGATGTGTTGATATACTTCCTCAAGAAAAACATCGAACAACAGAGTAGGTCCAATCCTTTTGAACAAAGAGCTGGCATGCATGCTCAATCAGGTTTCTCTAATGATGAGACAACACAGCCTTCCTCCTCTGAAAATGGGCCTGGACCATTTGCTGATCGTAATGCCGGAGACCCTTCAACTAGTGGAGTGGATTCTGATTTGACGTCTGAAGATGAAGTTGTCCGATTGTTGAACTGCTCTGATCACTATTCAGCATTGGGTTTCACGCGGTATCAAAATATAGATGTTTCAGTACTGAAACGGGAATATAGGAAGAAGGTTGTCATTCTCATCACAGCTATCTTTAAATTTGTTTTTTTAATCTTCTTTTTTTCTTTTCTTTTATATTTTTTGAATGAGTCTAAGCTTTTGTGCTATTGGAGTTTGGTTGGATATTTAGTTGCTTGTAGTACGCAAGTCAAATTTCCTTCAATATCACTAATTGTTACTTGATAATTCTCGTTATTTCTAATAGCATGTTTCACTGGTTATCAGGCAATGTTGGTTCATCCCGACAAAAATATGGGTAATGAAAAGGCTGCAGAAGCTTTCAAGAAACTTCAGAATGCATACGAGGTAAACTTTTTATGCTTTTGCTCGCCCTGCAAATCATAAAAGAAAATCCAACCCTAAGATGCTCTATGTATATAATGATTTTTCAGATTCTTATGGATTCCTTGAAGCGAAAAGCATACGATGACGAGTTAAGGAGAGAAGAGCTTTTGAGTGTATTTCGCAGATTTCATAATGATTCTCAAAAGGTATGATTTATGCCTTTTACAGATATTTGAGTACTGAGGAAACTACAGAGAAATTCTACTTATTCTTATCACTCTTAAGACATATCATGGTCAGGATCAAAGTTCACGAGTATTGGGGGGAATAAGAACCGCAACTATTTTGTTTATATTTTATTGCCCCATTTAACAGCCAATTGTTATTAATTTTTTTATAATCTTGTTTCTATTGTTATGTCTTACAGATAAAACAAAACATGCAGTGTGTGCGTGCACATGCACACACTCACTCTGATGTTGCAGACCATTTATTGAACCTAATAGACAATAGTCTTTTATTATTATTGTTATTATTCTCTTGTCTAACATTAGCTGTGGTTTCAACTGATGTTCCAGAATGGTAGGCACGGATTCTTTGCTTCAGGATTGGCACGATCAGATGCAAATGGTGAGGACCCATTTGGTGATTCAAGGCGGATAGCCTGCAAAAGATGTGGTGGCTTTCATGTTTGGATACACACTAAGAAACAAAAGTCTCGAGCTAGATGGTGCCAGGTGTTTCCTCTATCTTTTCTTTAATCCTTAAACCCTGCATAGAATAAATAATTGGCAGTCTTTACATCTTTGCAAGAGATTGCCAACATTCTGTCGGCGTGCTTTCCGTATTGACTATTGAGACAGTTATCTTCTACCTAGCATGGCACTAACATTTTCCTATGGGTTTTCTTTTTTTTTTTTCTTTTTGAAGGATTGCCAAGACTTCCATCAAGCAAAGGATGGTGATGGATGGGTGGAACAATCTTCCCAACCATTTTTTTTCGGCTTATTGCAGAAGGTATAGATTCATTTTCCTTACTGTGGAGATACCTTATAACTTGTATTTGAATTCCACATTTTGTGAGCATTACTTACCATAAGAAACATTATTTTTCTTAACAATTTGAATTGTTTTATCTTTAGGTTGATACCCCTGCTGCATATGTATGTGCTGATAGCAGGATATATAATGCCACTGAATGGTATATCTGTCAGGTAATCAGGTTCCTTTTTTTTAGGACTTGCTTGTAGAAAGAATTTATTCACATAAGATACCAATGGTGGTTTCAAAAGAAAAAGCCTCTGATTGTGCAAATATTGCAGCTTTGAACTGTTCTGATATGTGTACTGATCTAGGACAACATATTATTACAAGATTTATGTGATTAGCATTGAATTGTATGTAAAATAGTGATATGTCATCTCCGTAATACCATTAATATTTGGTTGCTCCCGGTTCATAGCTTGCACCTTGATTCTTGTTTTGATTACTGAGATTAAAGATCCATAAGGCTTTAACCTTGGACCCTTTAATTGCAGGGTATGAGATGTCCAGCAAATACTCACAAGCCAAGTTTTCACGTCAACACTAGTTTAATGACCAAGCACAATTCCGGTAAAGGAACAAGTTCAGGTCAAAGAGGTGCGCGAGTGCCACCTAACATGGAAGAAACCATGACCGAGGAAGAATTCTTTGAGTGGTTGCAGAATGCCGTACAGGCTGGTGTATTCGACAATTTCAACGGCACTGCTGCAGCCGAGAGTCCCTCTTCCAAACCTGGAAACGGGACGAAAAACCAGGGCAATGGTAGTGCCGGTGCAAGCGGCGGCAGCAGCAAGAGAAAGAAAAAGGGGAAAAAGCAATGGTGATAACTAATTAACAAGGTCATGTTTTTTTTTTTCCTCATCATTATGGCTGTATCACAGTGAGCACATGTGAAGTCTTATATAAAGAAAAAGCATGTAAGTTTTCTGAGTAGTTATAATCTGTTAATGAAGCCCCCTAAATAGAGTTGGATCCCATTGTATAGTGTCATATCTCCAAGCTATTTTTATTTGACTAAATAATTTTTTGGTATACTAGTAAAGTAACCTTTCTGCCCCTTGATTTTGGAATTCAGTATGGAAAATTAGAGAGCAGGGATCAAGGCATTAACAACGTGCCTTGTAAGCAATTAGATGAAAAATGTCACATACTCGGATGATTTCTTTCAAAGCTGTCATTTGAGTTCTAAAGAGCTTCTATAAGACTATGACTATGAACCTAGATTTTATTTGGCAAACTTCCTTTAAAGATCTTCGTTTGGCTTTGTCTAAAGATGACCTAACTCAGATCTTATTGTAAAAGCTTACCTCATATTTAATTAAAAGGAATAAAAGAGTAATACTTCAAATTGGTCTCTACTATTTAACAATATTTGTTGTTGGCAAATTAGTTTGACAATTTTAAAAATGTTCTATGGCAAAATTTAGAAAATTAAAGATTAATTTGTCGCATTTTAAATACTATAAAGAATTAATTTGTTTCTTCATTTGTCAATTTTGTCTAGTATTTTAAAATATTTAGAACTAATTTATCGAATTTTTTTAAAAGACTTAATTTTTTTTATTGGCTACGGTATCTCTTAATTTGATAGGTTAAGAACTAATCCATTTAAGGGTATGCCGTTGGTCAATGAGTTGTTGCATGCACAAGGCAGGAACTTACAACATTTGCTTAAATGGATAAATAAACAGAACATTCGGCTAAATGAAATTAATTTTTCAAATGACTAATTTATTTAAAACAGATATCGTTAGAGATTAATTTAGGACATTACTAAAGAGAATACCAAAATAAGGACCTTTAAATAAATGATGAGATATACTATTAAGTAGGTTTGAAATACTTTTAAATATGTAAAATAGATCAAAGTACGAGTTAAATCTCAATTTGGCCCTTAAAATTTGGTCCGATACTCAAAATGACCCCCAAAATTTTGTGGGCTCTAATTAGAACTCCCAAATTTACAATCGTGGCTCTGTCTTGTCCCTACGATTATTTCCGTCACTAGAATGTTGATCTGGCGCAATTGCATAATATGGTGGACACTACTTAAACGACGGCACATTGGTTTCGCGCCCAAACCCTTTGAAAATCACGTAGTGTAAGGATTTTCTTGATATTTTTGCAACTTATGACCGTCGATTCGTCGCAGTGGAAAAACAAGGAGAGTTTTAACTCACAAAAAACTAAAACGATGTGGTTTCCAAAGGGTTTGGGCGCGAAACCAATGCGCCGTCGTTTAAGTAATGTCCACTGTGTCATGTAATTGCGTCAGATTAGCATTTTGGTGACGGAGATGATCGTAAGAGCAAGACGGAGCCACAATTGTAAATTTAGGAGTTCTAAATGGGACCGACAAAATTGTAGGGGTTATTTTGAATATCAGACTAAATTTCAAGAGTCAAATTGAGATTTAACTCATCAAATACATATAAAATAAAATAAATCTCGCAATGTAGTCAAATATAATTTTGTGATTGAAATGAAAAAAAAGTTCCCAAAAATAGCAAAAGTCGGTTGATGAATAATGATTTTTACTTTTTTTAATGTAAAATGTTAGCACTTAGCATCAAAGTAAGTTAATAGTTATAAAATTAAAATGACTCAATCAACAATTCGCCATATTTCTGTCAAAAAAAATTTTGCCATCTCATCGCTCACATTTGTCATGTTCCTACGAATGAGTTTGTGAATATCTTACCATCTCATTGTTTATTTTAAGAATTTACTCTTCTAAAAATCTATCATTATATGTGAAATTATTTTAAATGTAGTTTAACCTCAATAATAATACTTTCAACTAGCTAGTGATCTAAGCATACTAGTTAATGGTTTTAATATGCAAAAATCTTTATTGATATACTATAAATTAAAAATTTTTAATGCAATATTGAATTATAAAAAACTTTAGCTTCTCGTGTAGACAACTTTAATAAATATTTTCACGTAAGTTTTTAAATTTTATTTTACTATTTTAAAAAATAAAAATAGGTAACTAATATATTCGATAGAATCATTTTTTCAGTAAATAAAACATGGGAATGTCTTTGGTGGGGAAAGTATATTCATGACCTTAAAAGACCATGCAACAAGATTCCAAATGAAGGGTTGGGATGGTTGCCCACTTGCCGTACAATAATTGTTAAAAATGTCAATTTTGATCCAAAATTAAATGTATTTGTAAATCTCGCTAAGATCACTTGGTCTTCTTCTCAGCCTCCATAGAAATGCAGTAATCAATGCCATCAGAACCACAACTCCACCGGGAAATATCAACAATCTTTTCATCTTAAATGGAAAATCTGCTTGGTCGTTGCTCCATAGTTATTTCTTGCTACCATTTCAAAGTTTGAATCCCAATTCATTTAAATACGGTAAATGCAAGAAATTAAAGACACACAAACTCAAACACACTGCTTGTTTTTGTTGTAACTTCACTTCTTCCTTCTTTCTCTCTCTCTGAACTTTTTTGCTTCGATCTCAATTTCAGTCACAGGAGTTAGAATTTGATCTTTTCTCATTCATGGGGTTGTGAATTTACTCAAAAAGTGTCAAACTTTGATCACCGTTTCTCTCTAAAACCATGGTTGGTGTTCATCTTCATCGGATCAAAGCTTGCAACTTTCTCCCCTTCTTCTGCACAATGATGATGATCACAGTGTGTTACATGCTACAAACCCAAATGATCTCAAAATTCTGAATGATTTCAAAAAAGAAGGAGAAGTGGGTGGTGTTGTGGAATGAGGTGGAGGAGCCAGCAATGACGAAGTGGAAAGGGATGTTCTCAAGGCAGTGCTTGAGGATGGAGAAGACGACGGCCATGGAAACGGAGGTTGCTGGCATCAACATGTGCACAATATCCGAGCACTTATCTTCTTCAGTTTTTTAATTAATTAAATTAATATTATAAATTCACCCCTATAATTTTTTATAATTTTAAACTATACCTGGTGCTTAGAGGTCATGAATATACTTTCCCCACCATAGAAAGCTCCATAAAACATACTCTTTCTTTGTTTAGAAACTTGAACAACTGCAACTGCAACTGCAGCTTCTTGTTCCTCTTATCTTGTTCTAACACTTCTCCCAAAACCCACACTCATGATTCACAACACCCTTACACTCATTCACAACACCAATCACCATTTCTTCATCTCCGCAAATGGGTACCCTTCCTTTTCTTCCTCTTTCCTACCATTTTCAATTCGAACCAAGCCCAGAAGAAAATCAACATCACTGGTTGTGAGTGCCCACAAGAAAGACAACAAAGAAGACAGCCATAGCTTTGTTTCCAACCCCAACGAGTCCACTGGCTTCTTCCCCGAAGCAGTACTCCTTAAAAAAGTGAGTTTTTTTACGCACACCAACTGTTTGTTTAATTGTTTTTCTTCTTTCTCGTTTTTCTGTGGGTTTTCTTGTGTTGAGAACAAGATACCCTTTTGGATATTCGTTCACCTTAAGCTTGTAGCGGTGTAAATTGCTTTGGTTTTATTAATACTGTGCACTTCTAGTGTTTGAAAGTCGTTTCTTTCTATTGCAAAAGCAAAATTCTTATCTGTTTTCTGTTTTGTTCAAAAGGAAGAATTTCAATCATGATAGAAGGTAAGGAAATGGATTACTTTTCCTACTCTCTTTTATAGGAAGAATTGCTAGAGAGCAAGAAATTTTGCCAACTTTAGAACTTGCTAGATTGTATGATATGATTATTGAGGATTGACTCTTGGATGAATCATTAATTATACAGTTATACTATATACTATTTAGTTTCTTCCAACTATGACCTTGATTTTTGGTGGAGAATTCGGGGAGTATTGTTTAGGTGTGTAGCATGACAAGTTTTTGGGGAGACTCGGAAGGAATATGTTGCATCCTTTCCCTGCTTTGCCTATATTATTCGGTTTAGTTGTTACTTGTTTAGAATCTATATACAGAGATTCAGGAAGGATTATGTTGCATCATTTCCATGTTTTGTATATATTATTCTGTTTAGTTTTTTAGAGTTGGTATTTGTTCTTTGTGAGATGGAATTTCTCATTGGTATGGATGTTGTGTTTTTATCTATTTTCAGAAATCAATCCAGGAAGATGGCAAGGTTCTGCCGGAGTTCGAAGATGCTGAAGAAAGTGAGTGGTTGTGTTTCTGCTATTTATTCGGTTCTGTTCTGTCTTATGGATTACTGTTCTCAGATTATTCGTTTTTCCTTTTTTTATTTTTTATTTTTTTTCCAGGACAACTTTTTGAAGCGCTTATGCTTGAGCTGGATAGCGATACGAGTGTTGATCAAAGTATGTTGATTTCTTTACCTTTCTATTAGGTGGAATTATAATTCTTTTTTAGTTAAAGGCAAAGAAAATGGAATTTCTTTTGGTTGATCAATTTCCTTTTCTATAAAGATAGTCAAAATTTCATATGTATTTGTATCTATCGAAGTAATTGAACACAGCTGGTTGCTAAATTATCTGTTTTACATGAGTAAGTGGGAAAATGAAAGAGCTTTTTGCCAATGTTTGTCTAGTTCTCATGGAGAAAGTAAAATGTTCTACCTTACAATGCCTTGCTTCTTTGTCTGTGCAGTGCGCCATTATGAGATTGTTTACTTGATTCATGAAAAGCACAAGGAACAAGTTGCAGCTGTCAACGAGAAAATTCAAGGTAATGTTTTCCTTTACATGTGTGTATATTTTTAGCCATTCATGTTCCCTGAATGCCTGTAGAATTACTTCAATAGTTTTCCGGTTGAGGGGGTCATTTCCTACTCTAGCTATTTAAAAAATGGCTGAACTGTGGCTAGACAGAAGCAGCTGGTCTGTGACTGCCGCAAAAAGATCTCCGATTTGGCTAGGTTTTTATGTAATTGATCCGTCTAATTAACTCTATAGATATTGTTTTTAACCGTACTTTGCCGAAACCCAAGTTACTTAACAAATCATAATCCTTGGTAGACATGCTAGGTTTTGATTTCTTTGTTCGTATTTATTCAGTAGGAAGACATTGTTATGAGAAGGAAAAAGAAAGGGGAAAAAAAAAACCACTAAATATACATTATCCGCTTTTGGGGAATATTGGGAGTTCTATATGCTCCAAGGAACTGAGCGTAGTAAAATGTAAGCTGTGTGAATTCATAAACAAGTAAATTGTTAATTGGATTCTTCCAAAGATGCTAGATGTAACAGTGGTTCTTGTAAGAATTCGGAAAAGTTTTCTGCTATATTTAGCTGAGTTTAAAGTTTATGATTTAAGATTTGCTAACAGTGATTAGCAAAAGTATATTTTCTTCGGAGACTACCATCCAATAGAAATAATAGGACTTATTGCATGTTATGATGGATTGTTATATAGAAATGGAGTTATGGAACATGCCAGCAATTGAAATTGGATGATAGTGTGAAATTGTTTTATTAAGGATTCTTTTCTTTTCTTTTTTCTTTCATTGTGATTGTTTTCCGGACATGTTCGCAAACATTTGCAGACTTTTTGAGGGAAAAGAAAGGCACAGTGTGGAGATTTAGTGATTGGGGTATGAGAAGGCTGGCTTACAAAATAAAGAAAGCTAAAAATGCACACTACATTTTGATGAACTTTGAGTTGGACGCGAAATATATCAACGAGTTCAAGACAATGTTGGACCAAGATGAGAGAGTTATTAGGCATCTTGTGATCAAGAGGGACGAGGCGATCACCGAAGATTGTCCTCCTCCTCCCGAGTTCCATACTCTGCGTGCCGGTGCAGATGATGATTATGATGATGAAGGATATGAAACAGAATATGATGAGGATTTCGATGATGATTGGGATGGTGAAGGTGATGATGATGGCGAAATTATCATTGTGGATGATGATGATGATGATTATGATGATGATGATGGTAGAGATCATAGAAATGATACATCAGCAAATATGATACAGCCAGATAGGAAATTGAGGGCTGGGAACGTAGCTAGGTAGATGTAAGTATGTTACCTTTATTTTATCACATAGAAAAAAATGCAGAGCAATTCTATACTTTGTAGCTCTAATTAAGCATATATAGATCCAAGTAACTAGGAGGTTTATTTAATTGTTTTATAGGATTGGAGTTACCCCCTATCAATAGTTGTCTCATTGCTTTATATTTATCCATTTTCCTTGGTTTAATTTGGATTCAATCAAAGAGATAGAATAAAGTAACAACCACGACATTTCTAACAAAAATTAGTTATCAAATCAGCTACATGTAAAATAATACATATTAAAAATAAGTTAAACAACAAATATATTTATCATAAATACAATAACAATAATAACAATAAAGTTTTATCTCAGGTGGAATTGACGATATAGATCAAATAACGCCATTAAATCCTATTATATATCATATATTGATACAAAAATATATGGTGGTTAACTAAGTCTTAATTTGCACGTATTATTTTTGATAAAGTAAACTGAGAATGTTTTAATATTTCATGGTTTAATTGATTAATTAATAGGTGGAATGAGATAAAAAAGGATTTTATATTATTTTGCAATTAAAAATATTCAAACAAGTATTATTTTCAAAGTTAAACAAAATTAAAATAGACATGTAAGAAATTACAAATAATTATGCTCGCTAGACTAGGGTTGGGCCGAATTTCAGCTAACTCAAACCTTTTTCTACAATTTATTGAAGAGAGAAGTTTTTTATTTTATTTTTATATACCTATAACTATATTTAAAAATACAAAAAAAATATTAAAAAATAAAAATTATATATATATATATATATATATATATATATATATATATATATATATATATGTTAAACACATATAATTGTATTTTAAATATTTAGATATGTTCACTATCAATTATATTATATGTACATAAAAATCAATCATTATATAAAATATATAATGAAATATTGTTTTATTAAACATAATATAGGAGAGTAAAGACAAGTTTGACGAGAGCAGCACTAGGAATGGCAACACTACTCGAATCTACGGGTATTCATTCTATCTCTATCCGCTCCGGTGCGGGGCGGGTTTTTTGCGGAGTGGGATCTTGGCGGGGCGGGACTTGATCAGATTTAGGTAATATTCGCTCCTACCCGTCTTGGTATATATATAATTTTAATATATAATATAATATAATATATGTAATATATGTAAAATAATTAATAATATTGTATTATATTTAAATTTTTACCTTAATTTATATTATGTATGCGATGATAGTTATAAAAATTTTAAAATTTATTTTTATTTGTTAAATTTTAATAATTATAAGAACGGATAAGAACCAAATAGGTACGTGGATTAATATTCAACTTTTTACTATCCACCATTAAAAATAGAATGAATTCTATGTGAATTATTGTAGGATAAACGACCAAGATCGTATAGGCAGTGACGGAGTTTAGTTCAGACAAGGGGTGGCCATGGCCTCCCCAAACTTTTATTAAAAAAATTAGTAATACTTTTTAAAAAAATAAAAAATAGTTCAGTTGGCTCAAATATTTTATTATGACTTAAAATACTAAAGTTTAATCTTCATCTCTTATTTTTATTGCACAATAATTTTTAGTTTTAAACATTCAAAACATATTGGATTTAGACTGAATTGACTATATTCGCATTTCGCAGCTCTCTATTCAATAAGCAACACTCCCTCTACCTTTGAGTTCAAATATAAAAAATTAGGTATTTTTTATTTATGTAATTTAATATTATTTTATATTTTACTGTTTATTTAATTTAATTTTTTATATGATAAAAAATATTAGAATATTCAATAAGTATTGATATTATTGTATTTGTATAAATTGATAAAAAAATTCAATAAATATTATAAATTTTAATATTTGTCCTTCCAATTTCTTTTTTACATATTTTACCGGATATATATTCAAATTTTTATATAAAATAGTCATAAAAAATCAAAGAATTAATGATGCATTTTTTAAGAAGGCTAATATTCAAGAAAAAAAAATATATAACTTTTACAATATCAACACCTGTAGATAGTTCTTCTACTTTAATGAATCATGAAGAAAGTAAAATACAACCTTCAAAAGTTTAAAGAGTTACATCTGATGAGTTTGACCTTAATTCTTTAGAACAATACCCTGAAAAATGACTTTAAATTTGGCAATATTACCCAAATCAGAGAGATGAGGTTAGACGAGCTTATTTTAAATGGGATTCATATCAAAAGTATTTTGACAATTATCTTCTATCTGACCCCCCAAAATTTCGTTTCAAGCTCCGCCACTGCATAGAGGACAAAAATCCGTTCTATTGGCACCTATAAGTAGCACTCAAACTCCCTTTTCTCGTAGAGAGGGTTTAATTCCCATCCAAGTATGTACTGCGAAATGGATGGATGATACTTGTAGGTTGGGTATACTATTATCCCTAGAGTTTAGATAATTTAGATATAAAAATTCCATAGAGACAAATTTTTTTTTTTATATTTATTTGCAAAATTATCGATACACGCACATATAATGGATGATCCAATATTATTGGTACGACCATTGTAAAAGGAAAAAAAAATAATTAATTATAGGTCGAAAAAATTTATTCTCAATATTTTATCCCATGTATATAAATTAGATAATTAAGAATTTCCTTGTACCATGTACATAGCCTACCTAATTATTATATATACTAAAACACTATGTATAGCTAAGAGTATTTATTTTCTCTTAGAAGACCGAAGAAATTTTCTTGTATTTGGTACTATTCATCATTGCTACACTCTCTAGGTAAACTAACTAGGCACAAATCCAAGTTAATCTTTCAAAGCTACCCCAACCAGAAGTTCAGAAAAAAGAATAATATAAGACTACTCGTTTAGTCCCTCAAACTCAATTACCCTAAAAGCAACATGCATTTCGCCACGTGACATTTCATTCCTTGTTATATATAGAGAGGTACATGCATGCATGCAACATCAACAAGAAGGGGAAAAAAAAAAAGAAATATTCTAAAAAGAAAAACATGGCTGTTAAGATTATTTCAAAATCCACCAAACTCTTTGCTCTACTACTAGTGCTCCTCTCTTATTCTCCTAATGCAGTTCTTGTGGGATCAGTCACAATTATTGCACCAATTGAAGATCTTCTTTTTAAATTTGCTTTGAATTTTGATTACCTCTTTGCTGAGATCTTTTTGAAGGGAGCATTGGGTCTTGGATTAAACGAGGTTGCTCCAAATTTAGTAGATGGAGGACCCTCTCCTATTGGTGCCAGTGTGGCCAATCTTGGTCCCCTTGTTAAGGATATTTTCTCCCAGATTGGTTACCAATACGTTGGACGTATAAGGTTCATTCTCTCGTAACAATCAATATATATATTCGTATGATTTGATTATTCTGTTGATTTTTATATTTTTATTAAATTTATAATTAGATTTTTATATTATTTTTTTTCAAAATTTTTATATTATTTTTAATTTTATAATTAGATCATTTTTAATGTAAAAAATATTAGAGTTAATTAAATATTTTATTGTAAATTGAAGATATTCATAATTAAAAATTTAATTAGATATTTGATCGCATATATTTTGAAAAAAATATTCTGTTAATTTTAACATTTTTACTATAAAAATGACTTAATTACAAAATTAAAAATAGTATAAAAATTTAATTAAAAAAATATAAAGATTTAATTAAAAATTTAGTAAAACTGAAATCAATAGAATAATTAAATATATTTATTCTATATAATTTTAATATATATTTTATATTTTAACAAATATTTAATATGTATAACTGATTTTTAATTATCATTATGAAAATCGAACCGAATCAAATTAACTAAAACCAGTTAACAAATCGGTTTGGTTCAAATAAAAAACAAATTAGCAACAAATTGGATAAAAAAAACTAAAAACCGATTAAAAAATCAGTTAGTCAATTGAACCCATATAATTATTAATTTAAAATAATAAAATATAAATTTTTTTAAAAATGATATAATTTATATATAAATATATTATTTTATTATATCCAATTTAATTTTGGTTAAATTTTTAAATTTTTAAAGTTTTAAATTTTTTATTATATTGATTTAATACCTATTCGATTTATAATAATATTTTGGAGATAATAAAATCAATCCAATAAACATTCTAAAATTAATTTATTTAATATTTATTAATTATCTCTAAAATAATTATATAATTTTAGATATCTAATATTACTATTTTAATATATACATAATTACATAGCATGATTATATATAACTTTGCTAACATTAATTTTGGTTGCAGGGCAATAAAGAGGACATTGATCAATGGTGGGATCGCAAGGCCATTGGTGAATATAAGCTCAGCAACATTTGCAGAATTCATGGATAATGCCTTTGGAAGACAACTTGTGCCTCCATTTGATCCCTATGCCAATGACACAAACTTTTTGCTTGCAGCTTATTTTCTTCCTTATATTGGTCTTACTGGCTTAGTTAATGCCAATGCACTGCTCCTAACTCCAGCCGCCAAAACGGTAATAGTAATAACTATAAAGTATTATTTTAATGTTAAACAGTTAAATTTAACTTTGTTTTTAATATTTAATATACTTTATTTTTTTTTATTTTCTAGTCAAAATTGAATTATTTTTCTAAAATTACTATTTTTCTTTAATTATGATTATTATTATTATTGGTGGAAATTTAGATACAATCAACTTCACGTGAAGTTGATAATTGAGAGCCGTTAAATGAAAATTTAGTCAAATTATTTAAATCATTTAACGACTTTTTAACTATCAACTTCATGTGAAGTTAGCTGCGTCTGAATTTTTACCTTATTATAATTATGAGTTATACCGTTATCTAAAAAACTTATAATAAAAAAAGATATTTTAAAAAAATTTAATTTTAATAAAAAATTAAAATACAACAAAATAAAATATTATTTCATAAAAGTAATACGATTGAAAGTTAGAAACAAAGTAAGAACTTAATCTAAAGGTTAAGAATTAAACCTAATAATAAAAATAAAAAATTATAAACTCTGAAGCCTAAAATAATCAAATATATAACCTAATTCACATTATTTGATGGTGCAATGCAAGTGCAGCTTGCAGCAAGAATTCTAGGTGTAGAAGCTGGGCAAGATGGGATTATCCGAACGCTGCTATACGAACGGCGAGACGAGATAGTAAGGCCATATGATGGAGTGAGTGTGGCAGAGTTTACGAATCGAATCTCGGATCTTCGGAACCGGTTAGGGAAGGAAGGTGTGAAAGATGAAGGTCTTGTTGTCCCTATTGAGCAAGGTGCTGAGGGCAGAGTCACTGGCAATGTTCTTTCTGCTAACAATGATTCTCTTTCATACGATAGATCTCCACAAGCATTGTTGAGGATACTTTATGGCACCGGAAATGAAAGTGTTCCTGGTGGTTGCTTCCCTAATGGAGCTAATGGTGTTCTAGCTGATTCTTTTCGGCTTCTTTAATACTATAAATAGTTATAATCATCTAATGAATAAAACAATCAACAATGCTATATTTTGTTGAACAATAATTATTGGTTGCATGTTATATTATATATATACCGGGTTATTAAAAAATTTGAACATAAAAAAGATCATATGATTTGAAAACATATTCTATACATATATCCTATAAATTTAGTAGGTAATTAAACTTTTCCTTTTTCCTTAATTAATTAGTTTTATGATTCCCTTGTATTTTTCTTGATTATTTTAAAATTTAAGTTCAAAACAGAAACATAGTGGTGAAAAGGATTGAAAAATTAATCATATTAGGTATATATCAAAATCAGCTATAAAAAATAATTACTACTAATATAAAATATATATTAAAATATAAAATATATATTAAAAATAAATTAAATATTAAATATATTTATATATAAATACATAATAATTAATTATGATAGTTAATTTTATGTAAAAAAAGTTCAACAATAACTATAAGGTAAAAAACACAAATAAACCATTGAAGAAAACTTGTAACATGAATAAGCCAAATAAAAAAGTGACTCACGAATGAGCCAAAGCCTATTTCTATATAATTCGAACCTAATAGGTTCGAACTCCATTTCAACGTAAATCGAACCTAATTGGTTCGAACTTCACCTATATAATTCGAACCTAATTGGTTCGAATTACTATACATTTCGTGGCTCAAATAATTCGAACCTAATTGGTTCGAATTACATGCAACAAAAAATTGAACCAAGATGGTTCGAATTACTAAGGAACAGAGCTGAATGTGTTACGTGCATGGGCATAAATTAGTGTACGAGTTACATTAATCAAGACATGATGCGGCAATTAAGTAACATCAAAATACTAACATGAAAGTACTAAGTACAGATGTTTTCAGAGTAACACAGAGATACATGTAAAAAAGGTGGATACGAAGTAACACTGGTAACAAAATACATAGACCAACATGGGTAACATACAACTCGGCACATAAATCATCTAAAAAGGTGCGACCCCGTGAAGCAACGACGTGGAACCCGTGTCCTCTGACCTCTCCGGATAAGCGGCTCCTCATCCTCGATCTCGTCGTCCTCGTCCTCGTCTTGCGGGGCTGGCTGTGCAGGCGTCCTAGACTGAACATGTACCAGTCGGGATGAGGACGGCCCGGCAACTGAATGTGACCCAGCAGTATGTGCCGACGCTGGGGTACCACCCAAAGCGAAATACTGAGGAGGAGGCATGGAGGGCGGCTCGTTCAGATCGACATCTAACGCTGCCTGTGTCCCCGTCGTCTGACTCTGCCCAGGGACAGCCTCATCATCATGCATCATGGCACTGATGTCATCAAAGAAGGGGGATCCAAGATCCCCATCAAACCCAACACCGGCAAGTAAGTCCGAAAACGTGCTGCCTGGACTCACCCATGGCCTAGTCTCTTGAGGTGTGTGGTCGTAAGGGGGAACTCCAACGAAGTAATCTCCCAGCGGCACCTCCCCAAGTCCAGCCTCAGCATGGGTAGCGGGATCTCCGGTGGCGTGCCCCTGTCCACCAGCCTCAGCATGGTCCTGGCCCACAACGGGTGGCCTCCGTCTGCCTCCACGCCCTCGTCCTCGACGACCACCCATACCTGCCTCATCAGCCTCGTCGATAGCCTGCTCTAGCCACATTCACTCACGCTGGCTCCGTCGTGTCCCGACACGAGCTCTCCTCTCAACCTGTCGCCTATCAGGGACGACGTCGACTTGATCCATGTCGGGAACTCGCCCAGGACCCCTCTGTGATGCCTCGACAGGAATAGAAACGCCCCTCGGATCCCCCAGATCAAACTCGGGTGATAAGAACCTCTTTCCATGCCGAGTCCACCAGTCTAGGAAGGCGTGAGAAGGTCCAGGGTCGGCAACAACATCGAACCGGAGGACGTGGTCCGCACGGGCCTCCCAAAGAGTATGCCAATGTCGTAATACAGACGGGAACCAACGATCACCGCCTCTCCCGTCCTTCGACATCAGAAAGTCGATGTTAAGGGCGGGACGCGGTAGGGACTGCACACCACCGAACTGAGGTAGAACCCTATCTACCTAATGCCACTCTACAACGGCAAAGTATATAAACGACGTGATAGACCGTCAAAGCGCCGTGTGGCGAGGCTCCAACGCCTCCGGATGCACAACCTGAAGTACATCGGGGGAGCTATACGGCATCCAGATAAACTGCACAGAAAAATAACTATGTTGACACGCCAACTCTTATAATACAAAAACATTGGATGTCTAATTATTTAAATAAAAGTATGACAGAAACAACACTCACATCCCTGGGTTGTAACATGTCTATCTTCAGTCGCGTGCTCTGTACTCTAGGACCCTTCTCGCTGTAGGAAGGGCTGTAACCTGACCACTTGCAGCGCACATGCGTGTGATGGTAAATCAGAAGTATGACATATTTGTAATACACTACAAGCGTACATGAAGAATATCTATCTTAACTTGAAATATTAAAGCGTGAGTAGCATACCTCGATGCCAAAGGCCAGCTGCATGTGTCATACCCAGCAGGCCTAAACCTGGGAAAGCGGTAGAAGATCCAGGACCGAAGTAGCTGTAGTGGGCCCGCTAACTTCACCACATGTCTGTTTGCCACTCGGCACATGCACCGGTACAACCAAGCCAATGCAGCAGACCCCCAACTGTAGGAACCCATCTCCTCAAGCCTAGCAACGTAGGGAAGCCATCTGATGTGAATGCGGTTGCCGGACTTGTCTCCAAACCACTGAGTGCCTAACAACATCATGATATAGGCACAAGCAAATCGGCACACAGTCTCCTCATCGGCTCCCTCGGGGCACTCTCCGAAAGTCTCCTGGAACCAGGTGCAGTTAACTGCGAACTTCTGAACCTGGCTCAGAGGAGGAATCACTCCAAGCAACTCCTCGAACCACACCCAAGCTGGACGTCCGCCCTCGATATACATATGAAAATCTGTAAGGCAACTGCTGACGTAACGCCCGTCCACTGCCAACCCTAACTGGTACGCCATGTCCTGAAGCGTGATGGTGCACTCTCCGAAGGGCATATGGAAGGTGTGCGTCTCAGGACGCCACCGCTCGACAAAAGCGCTGACAAGGGGCTCATCTAACCGATACCATCTATCGTTGAGCCTAGCGAGATGGTATAAATCGGCCATCTGCAAGTATGGAACATAACGCTCATCGAGTGGCATGCCTTGTTGCCGCCGCATGCTCCTGATGCATCGCTGTGGCTGCGCATTAAATGGACCGCATTATTAGAACCACATACAATACTGGTAAGCCAAAAAAAACTAACACAATAAACCACTTACATAAACTACTTACAAAAAATCACTTATCATAAACCACCAACCAAACCGCATGCAAAACTACTAAAATAAACTATTTGCAATACCACTACAATAAACCACTAACAATACCACCGAACATAAACCACTAACAATACTACCTAACATAAACCGCTAACATAAACCACTAACAATACCACCTAACATAAACCACTTACATAAACAATTAACACAACCACATATAAAACCACCTATAAAAAAAACCACTTAGCATAAACCACCAACTAAACCGCATGCAAAACCTCTAACATTAACCATTTGCAATTAACACCACCACTAAAATCACAGGCAAAACCACTAACTCAAATAAACCGTGTGCACAAACTATTATATGTACTAACCTCGTCCTTGATCACCCCGGCTATATGAGCAACCCCGTCCAACCGGTACAGCCTTTTAGGATTGTCCCCCATAAGCTGAGTCCTCGGTTCAACTATTTCTTGGATCGAATATGGGTCGTTTTCTCTGGGATTTGGTGGGGTATGAGAAATGAGAAGTGGTTCGAATTTGCTTGATTCGAACTCCTTTTATACCACAATTGCATGTAATTCGAACCAATTAGGTTCAAATTATTTGAGCCACGAAATGTATAGTAATTCGAACCAATTAGGTTCGAATTATATAGGTGAAGTTCGAACCAATTAGGTTCGATTTACGTTGAAATGGAGTTCGAACCTATTAAGTTCGAATTATATAGAAATAGGCTTTGGCTCATTCGTGAGTCACTTTTTCATTTGGCTTATTCATGTTACAAGTTTCCTTCAATGGTTTATTTGTGTTTTTTACCCATAACTATATTATTATTATGTTACTTATTACAAAGGAAAATGTATAATTCTAAATCAAGAATATGATAAATTTTCTGTCAAACAACTTCCTTGTAATATGTTATACAAGTGTAATTATCTGTGCCATGCACATGATAAGATTGAAATTATAATTTTAAATTATTTTTTAAAAATTAATTTGAATAATAAAAAAGTAACATGTTATGCATTTTTTTAATCTAGTGTTAATTGTATTAATTCTAAAATGCTTATTAATCACTTTTAATAATCTACTTTATTCAATAAATCAGACATATATACTGAATGTGATCATAAATAATATAGTAATAATTAAATTCACTAACAAATATATTGGCTATTATTACACTATAAAACAAATTAAATATAAAGGCTATTAGCACTTATAAATCTATAAAAATTTAAAATATGAACAAAAAATATTTATAAAATGAAGCTAGTATCACTTGAAAGAATCATGAAAAATAATTAACTTATTTTATTATCCATAAAAACCATTTTCATGTAAGTCGTCTTGTTCTTATCAAATTTAGATGGGACTTTCTAAAACCTTATATATTAATTTTGTTAAATAATATATATATATATATATATATATATATATATATATATATATTATGGTAGTTTTTCTTAATATATATATACATATACATAAATAATTCTATACATATACATAAATAAAAAAATATATGAATTATATTTTGTTAAACTCTATGTTATTGGTTATTAAAAACATTTAAATCACATATATTAATTATTTTTTGTTATAATTATTTCGTTTTATATATATAATTAATTTTTATGCTACAATCGTGTAATAATTTTTTATTTTTTATATCCATATATATTCCCCAATTCCGACCCCATTTATACGCATATGAATAGTTTTTTTTCTAATAATGATGTTTTAATTTTTATTTTCCTTTTCTTACGTATCTTTCTTTTTTTTAAATAGTAATGTTTTAATATTTTTTTTTAAAATATTTTTTTAATAATTACATTACTAATTTAAAATATAAAATGAGAAAAAAAGGTGATACATATATCCAAGAAAGAAAATAAAGTTAAAAATTAGAAAAAAAATTTTATATTAAAAAATATAAAAATAATATATTCAAAAAGAATAGTCGTAATATATAAATTGAGTCAACACTTTAAATTTCTCTAAACCTAATTTAATCAAATACCAATATTAGAAATAAATTACTTAAATAATATTTAATCTATTCTAGTTCTTAGACTCGTATAGATTTGAGTCATTCTCGTAACGACAACCAACTGAAACAACATCATAAGTTCGAACATTTAGAATTCGTGCAAATTCAAACCATTCCCTTGTTCTTTGAAAATCTTCTATATCCCTGATAGAGTTGAATCGCAATTCCTTTTATGGAAAAAGAGTTACAGAGGTGGCTTTGATGTGTTGGAGACTAAAATTCGAAAGTCACTATTTATATTTGACTGTGACACCCATTAAATCCTAAAGGCCAAATAAAATAGTATCTCTGATTTTATTATCATTTAATTCTAAATCAAAAGTAATAATGACTTATTTAATTCAACATTTATGATAATAAATGAAATGAGCATTATATAAGTTATTTAATGTAAAATAGCTTAATTTGTGATTATAATTAATATATGTATTGCCCATAAATAGATTAGGAAATAATAATTTCGTAACAAAATAATCATTCAATTTGAATTACAATTAATTGATTGATGAAAATTATAATAAATTGAATGATGTTTAAATAATTAACCAAATCAATTAGTTGATATAATTAATTTATTATAATAAATTAAATTTAATGAGTTAAAAAAATCGAAAAACACCATAAAAAATATGCCAGTGATGCCACGATAGTTTTATCATTAAGTGCATAAATTTAATTTTTATATAATAGAATAGATATTTACAGATTATTATATTAAACACATTAATGCCACGACACTTAAATTCAAAAAGAACCTGTGATGAATTATAATAAATCTATATATGAGAAGTAAAAGTAAAATAAGTAATTAAAAATAAAGTAAAGAGAGCAATTAAAAAAAGTAAAAGAAGATAAAAAAAGATAATGTGTGTAGTAGATAAAAAATGTATTACAATAGAATATTAATATAATTGATTAATACAAAGGATAAAAGAGAAAAATCAAAATACGATCTTATTAAAAAATTTTCAAAAAATAAAAAATAAAAAAACCTATTAATAAACTTTTATAAAAATATTACAAAAAATTTAAATTATCTTTAAATGAAATAATAATACCCTTAAGAATTAATAATCAAAATAAATAAATAAAATTAATATAAAATAAAATCATAAAAAATATAAACAAAATTAAGATAAAAAAACAAAAATTACAAATTACAAATTACCTGAAGTACAAAATAAAGAGAGAAAAAAGGGATATATAAAATAATAAGATAATAAATTGAATTAATTGATTTCATTTATTTCTTTGCTTTATAAATTATTTATTAAATAATTTAATATTTATCTCAATCAAATTAAATAATAAATTAGTTATAATTAATTTGGTTTAATGAATCAAAAAAATTTAAAATAATTTGATATTTACTCTAATTAAATTAAATATTTGAAGTTATGATTAATGTAATTTAATGAATCAAATAAAATATTAAATGATGAAATATTTATCTTAATCAAATCAAATTACATAATTTATTAGTTATAATTAATACAATTGAATAAATCAAACACATTAAATTAAAAAATAATTTAATTAATTTGTGTCTTAAGGACACATTTTAAAAATATTTATTTTTCAATAATTTTTATAAAATATTTTTTTATAATATTTTTAACCTATAGTCTAAAGGCACATATATAATAACCCATTAAAAAGTACTTAATAGTTAATACAAATAATTAGTATAATTGATTTAGTTTAATAAATCAAAAGAACTAAATGTGAAAGGAAGAGATAAAGAAAAAAGTGAAATTATAAAAATATGTAGCCATTAAAATTTAAAAAGCAATAAAAAAGTCCCTTTTTAGTTTTTTATTTATTAATTATTAATTTATTATAATTAATTTCACAACATTTATTATACATTATTCATCTTACAAATTAATACAATCAATTAATTGATATCAATTATCGATAATTAATTATAATTGATATAACTCATTTCGTTATACTTTCTAAATAAATAATTAAAAATGCACATCTCAATTTTTTGTTAAAGTAAAATAAAATAAATAAAATACATAAATTGAGTAGATATAAATCTGAAAATTATAAAATTTTATTAGCAACTCAAATAAATTAGTATCATAAAACTAAATTTAATGTCTATTTTAAAATAATTACTGACTTTTTATTCTTTTAATTATTAATAATTTAAATAAAGTAATACCCTATAACTTATTTTGTTATCTATTTTAAGTAAATACTAACATTCTATTTTTCTAATTACTAACATTCTATCTTTCTTTACTTACTCATTCTAATTACTAACATTCTATTTTTCTAAAAAAACTAACATTCTATTTTTATTTTGTTATCTGTGAAAACAATTCCTCAATAAAAAATTGAGCTCCTTTCAAGAAAACTAACTTTAACCACATTCCATTAGGTTGGCTATAATAGGTGAGTAGATCTAACTATTTTTCGGTAAAGTAGAATTTATTGCCCCTTCTTTGGACGCTTACATCCATGTAGTTAAAACCCGAATCAGTGAAGACAACTCGATGAGGTATTTCATGGATGTGATGCATTGTAAACGATTGTGGCAAAAGATAATCGAACTGGAATATTATACGATAAGAATAATTTAGAGTAACAACAATTAATAAATTATCAAAAGAATAATATAATAGAATGAGTATATGAAACATACTATAAAAAAATTATAAATTATACCTTAAAATGATCAACTTCGATGAAAAATAAAAAATACATTCTTATTCTATGAAGTAGTAAAAGAAAAATAAATAATATAAAATTATGAATTGACTTTCAAATTTAGATTCATGTACTACAGAAAAACACTATATATATATAGACTTTAGTAAAATAAAAATAAAAATGTAAATTACTTATTATTAAAGTAATTTTTTATTATATACAGTAATTAAACATCATATAATCAGAGAAATCTCGAACAATGAATAAGAATATTATACCTGATATACACAGATTGAAATAAAAATATATGTCTTAAAATTTAGAAATATAAATTCTATTATATCTTTCTAAACAAACCTAAACAACTCTACACTAATAACCCGTGCCATATCATGTTTTTCAAAACTTATATTTAGGAACATATAAAATTTTAATAATAATACACGGGTAATTGAAATAGTTTATATACGGATTTTTCAAGTTGTTATTATTATTATTATTATTATTATTATTATTATTATTATTATTATTATTATTATTATTATTGGATAATAAATAAGAATTAGAATTATATCAATATTTTTAAAATTAATATAATTAAAATGACTAAAAATATTTAAAATTAATGTGCGTTATTAATATCATAAAATTTGGTCATTTTATGATTACCTTCAAATATTCTTAACGACCGGTGCAATTATATTATCATTATCATATATTATTATTATTATTATTATTATTATTATTATTATTATTATTATTATTATTATTATTATTATTATTATTAAAATGATTAAAAGTAGTTTTAATTGATAATTAAGTAGTTTAATAATGTATTAAATATTGATTTGATATAATTATAATGAAGATATGTTCCTAAATTAGTATAATTATGTATTATTCATTAAATATTAATTATAATATAATTATAATAAATATATTTTTTATAAAATAATTTAGAATGGAGAATAAGAAAGTTCATTTTGGAGAGAAAAACGGTGTCATGAGAGATCGACACATCACCTTTATTAGTCGGAGAAAAATCCAATTTTAGTATATTAAGTAGATATGTAATGTATCACAAAAATATAATATGCTTATAACAAAAAAATAACTAATATGACGAGAGAGAGGAAGAGAGAGAGAGCATGTGAGGTGGGAAAACACAGGGTGGGAAAGAAATAAATAGATTAAACATGATAAAGATCTTAGGGTTTGAAACAAAGAAGAGTATCAACGATTAGAGCTTGACTCTTTCTCTTTGTCGACAATTTATCGAAAGATATATCAAAAAGAGAACTCTTTAATCTGTTTAAATGGACAGGCAGAATCATAGACATATATTTGTCGCGAAAGAATAAAAATGGGCAGATTTATCTATTTGCATTCATACGGTACACTATGAAAGGAAGAGCTTTGAAGGCTGTTGTAGATATGAAAAGTATGGTGCTGAGAGGAAAAAGAGTGTTTGTTAGAGAAGCTAAGTATAAAAGGGGAGCTGTTATGCAGAATACGAAGAGCAAAGAAGTGAAGGAGATCACAAGACATGATGTTAGAGGAAGAGATCCACAGACAACGAGTGTAAGAGTAGCTGAAGAGAAAGTGGTGAAGCAGCTGAGTGTTGCACCCATCAAAGATACAAATAATAATAAATGGACAAAGAAGTTATAAGTACTGATAGCGAATGAGAACATCGTCAGGCTGCAAAGAAGTATTATTGGAGGCATGAAGTCAGCGATTGATTTTCACACACTGTAGCAAAAGATTCATAGGGACTGGTCATGTGTAACATAAGTAAGGGAGCTGAGAGCATATAAAGCAATGATAACTTTTGACACTATGCTGAGTGCTGAAGAAGCTTACACTTTTAGAATGAACGATTTATTAAGTTTGTTTTATATGGTATGGAGATGGGACGAGATTGAGAAAAGCGAGTCTAGAAGAGTTTGGTTAGAATGTTATGGGGTTCCATTACATGCATGGTCAATGGAGACTTTTCAAAGGAGAGAGGAGCAATGGGCGCGAGGTGGTTAAGTATGATAAACTAATGGAATCGTGTAATTCATTCAGGGTTTGGTCGAATTCTGATTGATACGTGTGTTTTGATATGATTAACGAGTGGATTCACATTACAATAGGTATAAGTGGGTTTGACGTCCTAGTAAGAGAGGTCGGTAGAGAGGTGTATCGGGAAGAATGCTTTCGAGAGAGAAAGGATGAGCAAGGAGATAGACACATAGTAAATAGAGAAGAGATGCTGCATGAAAAAATTGGTAGCATATTGAATAATGGTGTTGAACGGCTGGTGGTTGGATAGGACCAGGCAGCAGTGCTAATAACAGAGGAACGTCAAAATGATGAACAAAATAACGACAGATTGGTAATTTCATGTTTAGATTTGAATGAATGGAATCATAAGAATTCAAAGCATCATTCTGGGAATACTAATTATGCGGCATTTAAGGAAAATAAGGATTCTCAGGGATCAATTAAAATCAGCCTGGAGGAAGATTCGGATAAAACAGTTTCTTATGTTTATGAGGAGTGTAACAGAAACCAACCATATGATTATAGAGGAGATGATATTGGGCTGGGAGCAAATAGGCCCAACAAGTGTGATGAGCGGATATTTTATACGCTTTTTGGGGGTATTTTCATATAGTTTTTAGTAGGATCTAGCTACTTTTTAGTATATTTTTATTAGTTTTTATGCAAAAATCACATTTCTGGACTTTACTATGAGTTTGTGTGTTTTTCTGTGATTTCATGTATTTCTGGATGAAATTGAGGGACCTGAGCAAAAATCTGATTCAGAGGCTGAAAAAGGACTGCAGATGCTGTTGGATTCTGACCTCCCTGCACTCGAAATAGATTTTCTTGAGTTACAGAAGCTCAATTGGTGTGCTCTTAATTGTGTTGGAAAGTAGACATCTTGGGCTTTCCAGCAATATATAATAGTTCATACTTTTCCCGAGTTGTGATGACGCAAACTGGCGTTTAACGCCAACTTTCTACCCTATTTTGGCGTTTAATACAAGCTGGAGTTAAATGCCCAAAATGGCACAAAAACTGGAGTTAAATGCCAGGAATAGCCTCTACACATGAAAACTTCATTGCTCAGCCCAAACACACACCAGTTGGGCCCTGGAAGTGGATTTCTGCACTATCTATCTTAACTTACTCATTTTCTGTAAACCTAGGTTACTAGTTGAGTATAAAAACTACTTTTAGAGATTCATTCAGTACCTCATGACATTTTACATATGAATTTGTATCTTCTACGGCATGAGTCTCTAAACCCCATGGTTGGGGGTGAGCAGCTCTGCTGTGTCTCGATGGATTAATACAATTACTTCTGTTTTCTATTCAATCACGCTTGATTCTATTCTAAGATATTCACTCGCACTTAAACATGATGAATGTGATGATCCGTGACACTCATCACCATTCTCAACCTATGAACGCGTGCCTGACAACCACTTCCGTTCTACCTTAGATTGAGTGTGTATCTCTTGGGTTCCTGGTTCACAAGTTTGACTGCCTCTCTTGACAACAGAGCGTTCAATCCGTGAGACCAGAGTCTTCGTGGTATAAGCTAGAATCAATTGGCAGTATTCTTGATATCCAGAAAGTCTAAACCTTGTATGTGGTATTCCGAGTAGGATCTGGGATGGGATGACTGTGAAGAGCTTCAAACTCACGAATGTTGGGCGTAGTGACAGACGCAAAAGGATCAATGGATCCTACTCCAGCATAAGTGAGAACCGACAGATGATTAGTCATGTATATGGACCTTTTTCACTGAAAGGACAGATGGTAGCCATTGACAACGGTGATCCACCAACATACAGCTTGCCATGGAAGGAGCCTTGCGTGCGTGAAGAAGAAGACAGTAGGAAAGCAGAGATTCAGAAGACAGAGCATCTCCAAAACTCCAACCCATTCTCCATTACTGCATAACAAGTATTTATTTCATGTTCTTTTTATTTTTCGCAATTAAAACTAAGAACCATTATTGATATCCTGACTAAGAATAATAAGATAACCATAGCTTAGCTTCAAGTCGGCAATCTCCGTGGGATCGACCCTTACTCACGTAAGGTATTACTTGGACGACCCAGTGCACTTGCTGGTTAGTTGTACGAGTTGTAAAAAGTGTGATTTACAATTTTGTGCACCAAGTTTTTGGCGCCGTTGCCAGGGATTGTTCGAGTTTGAACAACTGACGGTTTATTTTGTTGCTTAGATTAGGAAAAATTGTCTTTTGTTAGTTTAGAGTCTCTTTATTTTCTTTTCAAAAATTTTCAAAAATCTTATTTTTCCTAGTTAATTTTCTATTTTTACTTGAGTCTAGTTTCATGGTTTAAGTTTGGTGTTAATTGCATGTCCTTATTTGTTCTTCATATTTTCGAATTTGTGTCCATTGTTCTTTCTTGATCTTCAAGTTATTCTTGTTTATTTTTTTTCTTGTTTGATCTTTAGTGTTTCTTGTTTTGTGTCTTTCCTTGTTTTTCTTGTGATTTTCGAAAAGTTCAAAAAGATTTTTTAAGAAAATACTTTTTCTTTCATAACTCAGTTGGTTAGAGCGTTGGCCTATGTTTTTGGTATCTTCTTTTCAAAAATAATTTTTCTTTGATTAAATCTTGTGTCAAATTTTAAGTTTGGTGTTCTCTTGTTAATTTTTCTTTAGTTTTCGAAAATTTTATTTTGGTTTTCTAAAAATTTTAAGTTTGGTGTTCTTTCTTTTTGTTCTTGTTGTTCTTGTGAGTCTTCAAAGTGTTCTTGAGTCTTCTTTGTGTCTTGATCTTAAAATTTTTAAGTTTGGTGTTCCTTGGTGTTTCCCCTCCAAAATTTTTGAAAACAAAGAGCATTAGATCTAAAAATTTTAAGTCTTGTGTCTTTTGTGTGTTTTTCTCTTTCATAATAAAATTCAAAAATAAAAAATATCTTTTCCTTTAATTGCTCATAATTTTCGAATTCATTAGGTTGATTTCGTCAAAATTTTTAAAATCATATCTTTTTCAAAAACTCCTAACCACTTCCTCTCTCCTCATTATTTTTCGAAAATCCTCATAAAATATTTTCAAATTCTTTTTATTTTATTTTATTTTATTATATAATAAAATAAATAAAATAAATCCACATCATCTCCCTTTCTCCATCATGGACCTAAGTGGAAATAAATAGTCCAGAAGGACTCTGGGGTCATATGCTAACCCCACTACTGCTTCATATGGGAGTAGTATCTGTATACCCCCCCATAAGAGCTAACACTTTTGAGCTAAATCCTCAGCTCATTATCATGGTGCAGCAAAATTGCCAGTATTCCGGTCTTCCACAGGAAGAACCTACTGAGTTTCTGGCACAGTTCTTACAAATTGCTGATACAGTACGTGATAAGGAAGTGGATCAGGATGTCTACAGATTATTACTGTTTCCATTTGCCGTAAAAGACCAAGCTAAGATGTGGTTAAATAACCAACCCAAAACCAGCATAAGAACATGGAAACAGTTGTCAGACAAATTCCTGAATTAAATATTTCCCTCCAAAGAGGATGACACAGCTAAGGCTAGACATCCAAGGATTTAAACAAGAGAATAATGAATCTCTTTATGATGCCTGGGAGAGGTACAGAGAGATGCTAAGGAAATGCCCCTCTGAAATATTTTCAGAGTGGGTGCAGTTAGACATCTTCTACTACGGGCTTACAGAAAAAGCTCAGATATCTCTAGACCACTCAGCTGGTGGATCTATACACATGAGAAAGACAATTGAAGAGGCTCAAGAGCTTATAGATACGATTGCTAGAAATCAGCATCTGTACTTAAATAGTGAGTCCTCCATGAAAGAAGAAGCTAAGGCAGTATCAACTGACTTTAGTCCTCAGGAACAAGATGCTGAACTCAATCAGCAACTATCTTATATAACAAAACAGTTAGCAGAATTTAAGGAGATCCTACAAGAAACCAAAAATGCTAATAAGGCTATGGAATCACAATTGAATCAGACAAAACAGCAGTTATCAAAACAGATAATAGAAGAGTGCCAAGCAGTTCAATTAAGAAGTGGAAAAATATTAAATACCTCAACTCAAAGCAGCAGAAAGCCAAGAAAAGACAACTGACAGAGGATGAGCAAACTGCCATCCAAAATCCCTCTGAGGACAGTAAGAGCCCAGAGAGGAATGATTCTGGCGTTTAAACGCCAGAAAATGGTGAAAAATTGGCGTTAAACACCCAGTGGATGCCCAATTCTGGCGTTCAAATGCCAGAAAAGGGTGAAAAGTTGGTGTTGAACGCCCAACCCATGTCCAGTTCTGGCATTCAAATGCCAGAAAAGGGTAAGAATCTGGCGTTAAACGCCCATTCCTCCTCCCATCCTGGCGTTTAAACGCCAATGAGGGATCAGACACCTACAAGTGCTGATAATAACTCCCTCAAGAAGGATTCTCAACCTGCCTCTGTAGGAAATAAACCTGCAGCAACCAAGGTTGAAGAATACAAAGCTAAAATGCCTTATCCTCACTCCGCCAAGCGGAACAGGATAAACAAATTTGCCCACTTTGCAGACTATCTCAGGACTCTTGAAATCAAGATTCCGTTTGTAGAGGCACTTGAGCAAATACCCTCTTATGCTAAGTTCATGAAAGAAATCTTAAGTCAGAAGAAGGATTGGAGAGAAACTGAAAAAGTCTTTCTCACTGAAGAATGCAGTGCATTCATCTTAAAGAGCTTACCAAAGAAGCTTAAGAATCCTGGGAGCTTTATGATACCATGCACATTGGAGGGTACTTGTACCAAGATAGCTTTATGTGATCTTGGGGCAAGTATCAACCTAATCCCTGCATCCACCATCAGAAAGCTTGGCTTGACTAAAGAGGTCAAACCAACCCGGATTTGTCTTCAACTTGCTGATGGCTCCATTAAATATCCACCAGGCGTAATCGAGGACATGATTGTCATAGTTAAGCCATTTGCCTTTCCCACTGACTTTGTAGTACTAGAAATAGGGGAGCACAAGAGTGCAACCCTTATTTTAGGAAGACCTTTCCTAGCAACTGGACGAACCCTCATTGACGTCCAAAAAGGGGAAGTGACCCTGAGAGTCAATGAAGATGAGTTTAGGCTGAATGTTGTTGAAGCAATGAAGCATCCAGGCACATCAAATGACTGCATGAGAGTTGATATTATTGACTCCATGGTAAAGGAGATCAGTATGACTGAGAGTCTTGAATCAGAGCTAGATGACATCTTTAAAGATGTTCAGCCTGATCTAGAGGTACCAGAGGAAATAAAATAACCTCTAAAAACTCCTCAGGAAGAGGAGAAATCTCCTAAACCCGAGCTCAAACCATTACCACCATCCCTGAAATATGCGTTTCTGGGAGAAGGTAACACTTTTTCTATAATCATAAGCTCTGCTTTAGAGCCACAGGAAGAGAAAGCACTAATTCAGGTGCTAAGGACACACAAGACAACTCTTGGGTGGTCCATTAGTGATCTTAAGGGCATTAGCCCAGCCAGATGCATGCACAAGATCCTACTGAAGGATAATGCCAAGCCAGTGGTTCAACCACAAAGGCGGCTGAATCCAGCCATGAAGAGGGTGGTGCAGAAAGATGTCACTAAATTACTAGAGGCTGGGATTATTTATCCTATTTCTGATAGCCCCTGGGTGAACCCTGTCCAAGTTGTACCCAAAAAGGGAGGCATGACAGTGGTTCATAATAAAAAGAATGAACTGGTTCCTACGAGAACAATTACAGGGTGGCGTATGTGTATTGACTACAAAAGGCTCAATACAGCCACCAGAAAGGATCATTTTCCTTTACCATTCATAGACAAGATGCTAGAAAGACTAGCAGGTCATGACTATTACTACTTTTTGGACGGCTATTCAGGTTATAACCAAATTGCAGTAGATCTTCAGGATCAAGAGAAAACAGCATTTACATGTCCATCTGGAGTATTTGCCTACAGAAGGATGCCTTTTGGTCTGTGCAATGCACAAGCAACCTTTCAGAGATGCATGCTCTCTATCTTCTCTGATATGGTGGAAAATTTTTTAGAAGTCTTCATGGATGATTTCTCAGTATTTGGAGACTTATTCAGCTCCTGTCTTGATCTTCTAGCACTTGTTCTGAAAAGGTGCCAAGAGACTAACCTAGTTTTAAAATGGGAAAAATGTCACTTTATGGTGACTGAAGAAATTGTCGTTGGGCATAAAATTTTGAACAAAGGAATAGAGGTGGATCAAGTTAAGGTAGAGGTAATTGAAAAATTACCACTACCCACCAATGTTAAGGCAATCAGAAGTTTTCTGGGACATGCAGGATTCTATAGGAGGTTTATAAAGGATTTTTCAAAAATCGCAAAACCTCTGAGTAACCTGCTAGCGGCTGATACACTATTCGTCTTTGACACAGAGTGTTTGCAGGCCTTTGAGACTCTGAAGGCTAAGTTGGTCACAGCGCCTCTCATTTTCGCACCAGACTGGACACTACCATTCGAACTAATGTGTGATGCTAGTGATCATGCTATTGGTGCAATATTGGGACAGAGGCATAACAAGCTTCTGCATGTCATTTACTATGCCAGCCGTGCTCTAAATGACGCATAGAAGAACTACACAACCACAGAAAAGGAAATGCTTGCAGTGATTTATGCCATTGACAAGTTTAGATCTTATTTAGTAGGATTAAAAGTGATTGTGTACACTGACCATGCTGCTTTCAAATATTTACTCACAAAGCAGGATTCAAAACCCAGGCTCACAAGATGGGTGCTGCTTCTGCAAGAGTTTGATATAAAAATAAGAGACAGAAAAGGAATAGAGAACCAAGTGGCTGATCACTTGTCCCGGATAGAAATAGTGGCAGGAGCATCCCTCCCTTCCACTGAGATCTCTGAAATCTTCTTCGATGAGAAACTTTTGCCATTCAGGAAGTGCCAGGTTTGCAGACATTGCAAACTATAAGGCTGTGAGATTCATACCCAAGGAGTACAGCAGGCAGCAAACGAAAAAACTGATCTCTGATGCAAAGTACTACTTGTGGAATGAGCCATATCTCTTTAAGAGATATACAGACGGAATAATCCATAGATGTATGCCTAGAGAAGAAACACAGAAGATCCTATGGCATTGTCATGGATCACAATATGGAGGACATTTTGGAAGTGAGCGAACAGCCACAAAAGTCCTCCAATGTGGCTTTTACTGGCCTACCCTCTATAGAGACTCCCGAGAGTTTGTACGTAACTGTGACAGTTGCCAGAGAGCTGGTAATCTGCCTCAAGGTTATGCCATGCCTCAACAAGGGATCTTAGAGATTGAGTTATTTGACGTATGAGGTATTGACTTCATGGGGCCTTTTTCACTATTATACTCAAACACTTATATTCTGGTGGCTGTAGACTATATATCTAAATGGGTAGAGGCAATTGCAACACCCACTAATGATACTAAGACAGTGCTGAAGTTCCTCCAAAAACATATCTTTAGCAGATTTAGTGTCCCTAGAGCACTAATTAGTGATGAAGGCACTCATTTCTGCAATAAATAGCTTTACTCTGCTATGGTCAGATACTAAAAAGAATCCTGGAATGGACTATAATTGCCCGTAGAAAGGATTGGGCAAGGAGCTTGGATGATGCTCTCTGGGCATACAGAACAGCATTCAAGACCCCTATAGGAACTTCTCCATACCAGCTTGTGTATTGGAAGGCCTGTCACCTGCCCGTGGAACTGAAGCATAAAGCCTACTAGGCAACCAGATTCTTGAACCTTGATGCCAAATTAGCTGGAGAGAAAAGATTGCTCCAGCTGAATGAGCTAGAGGAATTCAGACTCAATGCTTTCGAAAATGCATAAATTTACAAAGAGAAAGCAAAAAGGTGGCATGACAAGAAACTATCATCCAGAGTCTTTGAGACAGGACAAAAGGTTCTGCTGTTTAACTCTAGGCTCAGACTATTCCCTGGGAAATTAAAATCCCGGTGGAGAGGACCATATGTGATTACAAGTGTGTCACCATATGGATATGTAGAGATTCAAGATATTGACTCTGACAAAAAGTTCATTGTTAATGGACAGAGAGTCAAGCATTATCTTGAAAGCAATGTTGAGCAAGATTGCTCAAAACTGAGACTAGATTAAAGCTCAGTAAGGTCCAGCTAAAGACAATAAAGAAGCGCTTGCTGGGAGGTAACTCAGCCATTGGCATAGTTTATTTTTTATTTAAATAATAATTATAGGAGTTTGATATAAATTATCTTCAACATTGATTTTTAATTACAGAAGTTCACAGAGTTACAAAAGGATTCAGAGCATAAAGCAGAGAAAAAAAAGAGCTCACTGGCACAAAAACGCCAGTAAGGGGTATTTTGGGCGTTAAACGCCAGAATGGGCACCATTCTGGGTATTTAATGCCAGTAAAGATACCTTTCTGGGCATTAAACGCCAGAATGGGTACCATTCTGGGCGTTACCCGTTCTGGCGTTTAACGCCAGAATTCCAGCATCCTGGGCGTTTAGAAAAAAGCCCAGTGATAAAGGCTTTCTGGCGTTTAACGCCAGTCAGGGCACCTGACTAGGCGTTAAACGCCCAAAACAAGCAACAATTGGGCGTTAAATGCCAGAATAGATGCCATTCTAGGCGTTTAACGTCAGAAATATAGAGGGGAGGAAGTTTTGTTTTCAACTCAATTTTTTTTTAATTTTCATGTTTTCATCCATACTTTCTTGTGATGAACATGTTACAAATTCTCATTTTTTAATTTTAATTTCAAAAAAATCTTAATCTTAAAAAAATCTTTCTTCAATTTCTTTTCAAATCTTTTTCAAGTTACATATATCTTTTTTATTTCTTTTCAAATATTTTTCAAAACTCATCTATCTTTCTAATATCTTTTCAAATCTTTTTCAACTCATCATACTATCTTTTCAAATTTAGATTTATCTTTTTTCATAACTCTCTCATATCTTTTCAATTTTAAAATTACATCTTTTGCATATCATACTTATCTTTTCTAAATCATATCTTCTATCATATCTTTTTTTTCAAAATTTTTGCCTACCCCCTCCCTTTTAAATTCCCATTCGGCCTCCCCCTCTCCTCCACCACTCGAATTTGACTCTCCTTCTATTCCTCTCCTTTCCTTTATTTTGCTTGAGGACAAGCAAACCTCTAAGTTTGGTGTGTTTTTTGTGATCACTGGGCTAAGATTCACCAAGATCATGGCTCCTAAGGGAAAATAAACCACTCCAAGAGGCAAGAAAGAGAACACTCCAAAACCACTTTGGAATCAAGAGAGGTTCTTAACCAAAGAACATGCAGACCATTACCACAAAATAGTGGGTCTAAGGTCAGTGATCCCGGAAGTTAAATTCGATCTGAAAGAAGACGAATATTCGGAGATCCAAGAGCAGATTCAAAACAGTGGCTGGAAAATTCTAGCTAATCCTGAGACAAAGGTGGATAGAAACATGGTTCAGGAATTCTACTCAAATCTGTGGCAAATAGATAAGCAGAGAATGACTGGAACTGCCTTCTATACCTTTCAAACTATGGTCAGAGGAAAGATTATTTACTTTGACATGGACAGAATAAGAGAGGTTTTCAAGCTGCCTCAACTACAAGATGATCCAGAATCCTTTAATAGGAGAATGGTGAGATTAGATAAGCGCTTAGACCAAGTTCTAGAGGACATATGCCTTCCTGGAACCAAGTGGATAACCAACACAAAGGGTGTCCCAAATCAAATCAAGAGAGGAGATCTCAAACCAGTCGCTAGAGGTTGGCTGGACTTCATTGGGCGTTCTATACTGCCCACCAGCAACCGCTCTGAAGTTACTGTCAAAAGAGTAGTGATGATCCATTGCATTATGCTGGGAAACAAAGTGGAGATTCATCATCTGATTTCTTGTGAGCTTTACACAATTGCAAACAAGAACTCCACTGACGCCAAATTGGCTTACCCAAGCTTAATCTCTCTGCTATGTAAAGATGCTGGGGTAAATATGGGAGTGGATGAGTATATCTCAATCAAGCACCCAATCACCAAAAAATTAATGAAAGGACAACAAGTGCAAGATAACTCCATCAAAATGAGGACGCAGGAGTTCCTCCCAGAAATCCCTTAGATTAACTACTGGACCCGCCTAGAAGCATCTGTCACGAAACTACAAGAAGCTATGAATCAATTTAAGGAAGAACAGTAAAATCAAAATAGCATGCTTTGCAAACTGCTTAAGGAACAAGAAAAGCAAGGGTATGAGCTACAGGAGCTGAAGCGCCAGAAACTCTTCCTTGAGGGACCAGACACCCCACAGATTGAAGGAGCATCCATCTCCAAAAATAAAGGTTGTTGAGTCCTAATATTAAATCTGTGATAACTTTTATTATTAGAAACCTATCTTAAGAATTATATGAGTATTAGTAATTAGGGTCCTTATTTTTGTTTTTATTTTTTTATTATCTCCAAGTAAGCTATAATTTATTCCTCTCATCATCACTAAACATGAATAAAATAGTAGATTCTCTTTAGAGTAAGGAGGCAATTATTTCAAGTTTTCAATAAGGAAAATTCTAATTATTTTTATGTGGTGGCAACACTTTTTGTTTTCTGAATGAATGCTTGAACAGTGCATATTTTTGATAGTGAAGTTTATGAATGTTAAAATTGTTGGCTCTTGAAAGAATGATGAACAAAGAGAAATGTTATTGATAATCTGAAAAATCATGAAATTGATTCTTGAAGCAAGAAAAAGCAGTGAAAAAAAGGCAAAAGAGAGAAAGAAAGAAAAAGAAAAAGCAAGCAGAAAAAGCCAATAGCCCTTTAAACCAAAAGGTAAGGGTAAAAAGGATCCAAGGCTTTAAGCACTAATGGATAGGAGGGCCCCAAAGGAATAAAATCTTAGCCTAAGCGGCTAAATCAAGCTGTCCCTAACCATGTGCTTGTGGCATGAAGGTCCAAGTGAAAAGCTTGAGACTGAGTGGTTAAAGTCGTGATCTAAAACAAAAAGAGTGTGTTTAAGAACTCTGAACACCTCTAACTGGGGACTTTAGCAAAGCTGAGTCACAATCTGAAAAGGTTTACCCAGTTATGTATCTGTGATATTTATGTATCCGGTGGTAATACTGGAAGACAAAGTGCTTAGGGCCACGGCCAAGACTCATAAAGTGGCTGTGTTCAAGAATTAATATACTGAACCAGGAGAATCAATAACACTATCTAAAATTCTGAGTTCCCATGGTTGCCAATCATTCTGAGCTTCAAAGGATGAATTAAGATGCCAAAACTGTTCAGGAACAAAAAGCTACTAGCCCTGCTCATCTAATTAGAATCTGAGCTTCACTTAAAACTCTGAGATGTATTACCTTTTGATCTTCTTTTTATCCTATTTTATTTATCTAGTTGCTTGAGGATAAGCAACAGTTTAAGTTTGGTGTTGTGATGAGCGGATATTTTATACGCTTTTTGGGGGTATTTTCAAATAGTTTTTAGTAGGATCTAGCTACTTTTTAGTATATTTTTATTAGTTTTTATGCAAAAATCACATTTCTGGACTTTACTATGAGTTTGTGTGTTTTTCTGTGATTTCAGGTATTTCTGGATGAAATTGAGGGACCTGAGCAAAAATCTGATTCAGAGGCTGAAAAAGGACTGCAGATGCTGTTGGATTCTGACCTCCCTGCACTCAAAATGGATTTTCTTGAGCTATAGAAGCCCAATTAGCACGATCTCAATTGCGTTGGAAAGCAGACATCTTGGGCTTTCCAGCAATATATAATAGTTCATACTTTGCTTGAGTTGTGATGACGCAAACTGGCATTTAACGCTAATTTTCTACCTTATTCTGGCGTTAAACGCCAGAAATAGGATACAAGCTGGAGTTAAACGCCCAAACTGGCACAAAAGCTGGAGTTAAATGCCAGGAATAGCCTCTACACGTGAAAGCTTCATTGATCAGCCCAAACACACACCAAGTGGGCCACGGAAGTGGATTTCTACACTATCTATCTTAGCTTACTCATTTTCTGTAAACCTAGGTTACTAGTTGAGTGTAAAAACTACTTTTAGAGATTCATTTAGTACCTCATGACATTTTACATCTGAATTTGTATCTTCTACGGCATGAGTCTCTAAACCCCATGGTTAGAGGTGAGAAGTTCTGCTGTGTCTCGATGGATTAATACAATTACTTCTGTTTTCTATTCAATCATGCTTGATTCTATTCTAAGATATTCACTCGCACTTAAACATGATGAATGTGATGATCCATGACAATCATCACCATTCTCAACCTATGAACGTGTGCCTGACAACCACTTCTGTTCTACCTTAGATTGAGTATGTATCTCTTGGGTTCCTGATTCACGAGTTTGACTGCCTCTCTTGACAACAGAGCGTTCAATCCGTGAGACCAGAGTTTTTGTGGTATAAGCTAGAATCAATTGGCAATTTTCTTGAGATCTGGAAAGTCTAAACTTTGTCTGTGATATTCCGAGTAGGATTTGGGATGGAATGACTGTGAAGAGCTTCAAACTCACGGATGTTGGGCTTAGTGACAAACGCAAAAGGATCACTGGATCCTACTCCAGCACAAGTGAGAACCAATAGATGATTAGCCATGTATATGGACCTTTTTCACTGAAAGGACGGATGGTAGCTATTGACAATGGTGATCCACCAACATACAGCTTGCCATGGAAGGAGCCTTGTGTGCGTGAAGAAGAAGACAGTAGGAAAGCAGAGATTCAGAAGACAGAGATCTTCAAAACTCCAACCCATTCTCCATTACTGCATAACAAGTATTTATTTCATGTTCTTTTATTTTTTTGTAATTAAAACTAAGAACCATTATTGATATCCTGACTAAGAATAATAAGATAACCGTAGCTTGCTTCAAGCCGACAATCTCCGTGGGATCGACCCTTACTCACGTAAGGTATTACTTGGACAATCTAGTGCACTTGCTGGTTAGTTGTACGAGTTGTGAAAAGTGTGATTACAACTTCGTGCACCAAAGTGCAGTTTGAGACATTATACTTGGGTGAAGGAGAGGGCCCATAGGACTAGAGCCTCCAGCAGGCTCCCCAACTGGATATGGTGTGACCCAGATTCCATGTTGACCCGGCAAGGGATACAAGGTCTGAACATAGCTGCTACGCATATGGAGCCTACACGTACAAGTGGCACAGGGGCTGGAATGCTGGACAGAATGGAGGACGGCTGTGGACAGTATAGAGCCACAGAGGCAGATGCACAAGAGGTGGCGGTTGGGGGGCTTGATAGAGGGATGAGTGCTGCTATGGAAGCCACCAACGGTGAGAGGGAACATTGTCAATAGAGGCATGAACGGGGCACAATCGCAAAACCAAGAAAAGCTCACTTGGTTGATTGTAACTCAAAAGAGACAGAAAGAATGCGGGTTGCGACGGTGGTTCCGGGAGCGGGTGTAGGATCTGATGGGCATGGTAATGTCAATGATACAAATAGAAGCCACATCGCATAACAGGAAGAATGTCAACTCTAAGGTGTGATAGGTATAAGGCTGGAGGAGGCGGAAAGCTTGAAGGATGACTGGGCAGAGGTTTATGGCAATGGACAAGAGGAAGAATGCGAGAATTGTACAGAAGCAGGAGTAGAGATGGAGGCTGGTTTGGATGGAGGAAGTAAGCTTCACAGTATAGAACAAAGGCCGAGTTGGGAAGAAGAAATGGCTGAGAATAGAGAGGCTTGGAAACTAGATGTAAAGTCAGGTGTTTAGTGTAGTGATGAGGAGGACATTATGGCTATTTTATAGGAGCAAAATGAAGCAATTGCTCTGAAGTGATGACAGACAAAGCAAAAAGAAGAAAAAATTCGACGGAGTTGGCAAAAAAATTGTAAATAGGTGTGTAATAAAACTGTTAAATGATTTTAAGCTCTTGGAATATTAGAGTTTGGGAGGTGTTAAAAATTTTATTATGCTAAAGAATTTTAAAAGTAAGTTTAGGTTGGAAATATTGGGTTTGGTAGAAACAAAAAAATAAGTAGTGACTAAATTTGATGTAATACGTATTTGTGAAAGTGATAGAGCTAGCTGGGAGTTTGTAAGTTCAGCTAGGGCTTCTGGAGGGTTATTGTTAATAAGGAATGAATTAGTTTTTAAATAAACTAATTGCTATAAAGGGGTTAGGTGTATGTGTGTAGAAGGGGTTGTGGTAAAAGATAACTTTCATTGTGTTATTTGTTTGGTGTATGGGTCACATGTGAGAGCTGAGAAGATCTCTATGCGGGAAGAGTTGAGTTATATTTCAGGGTTGTGCCAGGTGCCGGTCTGTTATTTGGGAGATTTTAATGAAATTTTGTATTTGAAAGAAAGAAAAAGAGTGACTAGCTTATTAGCATCTGCTAAAGATTTTAGAGCATGGATAAATGATATGGAGTTGATCGATTTGGGGCTAAATGATCACAAGTATACATGGTTTAGGGGACAGTCGTGTAGTTATATTGATAGGATCTTGGTTAACTTGGGGTGGCTCAATACGTACCCGGAGACGCGATTGAGGGGAGGACCATGAGGTTTATCGGATCACTGTCCTTTGATAATGGAAGACAGTAGAAGATTTGATGGCTCAAGACCATTCCTAGCTTGGACTCGTGGTTCACGCATGAAGGGTTGTTGAGAATGGTGAAAGAAAAGTAGAGGGAATTAGGAGATGTACAATTCTTAGAGAAGATGAAAGCGCTTTCAATACCGTTGGGTAGATGGCATAAGCAGCATTTTAAGGATATAACTAAGAAGATAAAGAAGGTGGATGATATGGTTAGTAGTGGACTTTATGATGGTATAATGGAGGCAAGGAGAAGGGAGTTAGTGAGGTGCAGTGAGAAGTGGTATGTTAGACAGGATATTCACTAAAAGCAATTGTCTAGATCTCGGCATGCTAAAGAGATGGATAAGAACACAAGGTACTTCCACAATATTGCTTTGGCGAGAAGAAGGAATAACCGGATTGAGTCTTTGGTGATTAATGGGAGATTAGTAAGGAATCATGCAAGAATCAATGTTGTAATTCGAGACTTTTATAAAAGTCTATACTACCAGGAAGCTTCTCCAAGTTTGAGCTTTAGGGATAGAGAGGGAGGAAGCTGAAGCCCTAGAGGTGATGCCATCGGTAGAGGAAGTGAAAGAGGCATTTTGGGATTGTGAATCTTCTAAGGTTCCAGGGAGTGATGAGTACAACATGAATTTTATAAAATAGTGTTGGAATGAGATTGGAACGGAATTCACTGTAGTTGTGATGAGTTTTTTTGATATGACAAGGCTACTAGTAGACTCTAATGTCACATAGGTAACGTTGGCTCTGAAATTTGTTGAGACTAAGGAGATAAAAGATCTCAGACCTATCAGTATAGTTGGATGTGTCTATAAAGTTATCTCTAAATTGTTAACACAAAGAATGAGGTGTGTAATGCTAGGTTTAGTTAGAGAATCACAGATTGCCTTTGTGAAGGGGAGGAAGATATATGATGGAGCTTTAATTGCATGTGAAACTATGCAATGGTTGAAACTGAAAAAGAAGGCATCAGTGATAATCAAACTGGATTTCAAAAAGACCTATGCTAGAGTTAAATGGTGCTTTGTTGATACTATGCTAGAGAAGATGGGATTCGGTAGTACATGGAGAGCATGGATTAGGAAGTGTATTAGATCGTCATCTATTCTATTCTGGTTAATGAGTTACCATCGAAACCATTCAAGATGGAGATGGGGTTTTGTCAAGGCGATCTATTATCGTCATTTTTGGTTGTTCTGGTGGTGGATTGCTTAACAGGATGATCGGAAAGGTGGTACGGAATAAGTGATTATCTCCACTTTTAGTTAGTAGAGATAATATAGAGTTACCATATTTATAATTTGCTGATGACACTATATTATTCTCTCCGCCGGAAGAGGAGACAGTGAGAAATTATAAGAGACATCTGAGGTGCTTCTGAGGTGCTTCGAAATGATGTCTGTGTTGAGTATTAACTTTGAGAAGTGCAACTTGATACTCGTGAATTGTAGTTAGAAATGAGTTAGCCGGATGTGTCAACTACTGGGTTGCCAGGAGGCAGTTGGTGAGGTACCTTGGTATTAGCCTAGGAGCAAATCCGTGGCTAGTAAAAACTTTGAAGCTGGTTATAGATAAGGTGGAAGAGAAACTCAACTTGTGAAAAGCAAAGGTCCTCAGTAAGGCTGAAAAGCTGGTAAATAAGTCACTAATTAACAGCCTACCTATTTATTACCTGGGTTTGTATAAGATGCCAAATACAGTACAAAGAATAATCTATTTGCACAGGAGATTCTTCTGGGGGAAGAATGATGGACGACTTGGCCTGGCTCTTGTAAAGTGGGAGATGATCTAGGCACTGAAGAAGCTAGGAGTGTTGGGGGTGGGTGACGCGGTGGTCCGTAATACTGATTTACTATTTAAATGGTGGTGGCGATTTTCAAAAGAAGATTGTTCAGTATCAAAGAAGATTGTGTGCTCCTGTAATAGATTGAACCTTAATTAGTTGTTGTCAACTCAGACACTACCAGTGAGAGGGGTTTCGTGGAGAGACATATGTCAATTATAAATAAAGAAGTAGCATGTCAAGCAGAAGATGATTGATGGCTTTACTATGGAGGTAGGGGATGGCAGATCCACCAGATTTTGAGAGGATACTTGGCTCCAAGTGGGAAAGCTGAAAAATGCCTTTCCGAGACTCTTCTTGATTTAAAAAAAAAAAGATCAATAATTGGAGATTGTAGATTTTGGGATGGGAGAGGATAGAGTGGGTTTGGCAATTCCAATGGAGGAGGAAACTCCACCAATGGGAGGCAGATACCTTGGATAAGCTATTTCATGTTTTACAATCTGCTAGATTGATAGCAGAAGTACAAGATAGAGTGGTATGAAAATTTGACAGGGAAAAAGTTTATTCTCCTAACTCATTTGTGTAGATTTTGCATGAAGAGACTTTGGCCGATGAGATTGTGAACTACAGATTTACAAAAGAAATTTGGAAAGGATTAGTTCCGCCTTGAGTTGAGTTGTTCACTTAGTTTGTATTGGTAGGCCGGGTCAATACAAAGGACCAGCTAAGTAGATTGGGGATCATAGAACATAATGATAACTTGTACGTGTTGTGTAAGAAGGATGTTGAAAATGTACAACACTTATTTGTTACTTGTGAGTACTCTTGGCATGTGTGGTGTGCATAGATCACGGAGGTTGGACAGGCGTGAACTACTCCTAGTGCCTTGAAAGATCACTTTGAGAACTAGAGGGCCATGCCTATGAGAAAAGAGTTGCACAAGTATTGGTTAGTTGGATTCTTCTCAGCTGTATAAAATATTTGGTTACATAAGAGTGATATCATATTTCAGAATAAGATAATAGCGGTGGTAGATTGTGAGACTCAATCGTTTTGTTGTGCTAGGGAGCGATGTGATAGATAACTCATATTATTGATGGCTATGCTAGAGATGACATAGGAGTTATTTTGTTTTATTTTTGGTCATTCTTGTCTTTGTCGGTTATATGCTCCACCTTGAGTATTGAATTCTTTCTTTCAAAATAAATAAATAAATAAATAAATAAAATGCTTGTAAACAAGCTGGGATATAAGGTTTAAGCAACATAAGCTAAGATGAGAGTTGAGAGGACACATATTGATAATAAATATTATTAGTCATATACTTCTTCTTCTATCTTCTTAACGCATTATATATTTATTACATAACATTCAAATTCTGTTATCTGCGTCTTGTTAATTTGCCTTTCTTAGTATCACAAGATAAGTTAGAAAAGAAAAATGCTTGAGACCATTAGATTAAATTTTCTGTAATATGTGTAAATATTATGAAAGTTTAATTATAAAGAGTAGAAATTTAATAAATATTATATTTGATTCATTTAGCTCCCTTTTTGACAAATTGAACCTATCATAACTTTACCTTCAATGTCAAATTTGATATTCTTATAGTTCTAACATATTTTCTTATATATTGATATTCTTAATCCCTAAATTATAATTACATATTATATATTTTATTTGCATAAAACGTTTTAGGAAAAAAAAAAGCGAAAATCGATAACTAATTAAGAATATAATCATAATTTATTTTTAACACACTTTTAAACAGAAAGTACCACATTGTTTTGAACATTAAAATAATAAACAAAAAGTGTATTATTAGAGAATTGTGAAAGGAGGAATATCTTTATAGAAGAAGATCGTGCATTTGTGTACTATATTGTTTTAAAAATATTTATCTTATATTATTTTTTTTGGGAGTCATTATTGTAACTATATTGAGAAGTTAAAACTATTTTACAATACTATAAATTATGACTTAAGGAGATGTGTTTGTTTTTGAAAACATGATAAGACAAGATACAGAGAACAAGAAATAAAAGATAGAGACACAAAATTTTGTGTTTTTATATTCTAGCTATTTGGTGATAAACTAAAACGAAATATGAAAATTCAATTTATTTTCTTTTTTTCTATTCAAAAAATTTGTGACGAAAAATATAATAATAAAAAATATAATTATGAAAAAGTAACAAGAATAATGAAATGAAATAAAAAATAAGTTATATCTCTTGTTAGTGTCTTCGTGTTCTTTCTGTTAGAATAGACATAAAATACACTAATTTAGTGTCTCTAAACACATTGTCTCTGTCTATATCTCTTCTGTTAAATACGATTTTGTACCACTGTGTGTCTCTGAGTGTCCTGTCTTTGTAAACAAACACAGCCCTATGTCTCTGTATGTACATTGAATAAGAGTGGACCACAACAACACTACACGAGACCCATACTAGGTCCACATACACTATGCGTCAATACCCTCCCTGAAACAGAGGTGAGGGTTTTTGCCCACTCTCAGTTTGCTCGCAAATCTGAAGAGAGACACTGACAGTGGCTTTGTGAAGGTATCTATAATCTGTTCCGACGCCGGAACATGAACAACATAGACCTGGTTCTGATTAACCCTCTCCCGCAGAAAATAAAGGTTGAGCTCCATGTGCTTGCACCGAAAATGGAGAACCGGGTTTGCCGACAATATACACGCGCTTTGGTTGTCGAAGTACATCGTCGGTGGGATGGGTTGAGGCATCTGAAGCTCTGCAAGAAGTTGTTGAATGGCAATCAGTTTAGTTTGCGCTGCTACCAAAGCACGGTACTCTGTCTCCGACATTGAGCGACTAACCTTGCCCCGTTTCGTGCACTTTCAAGCCACGAGGTTGCAGCCAAGGAAGACACAATACCCATTAATAGTTTGTCAGTCATCGACATATGCTGCCCAAGCTACACTAGCAAAGGCAATGAGTCTAAAATCAAAGCATTTGTTAAAAGACAATCCATGATTTACCATTCCTTTAACATAACGGAAGATACGCTTCACTGCCGTCCAATGTTGAAGGGTAGCGGCGTGCATGAATTGGGCGACTCTATTGACAGATTAGACAAGGTCAGGACAAGTAATTGTTAGGTATTGAAGGGCTCCGATCACAGACCGATAGCGCTTGGGGTCTTCAAATACTTCAGAGCTTGAGTAAGACAACTTGAGAGAGAAGACCATCGGGGTCGGCACCAGGCTTGATTGCTGTATTCCAGAAGCTCAGTTTCATATTTTGACTGACTTAACATCACACTCCCTTCTTCTAGGTAAGTGACTTCCAAACCTAAGAAAAACTTAAATTTTCCTAGGTCATTGAGAGGAAATACTTGATTTAGTTGTTGTACTAATGTTTCAATCTCTGCTGAATTGTGACTTGTCAAGATAGTATCATCCAACAACAACAACAACAACAACAAAGCCTTGTCCCACTAAGTGGGGTCGGCTACATGAATCAAACGACGCCATTGTGCTCTGTCATGTATCATGTCTACAGAGAGACCGTTTACATGTAGATCTCGTTTGACCACCTCACGGATGGTCTTCTTAGGTCTTCCTCTGCCTTTCGCTCTTTGTCCATCTTCCATCTCATCCACCCTCCTGACTGGATGTTCTATCGGTCTTCTTCCCACATGTCCAAACCACCTGAGACGCGATTCAACCATCTTTTCCACAATGGGTGCTACTCCAACTCTCTCCCTTATATCTTCATTCCTTATTTTATCCAATCGCGTATGACCACTCATCCATCTCAACATCTTCATCTCTGCCACACTCAGCTTATGTTCGTGCTCCCCTTTAGCCGCCCAACACTCCGTACCATACAGCATAGCCGGTCTTATAGCGGTGCGATAGAATTTACCTTTAAGTTTTAAAGGCACTTTTTTGTCGCATATAAAACCAGATGCACTCCGCCATTTTGACCAACCTGCTTGGATCCTATGATTTACATCCTGTTCAATCTCTCCATTATCCTGTATGATGCACCCAAGATACTTAAAACTTTTAACTTTTCGTAGGATGTTTTTTCCAATCTTCACCTCTATATTGGAGTTTTCCCTTCTCAGACTGAATTTACATTCCATATATTCCGTCTTGTTACGGCTTATGCGCAGACCATACACTTCTAGAGCTTCTCTCCATAACTCCAACTTCTTATTTAGGTCTTCCCTTGACTCTCCCATAAGGACGATATCATCGGCAAAAAGCATGCACCATGGCACAGGCTCTTGGATGTGCTCTGTGAGTACTTCCAAGACTAATGTGAAAAGATATGGACTTAAGGATGATCCCTGGTGTAATCCTATACTAATAGGGAATTCCTCTGTCACACCACCTTGAGTCTTCACACTAGTTGTGGCCCCATCATACATGTCTTTGATTGCCCGAATATATGCGATCCTTACTCTCCTCTTTTCTAAAACCTTCCATAAGACCTCCCTTGGTACCCTATCATACGCTTTTTCCAAATCAATAAACACCATGTGCAGATCCCTTTTATTACTACGATACCTCTCCATCATCCTTCTTAATAGGTATATCGCTTCAGTGGTAGATCTGCCTGGCATAAATCCAAATTGGTTCTCTGTTACTTGTGTCTCTTTTCTCAACCTCCGTTCTATCACCCTTTCCCATAACTTCATAGTATGACTCATAAGCTTAATCCCTCTATAGTTTCCGCAACTTTGTATATCCCCCTTATTCTTGTAGATAGGTACCAAGGTGCTCTTTCTCCACTCATCAGACATCTTCTTTGACCTTAAAATCTCATTAAAAAGCTTGGTTAACCAGTTGATGCCTTTTCCTCCAAGACCCTTCCAAACCTCAATCGGGATATTATCAGGTCCTACTGCCCTGCCATTTTTCATCTGCTTTAGAACCTTTTTTACCTCGAAGTCTCGAATCCTTCGATAGTAGTCAAAGTTTTGATCTTCTTCCCTTGTGCATAATCGACCAAGGCTCGGAAGAGTCTTCTGTCCCTCATTAAATAACTCGTAGAAGTAGCTCTTCCACCTTTCATTAATCTTCTCCTCTTGAGCCAACACCTCTCCATCCTTATCCTTTATGCACTTAACCTGATCCAAATCTCTCGTTCTTCTTTCCCGACTCTTTGCGATTCTATATATACATTTTTCTCCTTCTTTCGTGCCCAAAGACTGGTAGAGACCCTCATATGCTCTTGTCCTTGCTTCACTTACAGCCACTTTTGTCTCTTTCTTAGCCGCCTTATATTTTTCCCAGTTATCTGCATTGCGGCATAAAGACCACTCTTTAAAGCATTCCCTTTTTATCTTTATCTTTTCTTGTATACTCGCATTCCACCACCAGGACTCCTTGTCTCTTGGTCCTATTCCTTTAGATTCACCAAAACTTTCTTTTGCTGTTCTTCTAATAACTTCTGCCATCTCCCTCCACATCTCTTCCGCGCTTCCATTCCCATCCCACTTTGCCTCTTCTCCTACCCGTCTTAGGAAGCTTCTTTGTTCCTCACCTTTCATCCGCCACCACCTCGTCCTTGGGTTCTTCGTATGATGTCTTTTCCTCAACTTTTGCTCAACGCGAAAATCCATGACGAGCACCCTATGTTGTGTTGTCAAACTCTCTCCCGGGATAATTTTACAGTTAATGCAAAATTTCCGGTCGACTCTCCTCAACAAGAAGAAGTCGATTTGAGAGCTTGTCATGCCACTCTTATAGGTTATAAGATGTTCGTCTCTCTTTTTAAAACATGTATTTGCGATGAGAAGATCAAAAGTTGAGGAAAAGTCCAAAATAGTTTTACCTTCGGCATTGATCACCCCGAAACCATGGCCTCCGTGAATACTCCCATATCCAGTCACTTCTCTCCCAACATGGCCATTTAAATCTCCTCCTAAGAAAATCTTATCTCCCAAAGGTATGCCTTGAACCAAACTCTCTAGATCCTCCCAAAACCTTATCTTGTGTTGTTCGTCTGAACCCACTTGCGGTGCATAGGCGCTAATCACATGGAAAGCACCTCCCTCCACCACTAGTTTGATAGAGATGATCCGATCTCCCACCCTCTTGACATCCACTACATCCTTCTTCCACTGCTTATCCACAATTATTCCAACCACATTCCTATTCTTCACCTTTTCTGTATACCAAAGTTTGAAACCAGAAGTATCCAACTCCCTAGCCTTTGCACCAACCCATTTCGTTTCTTGTAGGCACATAATGTTAATCTTCCTCCTTATCATGGTGTCCACCACCTCCATGGACTTTCCTGTTAAAGTGCCTGTGTTCCATGTCCCAAATCTCAACCTTCTGTCGCTTCGACTTTTATCTTTTCCTTTGTGAACTAGCTTATTTACCCTCGTCCGTTCACGAAAACGCGAGAACCCTTACTCATTTAACACTACATCCGGGCACCGATGCAGCGGCTCTTGCTTCGACACCGTACTCGAGCCATACGGCGCGTTGCTTCCGGGCAACGACCTAGCTTTAGCGCAATAATGTCTTTGATTCATGTCATGGGGGTTCGGCTATATTTTTATGTTAGTTGCCGAAGACCTAACACAACCCTCCTCCTTTATCCGGGCTTGGGACCGGCTATGTACCGCAAGTGTAACATAGGCGGAGTTTCAAGATAGTATCATCCACATAGGCTAAAAGATATAAAACAAAGGCATTAGTCCTTTTAACAAACAAAGATATATTTGACTTAGTTTGATGAAATCCAAATTTATTTAGAGTAGTGGATAGTGTTTCAAACCAAGCGCTAGGAGCCTAACAAAGCCCATATATAGCTTTTTGCAACTTACACACCAGATCAGGATTAGATTCACTAAAACCCTCAGGTTGTTTCATATATACTGTCTTAGTAAGCTGCATTATCGAAATCAAACTGTCATACAGGCCAGCCATTAGTTAAGGCTAAAGACAGCACAATTCTTACCGTTACATTCTTACCGTTACAGGCCTAACCACCGGACTATAAACCTCTTTGTAGTAAATTCCTTTTGTTTGATGATAACCTTTAGCGAAGAACCTCACTCTTAGGACCTCGTATAATAGTATAAACCCACTTACTCCCATGAACAATTGCGTTAGGTGGAGGGGTAGTTAAGGTCCATGTTTGACACCTAGTAAGTGCCCTCATCTCGGTTTCCATGGCTACCTTCTACTGAGTTGTAACGAAAACTTGCTTGGACATTTTAGGAGCATTGTTAACAAGGTCAATAGAAGGTGTAGATTTAACCATCAAACCTTTACAATGTGTATTCTTGCTCTTAGCTCGTGTTGTCATAGGATGAGAGTTAAGTGAAGTAGGCCCTGATATAGGAGAATTTGGTGATAGAATTTGTATCCCAATGCCTTTAATTGGAATAGATCCTGTTGGTAAAGTGTGAGGTGTAGGATTCAAGCTAGATGTTGAAAAAGTTTATGCTGATGGTAAAATGGAATTATTATCAATTTGCACAAAAAGGCTAGTGATAGGAAAAGTGGGAGGTTTATGTGTATGTGTATGTGTATGTTTAGGTATATAAAATGGGAAGGTTTTCACCTATACCAGCCAACTTTACTGCCACACTGCTATGCCACGTACGGTCCAGTAGCACGTTTACATTTTGTCTTATAACTATTAGTGGAATTACAAAACAATCCCTGAAATGTAATAGTAAAAGACGAAAAAGTCAAACGTAATAATGGCTAATACAGGATACGACCATAGCAGTATTTGATAAATTTAGCCAAACTGAAAGTTGGAAGAGTGGAAGCTGTTGGGGCGCGCTGTGGGTTGAAATGCTGGGCAAGTAATGGGCCATTAGTTGGGTCATTTTTTTAAAGTTTTTTATGTACAAGTTATTAATCTTTAAAAAATAAAAAATGTTATTTAGATACTAAAATTAATTACCAAAATTAATCATCATGTATTTATATATAAATACACATATTATTTTGATAAATCAATATGTTACACATTGTTAAATTGTTGATATCTCTACAATTGAATTAAACCACATTCTTCTAAATTTCTAAATAAAAAAAGAGGAAAAAGAATTCAATAAAAAAAAACTAAATAAAAGTACATTGGCATATTTTACACATTTAATTATCTATAAAAAGACACACTAAAAATAAAAACAAAAATCAAGGTATCAACGTATGTTTTAGAATTTGTTTTAATTTTATTTTTTATCTTTTAATTAAATTTAAATTACCTAATGTTTAGTATTTTAAATTTGTATTTTAAAATTTGAAAAAGAATATATCAAACATCATATTTATTGGATATGTTTGTTTTAATTTTTTTTTAAATTCATATAATAAAAGATTGATTAAAAGATGAAAATTTTTAATGTTATTGTATAATTAATGATCACTTTTTCATTAAAAATTAGATTCATACTACTTTTTTATTATCGGTCCTATTTTATGTAATGCAAAACTTTGATCTACTACTCTTAATTATTAGGCTTTCTTTACTTGGCTTGTCTTTTAATTTGGTTTTTAAACTTGTATGACTCAAAAAATTTCGGTATTTTAGAATCTTCTTAAGATATCCCTTTAATTATTTATAATCAAAAAGCTTTTAATGTTAATTATCGTTGCAGCCACATCATGTTGTGTTCTCTTTCGCCATTGCAATATTGATGTGTTTAGAATAAACATTACTACTTTATGCAATGTGGCTATCTGAGTTAATTCAACTACCACTTATTCGTTTTTTAATGCTGTTTTTTATTTTGGTGAATACTATGGTGTCTATCACTTTGTACCTAAGTTACTAAAAAAAATAAATAAATAATATTTAATAAATTTTAAATATTTTATTTTTTACTTTAAAAGGAAAGTTAGGCAATTTAAGCACCATAACAAAGGCACTGTAGAACTCACCTTTTATTTTACATATGATAATGTATATACATGATTCTAATACTAACAAGTAACTAGGGAGGTGCCAATGAGTTATAGCTCAAATGGCATAGTCTCTCCATACTCAATTAAGAGGTTGCTGGTTTGAGTCTCCTATCTTTGGTAAAAAAACAAAAAAAAATAACTAGGGAGATGTTTCTATTAAAAAAAGAACATAAAAGATATTGATAAGTCAACATGTAATTTAGAAATATTTTACGGACTACTTTCACTATTTATAAATTTTACTCTTCACCTAATATTATTTTTTTAGTTTTATTCATTAAATTATTATTTGTTAATATTATTTTTATTCGTCTTTGACCTTAACAATAATATCAAAGAGAAGCACGAGAATGACTTAACGTTTATTTTTGTATATATTATAATAGAACCTACATTTATGAATTATTTTTCAAGTTAAACTTTTCACCTAATATTATTTATTTCGTTAACATAGTTTCATTCATTAAATTATTATATATTAATAATATAACATTGACAAAAATAACAAAGAAAAATACCAAGGAGTCAACCATTATTTTTAGTTTTATCTAATTTATACTCTAAAATTACATTTTAAGATTATCAATTAAATTTTGTATATATTTTATAAAATTTACTTTTTAATACATTTGTTGTTCATTTATTAAAGTAAAAAATTTAAAAATTTTTATTGAAAATAATCTTAACATATATTTTTAAGATATAACTTAGCTAAACTCTTAATTCTTTTTTCTGTAAAACAGAACCTACCTTGTGAATTTTAATTTTAATCAATTACCTTAACTTCTACGGTTGCATAGTTATAATTTAAATAATTCATCCTCCTGTCCAATGATATTTTGTCTTATCTTTAATGAAGGAGATCCTATTATTTCCTCAAATTGCCCGTAGCCCGAATCGCTACCCACCAAAAATATATGGCCCAATCGTTTCCATTGGCTTGTGCTTGTAGGCTTGTAGCTGATAGCTCAGCCTTAAATATTGCCTACGAAAAATGACAAAAACAGCCTGAAGTGCAAACAAAGTAATTATCAATGGGTCTATTTTGGTTCACGCTTCTACCGGTAAAGAGAATTGCCTACACCATTCTTCTACCTACTCTACAACATTATTCTGCCAATTCATCTACACCTTTAAAATTTTTTAATATATATCTCAATAGCTCTGCTTCATGGCATAGCAATATGTCAATAAAGTGGTCTGGCATATGTGAAAACTTTCCTATAAAATGATAGTTGAGAGTTTGGAGATTCACTTGATTGAGACTGAACAGAGGTAGTAGTTTTAAAGATGATGTCATAAGAAAAAGTTTTTCAGAAAAGTAACATGCCAAACAAAATAAACCTTTTCAGTTTTAGCCATACATTTGTAACCTTTATGCTGACTATCATACCCTAAAAACATACATAATTCAGACCTATAATCTAGTTTTCTTTTATTAAACGATCTTAGATACGGGTAACACCCACAACCGAATATTTTAAAGGATAAATAATTTGGTTCTTTGTTGAATAAAACTTCAAATGGTGATTTAAACTGAAGAGTGAAAGTGGGTAATCTGTTAATGATGTAAACAGTAGTAATGAAGGCATCCTCCCAAAACTTGAGTGGAAGAGAGGCTGTAGCCAATAGGGAAACACCCATTTCTGTAATTGTCTTGTGTCTTCTTCAACATTGTCATGTTGCTCATGCGTATAGGGACATGATCATGATAAGCCGTGAGATATTCCATGTTCTTTCAAAAAATTAGTAAAAGAGTGTGAGAGAAATTCTTGTCCATAGTCAGATTGTAAGGCCTTGGTTTTAAAACCTATTTGATTTTTTAGTAAATTTTTAAAATTCTGAAATGCGAGAAGAGCTTGAAATTTGTTAGTAAAAAGAAAGAGACATGAGAATTCGGTAAAAGCATCGATAAAAACAATATAATATCAAAACCTGCTTCTAGATAAGATTGGGGTTGGCCCCAATATCTACAAAAACTAGCTCTAGGAGTGTAGAATAAATAGATTCAGAATTAGAAAATGGGTTTTTGTGCATTTTAGCCATGCTATAAAACTTACAAATATGTGTAGTATGTGGATCATATTTAGTTGGGATATGACACTTATAAAAATTGTTAGCCGACTCAGGGAAAGAATAATTCATCGGCGAATATGGAGTCGGGTTCTACAACAACATTAGAGAAATTAAAGGTGTCGTTTTCTGTACAGTCCAACGGAAAACTTTTTAAGGTGTTTTCTTTTTTTCACTGAAAATTGGAGAAGTCAAAGAAATTGTGATAAAAAAATCTTTGCCAACAGTCGAAGTATAATCATGAAGTACAGTGGTGGTTGAATGGGTTCTTTTGATAAAAATTTATATTTATAAGAGAATTCAATAATAATTATTTATTTCGTTATGCATTCTGGTCCTTAAAGGATCAAAATATTCTTTCACCGTCATAGAAAGCTCCACAAAAGATTGATTCTTGATGAATCTTTTACAAAGAATAAGAGGAACTAGCTAGTACGAACCGAGAAAAAAAATTCATCGAAAGAAAGTAATAAAACTAATAACCAACAGTTCTTAATACCGTATTATAGAAACTAATAAATTATTACAAATATTGAGAAGTCAAAACTATTTTACAATATTACAGATTATGACTTATATACATCTCCTATGCCTTTGCACGTACTTTGAACAAGATAAAAAGAGTGGACTATAATAATACTATACGAGCGTCAGACCAGACCCTCATATACTATGCGTCAATAGCCATCAACGATTGAACTCTAAATTTTGATACTATATTATAAATTAATTTTTTAATTTAAATGAGTAAGAAAAGGCATATATTTAATGATAATGCACTATCTTTAGATCCGTCAGGACCGCTATTCCACATATTATTAGATGGAAATTAAATTTGGTGCATAATAAAATTGGCCATGCATCCAATTGGAACCAAGCTAAAAATCTTTGGATGAGAAAAGGTCATTGTTCCTTTCGGTTCCCATGTAATTTCAAAATTGTGGTCCCCAACTGCCCATTAATATAGTAACTTCGGCTCAAGGCACGCAAAGTGTTGTTACTTGTAGAGCTGTGTTATAAAAATAATTAAATTTTTTAATTAAAATGACTTTATTATAAAATAAATATTCATATACAACTATTGTACTATTTTTCTTTTTGTTAACCAAAGATAGAGATATTCGAACTGTGACTTCTTAAGTGAGTATGAAAAAATTATACCATTTGAAGTATAACTCATTGACATTAATAACTTGTCATTCAACTAATAAATCAATATAAGTGTTATAATTTACATCAAGAGAACACTTAAGAATTTTTTCATAAAAATTATTCGACCGTGTCTATGTTATGTAAAGGAATTCCTTATATATATATATATATATATATATATATATATATATATATATGTGAACCACCAAAATATGCATGCATCATTGACAACAAACAAGAAAAAAATGGCAGTTACCATTATTTCCAAATCTAGCAAATCCTTTGTTATAATGTTGTTTTCATTACTAGTGCTCCTCTCTTATACTCCTAATATGGTTCTTGTAAGATCAGACAACACAACTATCACACCAATTGAAAAAGATTTGTTTGAATTTGCTTTGAATTTTGCTTACTTGGAATGTGAGTTCTTGAATGGGGCATCGGGATATGGATTGGATGTTGTTGACTTGTTGCTCCAAATTTAATAGAAGGAGGGCCCCCTCTTATTGCTGCCAAAATGGCCAATCTTGGTCCCCTTGTTAAGGATCTTATGTCCTAAATTGGTTATCAATACACTAGACAATTGAGGTTCATTCTCATCTCCAATTATATTATCACTTTTGGAATTATATATGTGTATTTTGTTCTTCAATCAATTCTTTAGAATATGCAATTTCAATTTAGTGAAGGATAGTTCATGTTATTGAATGAGTCTTGATTATTGAGTGCAGTTAGGAATCTGTTGAGATTAGTTAGTTAACTATATAATTTTCTTTATAAAAATTCTCTCCTCTGGCTCTCTATTCAACCAATTTATGTTCTTATCTCAAAATCACTTTATAGTATCAAGAGTTTAATATTGTTCCATGGTTGCCACACTCGAAAATACATTGCCCTTCCTTCTACATTCACACCAAAATTTTTTTAGAATCCCATTTTTTATAAACTTATTGGTGAAAGCAAATGTACGATTTGGTAACAACAAGCTTTAGCTGCAATTTAATTTGAGGCCAGGCTAGGATATAAAGAGCTGACACTTTTTATTAATATTAACCAGCACTTAACTAATACTCTATTTTCATACTATTAGAATTAGAATTAATACTTAAGATTTAGAGTATTACTGGTTAAGTATTGGTAAAAAATAATAAATTTTGTTAATTATCTAATATTATTCCTAAGAGATACCTATCATTTTAGGATAATTTTTAAAAAATAACGTAAGAAAAATGTCTTTTTAACATTATTTGTTAACCAAATTGAATCTTACTTTTTAAATTTATAGGATAAAACTACATAACAATCAGAGTTTATATACATAGAAATACAAATTTTTGTGTTAAAGTGTTGGTTTTTTTTATTTTTGGCTCTGTTAATTAAATATCAAAATGTAATGATATAATTATATTTAAGAGAATAAATTGTGATCATGAAGAAGAATATATCAGAATATGAAGGTGGCTAGACAAATGAACCCACAAGTTTAATTTTAATTTATCCTACTTAATCAGTACTTTATTTTGTGATGGTTTTATGGATTAGTAACAAAGTGTGATAGTAACAAAGATGATGTTAAATTTGGTTGCAGGGCCAAAAAGCGGATAGTGAAAGGGTTTCTAAGGTCATTGTTGAACATAAGCTCAGAATTATTTGCCCAATTAATGGATAATGCCTTTGAAAGGCCACTTGTACCTCCATTCGATCCTTATGTCAATGAAATCAACTTTTTGCTTGCATCTTACGTTATTCCTTATATCGGTGTTACTGGCCTAACTAATGCGAATACATTGCTCGAAACTCCAACCGCCAAGGTGATATATTATTAAATCTTAAATTCTAAATTTTAAACTACTTATTATTTTTTATTAGAATTTAATTTTAATATATTATCAGTGTAAATAGTTTTACACGTATATTTAATTATGTAACACCAATAAAAATAACTATCTTTTATATTAACAAAAAATATATATAATTGTATTACAGTGCATCAAAATTTAACTCTTTTATTATTATTTTATTTGATATATGTTGCAATGCAAATGCAGCTTCTTGCCGGAATTCTCGGCATGGAATCTGGCCAAGATGGAGTTATTCGAACGTTGCTATATGAACATCGAGCACGATTGGTAGATCCATATAAAAAGAGTGTGGAAGAGTTCACGAATCGCATTAAGAGCTTAGGAACAAGTTAGGAAGGGAAGGTCTTAAAGATGAAGGTCTTGTGGTACCTAAAGAGCTTGGTGCAGAGTGTAAAGTGAGTGGAAATATTCTTTCTGGTAATAATGATTCTCTTCAACATGGGAGAACAACACCGGAACTGTTGAGGATAGTGTATCTGACAGGCAATGAAAGTCGCCCTGGTGGCTTCTTTCCTAAGGGAGCTGATGGTGTTCTAGCTAAATCTTTTGGCTGATTTTTTTGGTTATGGAAGAGGTTAAGGTGTTGTGCCGGGTTATGGAAGATGGGGTGCTACACCAATTTGTGGGACAGCTTTTAGCTCAGATTTGGTGTGAAGAAATCGGACCCTCTGAGTTCTTTGTTTTGAAAATTTTGTATGCAAATCAGAGGATCCATTTTGCTTGGAGGATATGAAAATCACATAAACAAAATCGAACTGTGCGATATCTCCATGATCAAATCGGATAGTTCGTTTTCTCTGTTGATTTGTTTTTTGAATTTGGTTTTACTAGTCACTGGGTCCGAGTTGTGCATGAGGAATAAATTTTTTTAATTTACGGAGAATGAAATCAGACGATCCATTTTCATTATTATATAGTATTTTTGAATTAGGTTAAACAACTCAGTTGGTTCGAGTTGTGTGTATATATATATACTAGTGAAGGTATGCGAACCGTAGACAGCCGACCAAATCCAAGTTTCTTCATCTTGTTCAACTTCTCTTCTTCTTTCTCTGGGTCTGGTGTGTGTTTACTTGGGTTGGGAAAAAAAAGTTGATGGTGAAGTTTCTATTTTTGTTTAAGTGAGTGAGAGGAATGGATGATAGAGTCCTTTTGAAAGTGTATTATTTTGGTCAAATTTTGTTGCAGATGCCTGAAGAAGTAAAATTTGTTTGTGAAGATCCGTTAGATGTTGTTATTCCCTTTACAATTTCATTTGAAGAGCTTAAACGCGTGATTTGTGAGAGGATAGATTCGGAGATGTCAAGAAAAATATCATGTATTTTATATAGATATCCTATACCAGTATTTGGTAGATTCGTTCAATTTCAGACCAAATATATAACGGATGAAGCAAGCATGAAAGAGATGCTTTCAATGTATATTGAAAGTCATGCTCAAATCTCGTTCATCCAATTGTACATTGAATTCGAACAATCTGAGGCCGACCGAAATATTTTACAAGAAGACTACAATAGTGAGAGTGAGGAAGAGTTCGAAAGCAATTACGAAGTTGTTGGTCCAGATGGAGATGAAGAGCAAGGTGACGACACTGTGGCTTCGAATGTGACAGACATGGCAAATGCACTCGCTGATGCGTGAGCATCTTTCCTATCTTTTCCTAGTGAATTTGCATCTAATTTGTTGAGTTTAATAAAGAATTAATTATCTTTTAGCCAATATGGATGTTACTTTGAGTCTTTTGCAATTTTGTTTATTTTAGGTAGCATTCGACTGGATTTGATGGAGTTTCTGCAGCACAAGAACAAAAGGAAATGGCAGCGAGGAGCAACGCGTATGCGTGACTGACGTGTACGCGTGATTTGGAGCTTTCCATAGCAACGCGTGTGCGTGACTGATGCGTACGCGTGATTTGAAGATTTGCACAGCGACGCGTGCGCGTGACCAACACGTCCGCGTGACTCGCGAAAAAGTCATCGACGCGTCCGCGTGACTGACGCATACGCGTGACATGCGCCACGTGCAGAAAACGCAGAAACCCGTTGTGGGGTGATTTCTGGGCCCCATTTTAGCACCCAAGTTAGGCGCAGATCCAATGAAGCCAAGTGGTCCCCACGTTACAAGACGCGGAGTAGTTAGTTAATTCTGATTTAAATTCAAATTTGATTTTAAAATAGGAAAAGATATTATCTTAATTTTAGATACTAGATTTTAAATTAATTAGGATTAGTTATAAAAAAGGGAGACTTCTCTTCTATAGAGGACATTCCATCAGAGGGATTCCGTTAGGGAATTCTATACAAATTTACATTCCACATTCCATGAGCAACTAAACCTCCATTGTTAAGGTTAGGAGCTCTGTCTATTTGTATGGATTGATTTTATTGCTTTTTTCTATTTTAATTTATGCATGGATTTATAATTTAAGATGTTTTCACTCTTTATTTTATGAATTTGGGTGGAACGGAAGTATGACCCTCTTTCTATTTGAGTTCTTGTAAAACTTGGAAAAGTTCTTTACTTGAAAAATAGCTTGAAAATAATTTCTCCTAAATTTTAATTATTTGGATTTAACGGGATACGTGACATATAATCCCCTTATTTTTGGGTAATTAGAATTTTTGTGGCATATAAACTGGAATTTGAACTTCACCTTCTAATTGGAATTAATTGACCAAGAAATTGGCAGTTAATGAATTTTAGAGGAGACTAGAAAGGTCTAAAGAATTAGGGTCTAGTCACATATAGTTTGCCATAAATTAAATCCTGCATAATTAAATTAGTTAGTAAGAAAAGTTAATCCGGAAAAATAGGTAACTCTGAAACCTTAACTATCTTCTCCATATTTTATTTCCAATTTATTCACTTATTCACCTGTCTCTTCAAACTCTTCTTTACTTTTTAATGCTTTTTGAACATCTAAACACTATTTTCTGCTTGTCTAACTAAGCCTATCAAACACTATTATTGCTTAATCCATCAATCCTCGTGGGATCGATCCTTACTCACCTAAGGTATTACTTGGTACGACCCGGTGCACTTGCCGGTTAGTTTGTGGGTTATAAAATACCGCACCACTCGCGAACGAGGTGCCATTTGAGGAGCCATCTTTCATGCGAGTTTTGGATTTGGAAGCCATGGATGCTCCAGAATTTCCGGGCTATAATATGAGTGCAGATACTCAATCTATTAGTTGTAAAAGAGTTTATTTAGTCAAGTTTAAGATAAAAATATTTTAAAATAATTAATATTTATTAACCAGTATTTATTTACTTATTTAGTTAATTAGGATTTATTAATAAGTATGCGATTGGAATATATTTTTAGTTATTTAGTTAATTTGTATTTATTTAACTCCACCTATGTTACACTTGCGGTACATAGCCGGTCCCAAGCCCGGATAAAGGAGGAGGGTTGTGTTAGGTCTTCGGCAACCAACATAAAAATATAGCCGAACCCCCATGACATGAATCAAAGACATTATTGCGCTAAAGCTAGGTCATTGCCCGGAAGCAACGCGCCGTATGGCTCGAGTACGGTGTTGAAGCAAGAGCCGCTGCATCGGTGCCCGGATGTAGTGTTAAATGAGCAAGGGTTCTCGCATTTTCGTGAACGGACGAGGGTAAATAAGCTAGTTCACAAAGGAAAAGATAAAGGTCGAAGCGACAGAAGGTTGAGATTTGGGACATGGAACATAGGCACTCTAACAGGAAAGTCCATGGAGGTGGTGGACACCATGACAAGGAGGAAGATTAACATTATGTGCCTACAAGAAACGAAATGGGTTGGTGCAAAGGCTAGGGAGTTGGATACTTCTGGTTTCAAACTTTGGTATACAGGAAAGGTGAAGAATAGGAATGGGGTTGGAATAATTGTGGATAAGCAGTGGAAGAAGGACGTAGTGGATGTCAAGAGGGTGGGAGATCGGATCATCTCTATCAAACTTGTGGTGGAGGGAGGTGCTTTCCATGTGATTAGCGCCTATGCACCGCAAGTGGGTTCGGACGAACAACACAAGATAAGGTTTTGGGAGGATCTAGAGAGTTTGGTTCAAGGCATACCTTTGGGAGATAATATTTTCTTAGGAGGAGATTTAAATGGCCATGTTGGGAGAGAAGTGACTGGATATGGGAGTATTCACGGAGGCCATGATTTCGGGGTGATCAATGCCGAGGGTAAAACTATTTTGGACTTTTCCTCAACTTTTGATCTTCTCATCGCAAATACATGTTTTAAAAAGAGAGACGAACATCTTATAACCTATAAGAGTGGCATGACAAGCTCTCAAATCGACTTCTTCTTGTTGAGGAGAGTCGACCGGAAATTTTGCATTAACTGTAAAATTATCCCGGGAGAGAGTTTGACAACACAACATAGGGTGTTCGTCATGGATTTTCGCGTTGAGCAAAAGTTGAGGAAAAGACATCATACAAAGAACCCAAGGACGAGGTGGTGGCGGATGAAAAGTGAGGAACAAAGAAGCTTCCTAAGACAGGTAGGAGAAGAGGCAAAGTGGGATGGGAATGGAAGCGCGGAAGAGATGTGGAGGGAGATGACAGAAGTTATTAGAAGAACAACAAAAGAAAGTTTTGGTGAATCTAAAGGAATAGGACCAAGAGACAAGGAGTCCTGGTGGTGGAATGCGAGTATACAAGAAAAGATAAAGATAAAAAGGGAATGCTTTAAAGAGTGGTCTTTATGCCGCAATGCAGATAACTGGGAAAAATATAAGGCGGCTAAGAAAGAGACAAAAGTGGCTGTAAGTGAAGCAAGGACAAGAGCATATGAGGGTCTCTACCAGTCTTTGGGCACGAAAGAAGGAGAAAAATGTATATATAGAATCGCAAAGAGTCGGGAAAGAAGAACGAGAGATTTGGATCAGGTTAAGTGCATAAAGGATAAGGATGGAGAGGTGTTGGCTCAAGAGGAGAAGATTAATGAAAGGTGGAAGAGCTACTTCTACGAGTTATTTAATGAGGGACAGAAGACTCTTCCGAGCCTTGGTTGATTATGCACAAGGGAAGAAGATCAAAACTTTGACTACTATCGAAGGATTCGAGACTTCGAGGTAAAAGAGGCTCTAAAGCAGATAAAAAATGGCAGGGCAATAGGACCTGATAATATCCCGATTGAGGTTTGGAAGGGTCTTGGAGGAAAAGGCATCAACTGGTTAACCAAGCTTTTTAATGAGATTTTAAGGTCAAAGAAGATGCCTGATGAGTGGAGAAAGAGCACCTTGGTACCTATCTACAAGAATAAAGGGGATATACAAAGTTGCGGAAACTATAGAGGGATTAAGCTTATGAGTCATACTATGAAGTTATGGAAAAGGGTGATAGAACGGAGGTTGAGAAAAGAGACACAAGTAACAGAGAACCGATTTGGATTTATGCCAGGCAGATCTACCACTGAAGCGATATACCTATTAAGAAGGATGATGGAGAGGTATCGTAGTAATAAAAGGGATCTGCACATGGTGTTTATTATTTGGAAAAAGCGTATGATAGGGTACCGAGGGAGGTCTTATGGAAGGTTTTAGAAAAGAGGAGAGTAAGGATCGCATATATTCGGACAATCAAAGACATGTATGATGGGGCCACAACTAGTGTGAAGACTCAAGGTGGTGTGACAGAGGAATTCCCTATTGGTATAGGATTACACCAGGGATCATCCTTAAGTCCATACCTTTTCACATTAGTCTTGGAAGTACTCACAGAGCACATCCAAGAGCCTGTGCCATGGTGCATGCTTTTTGCCGATGATATCGTCCTTATGGGAGAGTCAAGGGAAGACCTAAATAAGAAGTTGGAGTTATGGAGAGAAGCTCTAGAAGTGTATGGTCTGCGCATAAGCCGTAACAAGACGGAATATGTGGAATGTAAATTCAGTCTGAGAAGGGAAAACTCCAATATAGAGGTGAATATTGGAGAAAACATCCTACGAAAAGTTAAAAGTTTTAAGTATCTTGGGTGCATCATACAGGATAATGGAGAGATTGAACAGGATGTAAATCATAGGATCCAAGCAGGTTGGTCAAAATGGCGGAGTGCATCTGGTTTTATATGCGACAAAAAAGTACCTTTAAAACTTAAAGGTAAATTCTATCACACCGCTATAAGACCGGCTATGCTGTATAGTACGGAGTGTTGGGCGGCTAAAGGGGAGCACGAACATAAGCTGAGTGTGGCAGAGATGAAGATGTTGAGATGGATGAGTGGTCATACGCGATTGGATAAAATAAGGAATGAAGATATAAGGGAGAGAGTTGGAGTAGCACCCATTGTGGAAAAGATGGTTGAATCGCGTCTCAGGTGGTTTGGACATGTGGGAAGAAGACCGATAGAACATCCAGTCAGGAGGGTGGATGAGATGGAAGATGGACAAAGAGCGAAAGGCAGAGGAAGACCTAAGAAGACCATCCGTGAGGTGGTCAAACAAGATCTACATGTAAACGGTCTCTCTGTAGGCATGATACATGACAGAGCACAATGGCGTCGTTTGATTCATGTAGCCGACCCCACTTAGTGGGACAAGGCTTTGTTGTTGTTGTTGTTGTAGTTAATTTGTATTTATTTAGTTATTTAGTTAATTAAAGTTTATTAATAAGTATTTATTATAGTATTTATGAAATTATTTAGGTGATTGGTGTTTATTTTTAGTTATTTAGTTAAATTGTATTTTTTAGTTATTTAGTTAATTAGGGTTTATTAATGAGTATTTGTTATAGTATTTATTTTTAGTTATTTAGGCGATTAGTATATGTTTTTAGTTATTTAGATAATTTTTTTTAATTAACAGTATGTATTAAGGTGTTTGTGTTTTTATTTTATTGAGATTGAGATAATAACGTAATGTAAAGCTTATTTATATCGTCATTGATGTTGTCAGTACTGATTTACTTATAATTTTGGTCATTACACAATCGTTTATTAAATACTGATGGTATGTCTGCCGTCCTGGCAGAAGTTCCTTTTGTCGCAGATGGAGAATTTACCGTGGGGATGGAATTCAGTTCTAGGAAAGCTGTTATTAAGGCGATGAAGGAGTATACCCTCCGAAGAAGTGTAGACTACCATGTGTACGAGTCGGAGCCGTTGACATTTTATGCAAAGTGTACACAGTACAGGTCAGGGTGTGATTGGCTTATCAGAGTTAGCATGATCAGCAGAAAGTATTGTTGGGTTATTAGGAGGTACAACGGCAGTCACACTTGTACGAGAGCAGCCATTTCTCATGATCATTCAAAATTGGATTCAAATACAATTGCAGAAGCCATAAAGCCGTTGGTTGAGGCTGACCCCTCGTTAAAGGTAAAATCAATTATTGCTGAAGTGCAGTCGAAGTTCAACTACACCGTCAGTTATTGGAAAGCTTGGTTGGCTAAGTAAAAGTTAGTTGAGAAAATATTTGGAGGTTGGGAAGTATTGTACGAAGCGTTGCCCATATGGTTCGAAGCCATGTGTCATAAGGAGCCATCAGCTGTCGTACATTTTGAGACTATGCCTGCATATCAAGGGGATGACTTGGTAACTGATATTTGGGTATTGCATCGAGTCTTCTGGAGCTATTATCCCTGAATTAGAGCATTCAGACATTGTAAGCCAGTTGTCCAGGTGGACGGGACTCACTTGTACGAAAAGTATAAGGGTTGTTTGTTAGTGGCCGTTTCCCAGAATGGTAACAACAATATCGTCCCGATTGCATTTGCTATTGTCGAGGGAGAGACTTCTGATGCATGGCTCTTTTTTCTTAGTAACCTGCGTTAACATGTTGTGACTCGGGATGGTGTCGGACTTATATCGGACAGACATGAGTCCATAAATGCAGTTGTGGAACGCAGTAACAGAGCTTGGTCACCTCCTAGAGCTTTTCACATGTTTTGCATCAGGCGTATAGATTCAAACTTTTTGAGGAAATTCAAGGCACCGTATCTTCAAAAACTTGTCGTCAATATAGGTAACATTAAGTGCTTCAAAGTTCGTTATTAACATAGCTGCGATTAATTTAAACTTCGTGGGCCTTATCTTTTGTCTGGTGGCTGATATTGTGCAGGATATTCGAGGATGGTTCGCGAGTATTGAGTGTGGTACCAGCGTTTACGAGAGCGGGGCGAGGCGTATACTAACTGGTTAGACCGTATACCCCGTGAACAGTATGCGTTGGCATTCGATGGTGGTTACCGATGGGGTCACATGACGACTAATATAGTGGAATGCATCAACTCAGTCTTGAAAGGTGCACGTAATCTCCCCATCACTGCACGCACTTGTGAAAGCAACATTCTACAAACTTAATGAGTTGTTCACACGGAAAAGAGCCGAGGTGGAGGCTCAGATCAATGCTGGCTATGTGATAAACCACTATTTTATGGTTTATCTTGTGCTCAATTGAGTGAATTTTATCAATCTTTCATACACTTATTCATACTAATTGCATGAGTTTACGTTTTCCTTTCGGATTTTGTGTTATGATTGAAAACATGCTTCTTTGGCCTTATATTTGCTAATATTAATCCTCTCTTATTACCATTAGATGTCGTGATATGTGTGTTAAGTGATTTCAGGAATTATAAGGCATGAATGGCTCATAGGATGGAAAAGAAGCATGCAAAAGTGGAAGGAATACAAGAAGTTGAAGAAACTGCTAAGCTGTCCAGCCTGACCTCTTCGTACTCAAACTATCATAAATTGAGCTAAAGAGGTCCAAATGTAATGGTTTTAGTTGCGTTAGAAAGCTAACATCCGGGGCTTCGTAACAATATATAATTTCCCATAGCTTCTCCGAAGTTAGGCGACGCGAACGCGTGGATGACGCGCCCACGTGCATCTGCAAAATCTCAATCCACGCAAATGCGTGGATGACGCCTCCGCATCACTTTGCCGCGACCTGTACGAACCAGATTTCACAATCAGCGATTTTTGGGCTGTTTCTGACCCACTTCTCGGCCCAGAAAACACATATTAGAGGCTATAAAGTGGGGGAATCCATTAATTCATCATGATACATTCATAATACACACTTTTCATAGTTTAGATGTAGTTTTTAGAGAGAGAGGTTCTCTCCTCTCTCTTAGGATTTAGGATTAGGATTTTTAGAACTTAGGAATATTTTTATCTCATCTTTCTATCAGGTTCAATATCTTTTTATTTTGACTTCCCTTATTTGTTGATTATATATGTTGCCTATTTGGCTTATGAACCATTCATGTTAGGATTTTCTTTATTTGATATAAATTGAGGTATTTCAAACTCATGATTGTTTTCTTTTATTTATATAAATAACTTGGATTTTTCACCCTTTTGGCTTTGGTTAGGTAATTGGTAACACTTGAGTTGTCAAACTCAGCAGTGGTTGAAATGGGCAAATTCTAATTGATCTAGATCGCTCTAAGGCTAGTCCTCATACAGGGATTGACTAGGACTTAAGGATCAAGCTAATTAGTCCACTTTACCTTCCTTTGTCTAATAAAGGATAACTAAGCGGGATTAAAACCCAATTCTCATCACACCTGATAAGGATAACTAGGATAGGAATTCCAATTCTAATACCTTGCCAAGAGTTTTATTAGTTATTAATTTATTAATTCCCTGCAATCTATTTTTCTCTTGCTCAAATCTTTTCAAAACCCAAAACCTTGTTTTCCATAATCAATAATAAAACACACCTCACTGCAATTCCTTGAGAAAACGACCCGAGGTTTGAATACTTCAGTTATCAATTTATTTCGGAGTTTGTTACTTGTGACAACCAAAACGTTTGTAAGAAAGGACTTTTGTTGGTTTAGAAACTATACTTGCAACGGGAATTTATTCTGAATTCTTGACCACACAAAAGTTCTCTCTTCAAAATGGCGCCGTTGCCGGGAAATTGCAAACGTGTGCCTTATTATTGGTTATTGTAAATATTTTTCTTTTACTTGTTTCTTTGTTTTTGTTTTCTCTTCTTATTTCTAATAGCTACTATGAATTCTCGCCCCTCTCACTTTGAGTTTGGTTCTAATTTTGTTGAAAGGAATGGAAGCTATAATAGGACTATGCATCACAGTCAAAGCAATCAAAGATGGATGGAGCCAAGAGGATATGATCAACCCTTTAGGCAACAACACCTTCCTAGATATCACAGACAAGGACCGTTCTACAATGCATGCCAAACTAATAGATATTGTGGACCCCCTTGTAGCTACCAACAAGCCCCACCCTATGCTCAGAGACCATCCTCTCAACATAGCTTCGAACCACCATACTCACAAGCTTCTTTTCACCATTCTCCACCGTACGATCCTTATCCGCCTCAACACCAATCCAATTACTCCCAAGAACCACTACTCCCCTATGCACCATGCCCATATCCATCAAGCCAAGAATCACAGGTTCGCTTCGAAGAACCAGTAAACCAATTTAATGCAACCTTTCATCAACTGGAGCAAGCAATAAATCAATTATCTTCCAGACGTTCAGACACTCAACAGACTCCCATGGCTTCATGTGGAGAATCTAATGAAGAACTCAGCGTGAAGAAGACACTAGAAACTCCAGTGGATAACATAGAGCATAACTTCGTACTGGAACAAGTAGAGGATGCTGTCATTGTAGAAGAAGAAGAGTTCGTTGAAGATTTAGGAGATGCTGAACCTCCACGGGAACACAGAGTCATGGAAAACTCCGTCAAAGATGTTACAACTGATGCTAAAGAGGATGTTGCACAGCTTCCAATGCAGATATCTTATGAAGAAATGGATGGAATAACCCAAGATGCAAGTTTCCTTGATGATGATAATCACAAGTCAAGTTCCCTTAGTGATGAACTTGCATCCTCAAGTGAATTCTTTGAGATAGAAGAATCTTCCCCAAGTGAATACGAAGATGATGCAGAGGTCGACTTTTCTCAACCTCCCAATTATGACTCAAGTGATGAGGAAGATATCGAAGACTCTGATCAAGACATGGTTGAATTTGAAGAAGTTTGCAAAGAAGTGGAGGAATTCACTGAAGACCACAAGGGAGTAAAGCTTGCAGAACCATTGGAAACACCTACCCCAAGGCCATTACCATCCAATACAAACTTCAAGTGGGTAAAATCCTTGACTTTTATCTTCAATTTTCCACTTGAATATGGTTTGCTTGAAATAGATGGCCAGCTTAGAGCTCTTTGCGGCTTTAAGAGCAAAAGGAAAATGACTTGCACTCAGAGCTGGTATGCAAGATTCAATGAGGCTTTACACTTCAATTTGAGGTGCAAAGATTGGTGTCAAGCTCAATCGAAAGGATCTCGGAAGCTGTTTGGTCACTGCAGTGAGGATTCAGATTACTCACCACCCGACTGGAAAAATGTAAATCAAGACAAACACGGGTGTAAAAGTAGAGTTTGGGATCCTGGAATCTATTCCGACATTCAACACTCCGGGAGCCTGGAAACCTGCTTGAGAATACTTAAGAGCTTTAAGTACCTTGTTTGGGACCCCAGAGGATGCTGGCATTCCAAACACTGGTGGAGATTTCTGGACAAATTCAAGCACAAGCCACCATAGCAGGAAGCTCATCAAATGTCCAACTTAAGGACTTTAACTAAAAGTGCTAGGTGGGAGACAACCCGCCATGGTATGATCGTTCCTTCTCCATTCTACTCTGTTTTTGAATTTTGTTTGAACCTGAATTTTTGCATGACATTCATTGTATTTTGTATTCTGCATATTATATAAAAAAAAGAGAAAAGGGCACGTGACGCGACAGCGTCGCTGACACATCCGCGTCCCCTGTGCCTTAGGAAGAAAAAGACTTTACAGAGAGTCACGCGAGAGTGTGGCTGGAGGCGTGCCTTTGGCACAACTTGATCCACGCGACCGCGTCACGTGTGAAATAGCCTCCCCACGCATCCGCGTCACCCACGCGATCGCGTGGCCCTGTAAATCGACGTATAAGGGTGTATGGCCGAAAGTTGAGCTGGAATTGGGCTGGACTCGTGCTAGAAGCACAAGCCCTACCACGCGAACGCGTGCCCCACGCGTCCGCGTCATTTTTCAAAATAGGCCATCCACGCGATCGCGTCCCCCACGCGACCGCGTCACCCAGATTTTTGGCGAAATACATTTCAACAGAGAGTTGTGCGAACGCGAGGCTGCACTCGCGCCACTAGCACAAATCGAGTCACGCGTCCGCGTGCCACACGCGTTCGCGTAACTTCATCAAAGCGCTATCCACGCGACCGCGTGCTCCAAGCGCTCGTGTCGCATGCGCCGCACAGCTTATCCAGATCAGCCAAGATATCTTATCTTTTCTTCCCCATATCTAAATCTTTTCTTTCCCTCTTATTTCTTTCTTCCTCCTTTCTTACTTTCTTTTTATTTTTTTTCATTGGTGTTAAAATTCTCTTTTTCAACTATTGCATCTGTTCTTGAATTATTCTGGTGCTTCATGACTTGTTTTATTCTGATTGGGTATTATTCTTAAGTCAATGCTAATTTTTATAATACTGATATTCCTTTTGCATTGATATGCACTTACACTTTCTTGCATTACCCACACTCTCTTCCCCATTGTTGCAACTTCTGCACTATTGATATGCCATTTGCTTCCACTATTTTCTCACTTGCATGTTGTAGCTACTATGTAATTGAGACCTTTATTATTTGGCATTAACCAACCCATATTTTATTTATTTTCTTATCTTTATTTTTGGGTTACTTTCCTTCCTTTTTCTCTTCTTTCAGGATGGCCACCACGAAGAGAGAGAAAAAGCTTCTTAATGGGGAGACAGGCAAGTCACTCTGCATAATCTATAAAGAAAGGCATCAGTTGGAGCAACCCCCATCCACTTGCACATCTTAGTATGCACCGAGGATGGTGCAATCTTTAAGTGTGGGGAGGTCGATACCGACTTTCAGGGGTTAGTTATCCTCTTCTCAACACCAATGTTTAAATTCTCTTTGTTAAATTAGTTGTTGCATTTGCATGTTTGATTGGATATTTTCTTGATTTTGTGCATATTTTACCACTTGGTTGAAGTAACATTTTCTTTTTCAAGAAAATTTTTATAGCATTTCACTAATTTGAATAAAACTTTTTGAAAAACTTGTTTGAAGAAATATTATATTGGAACATGGTTTAGAGCTCGAACACACAAAACCAGTGAGATTTTGAGCCTATTTGATTGGTTGCATTTTATCAACCAATATATTTTATTTTTGTGTGTTATTCTCTCTGAAATTGTAATCTTTATCTTGCTTAATTCTATATTTCCATTGTTTGATGTATGCATGCACTTATATGATTGAGGCCTTATTTCACTAAGCTTACATACCCATATGGCCTTACCCTTTCGTTATTCTTTGCAAACCAATTTGAGCCTATTTTACCCATTTGTTCTTTATTTTAGCTCATTACTAACTCTAAGCGAAAAATAATAATGTCCTTAATTTGAATCCTTGATTAGCTTAGACTAGTAAAAGTGCTCATGATTTAAGTATGGGGAAGCTGGGTTTGAAAATATTTGGTTTGAGTAATTGGGTGTTGTATATTTTTGTAAAAATGTGCAAAATAATAGTTGAACACATATTATTGCATTCAATACTTTTTCATATGCATTGAGAAAAATAAGAGAAAAAATATAATAATAGAAAAAAAATAATAAAGAAAAGAAAAAAAAAGTGAAAAAGAAAAGAAAAAGTGCAATTAATAAAAGGGGACAAAATGTCCCAAAGTAAGTGTTGGTATCAATGCATATGTGCTGTACTCAAATTTAGGATGCATGAATATGTGGAAAATACAGTTAATGGAAAGTTATATTCTGCATTTTAATTAAATGGATTGTCTTAAGTTAGGTGAGAAGTTTAGGTTAATTAAGGATTCAGATTTTAGTCCACTTGACCAAATACAATCCTACCTTGACCCTAACCCCATTACAACCCTTAAAAGACCTCTTGATTTGTGTATTGGTGCATTAAATTTTTGTTGATTGTTAGATGAAGAGCAAGCCTTAGAAAGCAAGATTAGTAGAGAATTGAGAGAATCGAACCTTAAATACCTGAGCGATTAGAGTGCATACACTTCCGGTGAGGGTTCGATGCTCGATTCCTTGTTCCCGGCTTTCATGAGCTATCTTCTTCTTACAAGTTATTTTTTACTTCGTTTTTATGATTTGAATTAGTGAAATCCAATTTATGTTTATCTTGGAGAGTTTGTTTACTTTTAACCAAGTAGGTAAAAGCATTTTGCATTTAGCTGCATTCATATAAATAGGTTGCATTTCATACATCTCACCATTCTGCCTTCACTCTTATAGCTTCTCTTGAGCTTAAGCATGAGGACATGCTAATGTTTAAGTGTGAGGAGGTTGATAAAATACTATTTTATGGTTTATCTTGTGCTCAATTGAGTGGAATTATCTATCTTTCATTCACTTATTCATACTAATTGCATGAGTTTACGTTTTCCTTTCGGATTTTGTGCTATGATTGAAAACATACTTTTTTGGCCTTATATTTGCTAATATTAATCCTCTCTTATTACCATTAGATGCCGTGATATGTGTGTTAAGTGATTTTAGGAATTACAGGGCATGAATGGCTCAGAAGATGGAAAAGAAGCATGCAAAAGTGGAAGGAATACAAGAAGTTGAAGAAACTGCTAAGCTGTCTAGCCTGACCCCTTTGCACTCAAACGGTCATAGATTGAGCTATAGAGATCCAAATGAGATGGTTTCAGTTGCGTTGGAAAGCTAACATCCGGGTCTTCGCAACGATATATAATTTACTATAGCTTCACCGAATTTAGGCAATGCGAACGCGTGGATGACGCGCCCGCGTCGCATTTGCAAAATCTCAATCCACACAAACGCGTAGATGACGCCTCCGCGTCACTTTGCCGCGACCTGTACGAACCAGATTTCACAATCAGCGATTTCTGGGCTATTTCTGACCCAGTTCTCGGCCCAGAAAACACATATTAGAGGCTATAAAGTGGGAGAATCCATTAATTCATCATCATACATTCATAATACACATTTTTCATAATTTAAATGTAGTTTTTAGAGAGAGATGTTCTCTTCTCTCTCTTAGGATTTAGGATTAGGATTTTTAGAACTTAGGAATATTTTTATCTCATCTTTCTATCAGGTTCAATATCTTTTTATTTTGACTTCCCTTATTTGTTGATTATATATGTTGCCTATTTGGCTTATGAACCATTCATGTTAGGATTTTCTTTATTTGATATAAATTGAGGTATTTCAGACTCATGATTGTTTTCTTTTATTTATATAAATAACTTGAATTTTTCACTCTTTTGGCTTTGGTTAGGTAATTGGTAACACTTGAGTTGTCAAACTCAGCAGTGGTTGAAATGGGCAGATTCTAATTGATCTAGATCGCTCTAAAGCTAGTCCTCCCACAGGGATTGACTAAGACTTGAGGATCAAGCTAATTAGTCCACTTGACCTTCCTTTGTCTAATAAAGGATAACTAATCAAGATTAAAACCCAATTCTCATCACACCTGATAAGGATAACTAGGATAGGAATTCCAATTCTAATACCTTGCTAAGAATTTTATTAGTTATTAATTTATTAATTCCCTGCAATCTATTTTTCTCTTGCTCAAATCTTTTCAAAACCCAAAACCTTGTTTTCCATAATCAATAATAAAACACACCTCCCTGCAATTCCTTGAGAAGACGACCCGAGGTTTGAATACTTCGGTTATCAATTTATTTAGGGGTTTGTTACTTGTGACAACCAAAACGTTTGTAAGAAAGGACTTTTGTTGGTTTAGAAACTATACTTGCAACGGAAATTTATTCTGAATTCTAGACCACACAAAAGTTCTCTCTTCACTATGTTTTTTCTGAGCACGTGACCTCCAAAATTCATGCAAATCAACTTGCATCAGGAAATATTCAGGTTAATTGCTTCGACAGACAGAATGAGGTCTTTGAAGTGCGCGAGATGCCAAGTGGAGTGGAGTATGTTGTTGACCTCCGTCGTCAACGATGTGACTGTGGTGAGTTCCAGGTGGACTGGATTCCTTGTCGGCATGTGTTTGCATGTTGCGCAAATCAACGACTAAATTGGCAGGTGTATGTGCATGACGTTTTTAAGATGGACCAAGTTAGACGCGTTTATCGGGCTAGGTTTAGGCCACTCAGGAATCCTACTACGTGGCCTTCTTACAATGGTCCTCGATTTATACCGAATCCGTATCTGAGATGCGTTTCCAAAGGTCGCCCCAGGATGACGCGCTTCTTGAATGAGATGGAAACACGGATGTTACGTCGTCTGAGGCGATGTAGGCAATGTGGGGTAGAGGGACATAGTCGTAGTAGATGCCGTCAGGGAGGTGGTCCAGGTACTAACCATAATGTGTAGTAGATTCATATGATATTTGAAAAAATGTAACTTATGTACATGTACCTTATGATCATTGTTTTTCAGTAACCTGAGTCAATGTACCTTTTGAGAATTGAATCGTTGTAACCTGTGTCAATCTACTTTATGAGCACACGCAATGGAGCCGTAGACAGTCAAGTCAAATCCAATCCACGAAATAATTTGATCTATGGACAGCATCGTTGTGGTGATAATTGAATCACTGTAGCCTGTGTTAATGTTCTTTATTATAATTGAATCATTGTAACATGTGTCAATGTACTTTATGATAATTGAATCATTGTAACCTATGTCCAAGTAAAGATTCACATGCAAAGTCATCATACGTATAATTGTTTAATGAAATTTAGAAAATTCAACTGAAACATATAATACTTAGTTGGTACTTAGGAAAGTTTAGTCATACATAAATAGTTAAAGTATACTTGACGGCAGATAAATGATACATAGAGAAAACTAACTACACCACAACTACTTTCTTGCTGTCCATTTTCCAATGTTCACAAGGTTCTTGCATTTCTTTGCGGCCTTTTTGAACACAGACGGCGTGTATCGACTCGCGCTATGACGCGGTGGATCAATCCTGAGATTGTAGCCTTTGACTGTCTCATCTGGAGTACTTATGTCACCTATATATAATGCAATCAGACCAAGCAATAATATAGTATAATCAACCTTAACCAACATACCATACATGAATATAATATCATCAATTGACCAAGCAACTATATAGTATAATCAGCCTTAACCAACATACCATACATGAAACAAATATCATCAATTGACCAAGCAGGTATATAGTATAATCAACATTAACCAACATACCATACATGAATATAATATCATCAACAGAACAAACAAGTGTATAATTTAATCATTCCTACCCAACAAACCATACAATACTATGATAACATCAATTGACTGAAGAAGTAAAGCAATATTGAACCTGCGTCATTACGGGATTCTTCATCCTGGTCCATGTCCTCATCTTCTTCCTCCGCCGTGTCCTCGTCCTCATCCTCCTCGTCTCCCTCATCATCCAGCTCATCCACTAAGTACTCATCAGTCTCATGCTCAAATGTCTTAGCATATTCTTCAATCAGAGTCATTGAAACACGGTTTGGGTTTTGACTATTCAGAACTCCTCGACCACCGTCACTGCTACTAGAATCACCATATACAAACCCTCCAGAAGCACCCGAGTAGGTGAGAAATGGATACCTAGCGTCAAACGAATGCTTACCCACCATGAAGTCGGCCTGGTGGCCATGTTGTGCTTGGCCGGCATCTGAGGCCATGAACTCAAGCAACTGGCTAAAAGAACCTCCGTCTCCTGAGTCAAACTGTGGCGTAATCCAATGCTGCTGCTGTATCGGGAATGACGTAGTAAACTGTGTCTGAGGTACATATTGGCCTGTGGAATGACGTGGTTCTTCTGCGGGTGGAGGTGGAGGTGGAGGTGGAAGTGGTGGTGGAGGCGGCGGTGACTGTGGCTCTTGCTCTTCATTTTCATCATCCATAACCTGGTCACCCTTAACATCCTCTTGGACCACAAGATCTGACAAGTTCAAGTGATTGCCATTCTTTGAACTTTACCAATACATATAAGTATCTAATGGCTGCTGCGGAACCATCGGTTCCTCAGTAAGAACGTGATTATACCTGTTTGTCCACTGCATCACCCAAAATGAATGAGTCGTGGCTATGGCCCAGTTCAGATTCTTAGGACCAGTTAAGACTTCTCCGTGTGCCCGGTCTAGATTCTGTTCCTGATGAGGAACTCCTTGAACGAAACCGAACTGTCGTCTAAACCTGTCGGTAGCATGCCATTCAATACACTCAAAAGATACCAACGGCACCGTTGCACTCCAAATCACCGAGTGCATGTAGATGTCAGCAGGAATTATGTCCGGATCAACACGATCAACAGAATATGCAACCCACAAAAACTGGTAACAATAAAGCAAACAAATAATTAAAATCCAAATAACTAAATCACTAGACCTGACCCAAATACAATGTTAACGCAAACACACTTGGCCTTCCTGAAGATCATCCAAGGCCTTTCTAAAATGAGCAAGCTTCATATATCTATAGACTCGGTCTCCACGCTCCCAGTTATGCCACCTAATATAACGCATCTTATTAACACAATTGGATTCTAAATATAAAGATACCAGGTAAATGTAAGATAATGTTACCTGTTTGCAAGCGAAAAACTGCGGGGTTTCCTAGGAACCGGGGCTAGATATGGTAGGCGAATCCATGCCCAACACAGTAGAAGTGTTAGCGGACCATCGATTTCCTTACAATCAAAACGTGATGCCCTGCATAAACTCATGTATATATGTGCTAGACATGTTGATCCCCAACTGTACTGTCCAATACTAGCAAAATCACTCAGCAGAGGCAGATACTTCCAGTGGACAGATGCCCCAGACTTGTCTCCGAACAAGATTGTACCGATCAACAATATGATGTGGCACTTAACATACACCTGTATACTATTTTCATCACTCAGCTGTAACCGTTCTTTTAAATTCCGTAGCCACGTCAGTTTTATGCCGCTTCTTCGACAATCCAACTTTTTCGGTGCGACCCCAAATTGGTGAAGACACTCCGCCTCTAAGGTTTCAAAACTACTCAAAGTCATCCCTGTCACTGGAAGGCCGTCGATCGGAAGACCAAAGATCATAGCCACGTCTTCCAGTGTCACGGCACATTGACGATTGGATTTTTGACGGTTTAGAATTTCACAAATGAAATCTCGTCGAAGTATAGTCTCTAAACCAACAATAATCCTTTCGTACAAAAATTTGTTTGTCACAAGTACAAACCCCTAAAATCTATAAACCGAAGTATTTAAACCTCGGGTCGTTCTCCCTAGGATTTACAATAAAGTGTTTTGTTATTGGTTGTGAGTTATATTTGGGGTTTTAGAGGAGAAACATGAATAGTAAATGGTAAGAAAACTTTATTAACAAAATGGTCTTGGCAAGATTTGGTTGTCAAGGGTCTTCATCATTATCACTAGCCACAAGTATGGTAGTTGCAAGGATTAATCCCACTTAGTCATCCTTAAATCAATTAACAAAGGAAAGTCAAGTGAGTTATATCAATCCTAGTCCATAAGTCCTAGCTTTCCACTAATTGGATTAATGAAGGCTAGAGTTAATGGCTATCAACTAGCAATCAATTGGACACTAGTGACTCAAGAAATCCTAAGTTACCTTCTCAAGCCAAGAACATAAAATCCTACTCTAACATCCTCTCAAGCATTTCATCAAACACTTGATAGGCATAAAAGGAAAACATAGTAAATCAACAACAAGAATGAAATCTAACAACAATTATTGAAAGAAATTAACAACAACAATCAAAAGAAACACTTTTATTATGAATTACCTTTATTGAATTGGAAGAGAGTAAAGAGGAACAATACTAGATCTATAACAAAATACAAGAACAACATAAAAGAGATTATAACAAAAGAATAGAAGAAGAATCAATGCAACTACAAGGAATTGAGATGTGGAAGTAGAAGAAGATGAATCTAAATTTAAATCTAAGAACTAAACCTAAACCTAATCCTAATTCTAGAGAGAAGTGAGAGCTTCTCTCTCTAAAACTCTAAAAACTAAAACTAATGATCAAAAGTATCTAAAGTATGAAAAGAGTTGTCAATCCCCTTCAATCCTTGACTCTTATATGCATTTTGGCGCCAAAGTTGGTTGCTGAAACCTTCCCAAAATCGCCAGGCACGTGCTTCATTAGTGAGGTCATGTGCCATCATTGGCGCGTGCGCGCATGGTACGCGTGCGCGTCCTTGGCATGTCTCGCAATGTGCGCGCGAGCGCCTTGTGCGCGTGCGCGTGCTTGGCTGACTTTGCTTCTTTGACTTTTTATGCTTCTCTCCATTTGTATGCTTCCTTCCTTGCTTCCTTT